>NC_057396.1:70061238-70429926 GCF_019320065.1 Cervus canadensis
ATGTCCACTGAGCTAGTGATGCCATCCAAACATCTCATCCTCCATCACCCCCTTCTCCTCCTGCCCTCAATCTTTCCCAGCATCAGTGTCTTTTCCAGTGAGCTGGCTTTTTGCATCAGGTGGCCAAAGTATGGGAGCTTCAGCTGTAGCATCCATCCTTCCAATGAATATTCAGGGTTGATTTCCTTTAGGATTGGCTAATTTGATCTCCTTGCTGTTCAAGGGTCTCTCAGGAGTCTTCTCCAGCACCACAGTTTGAAAGCATTAGTGGACACAGTGATTGCCATACATGTGTCAGAAGCTGCATGAGGCTGAGAACCATCTTGAAACCCTCATATCCACAGTTCTTAGGGCCCTTTTGATACCTATAGCATTAAGGATTTACCTGATAAATTATTGATTTATCTCATGTTAGCACTGCCCATCCCCCTCCCCAAGGCAATTCAGAAATCACTAATTTTTTTCCCTTCTCTCTTTGTCTGAAAGCTGAGGCCTCAAATAGGAATACCCAATCTTTCTACCAGGCAAGTCAACTCCCCATCAAAGTCCATACTGGGACAATTCTGGTAGTCTGTCATGAGAACGGTGAGTTTGGCCCACTTGCTGGAAGAATGCTCTCATGAGAATATGGGCAATGTTACTTGGGTCTGGGTAGAAAGCTCCCTGTACAGCCTCCTAGTCTAAATCTTCATTAGCAAGACTCTGTGTTCCAGTGTAATGCTCCGTGCCATCACTTTCCAGAGAACAGAATGCTTTCTACTGGTTGAGTTGCTACTGTCTCCTCCCTAACTCTCCTCAGCATATGGGGTTCAGGGGCGGGGCAGAGAAGTGAGAACTGCATTCCTTCCCCACTGGCAGGCAGTTCTGGCTAAATTCTTCCAGTAAGTCAACGTCATAAGGTTGAAAACGGTGCTATTTTAATTATTTTAAGCTTAGGACAAATTCCCTTTCCATACATCCCTCTGCTACAGCATTTTGTCATTGCTAAAAAAAAACCCTGAAGATAACATAAGCTTCTTCTGTGGGACTTCCCTGGTGGTCCAGTGGTTAAGACTCTGTACTTCCACTGCAACGGGCATGGGTTCGAACCCTGGTCAGGGAACTAAGATCCCACATGCCATGCGGTGCGGCCAAAAAAAAAAAAAAAAGCCTTCTTCATGGTATACAGATCTGCAGCTAGAATCTTTAGCTAAGTGGGATCTGAATACAGCTGAATTGACAAGTACATTATAAGCTGCTTCGAAAGGGTCCACAAGGATTCTTGTCTCACCTAACCCATCACTGGGCTTGTCACTGATTTACTCACCTGTGGAAGAAAGTTTGGACGTGGAGTGAGTCTAGGAGGGGGGATAAACTGTGGTACTTTGATGGGCTGAGGAGGTGTTGCCTGAACCTGCTAAAAAAAATGAGAAAGACAAATCAGAGGGGAAAATAATTATTCAATAAAAAATAAAAGCTAGGCATCCTTTTTTTTTTCAGAGTATAACTGCTTTACAGTGTGTGTTAGTTTCTGCTATACAACAAACTGAGTCATCTATACGTGTGTGTATATCCCCTCCCCTTGAGCTTCCTCCCACCCCTCACGGGCGTCACAGAGCTCCAAGCTGAGCTCCCTGTGCTACAGGCAGCTTCCCACCAGCTCTCTGTTTGACATGTGGTGGTGCACACACGCCAGTGCTACTCTTCCGATTCGTCCCACCCTCCCCTTCCCGCGTCCACATGTCCATTCTCTACGTCTGTGTCTCTATTCCTACCCTGCAAATAGGGTCATTGGAACTATTTTTCTAGATTCCATATATATGCACCAATATGTGATATGTTTCTCTTTCTGACTTACTTCACTCTATATGACAGATGCTAGGTCCATCCACGTCACTACAAATGACTCAATTTTGTTTCTTTTTATGGCTGAGTAATATTCTGTTGTATACATGTACCGCATCTTCTTTATCCATTCAGATGTTGATGGACATTCACGTTGCTTTCCGTTGTCCTGGCTACTGTAAATAGTGCTAAAGCTCGGGACTCTTAAAGGGTTTTCAGCGTCACTATTTTCTTGATCAGACAGTATTTTCTACAAGCTTTCACTGGAGAATTAACCATCTGAATTAACATCACCTTAAGAAACTTTCTTATTCTCCTGCTTGAATGCTTTGCCCCATAAAGTGAACCAATCGCATTTGTTTCCTTATACCTCTAATGTAGAACATAACAGACTCAGCAGTCTTAGACGATTTCCTCTGACATTCAAGAACTCCTGCACTTGTGTATTTTAAAAGTCAACACTGATTCCAAAGTAAAATCAAACTTGCAGCCTGGACAGATGGGCTTTTTCCTAATATGAGAGTTTTACCTAACAGTGAATGGCTTTCTTCCTACAGAGAATTCTCTAACTCTCAGCATCTGTCTGAGTTATTTGGCTGCTTCCCTAAAGATTCCTGGGTAAGAAGCAGAGCTTCCCTTTAAGGCCCTCTAGCTTCACTCACCACTGGTCATTATTTGAAAGCCATCAAGAGCCCTTAGCTTTCACTTTAAAAATGGACCTTTAAACTGCAATTTGGATATATTCTGAAAACACTGGTTTTTAGACGGTTTTACCCTAGAAATCTCAAGAACAATTTTTGTTCAGGAACCTCTTCCTTCCAGAGGTCTTTTTTTTTCTGATGGACCTTGGAACGGACAGGACACTGTCATTTGTGGGTTTCTTAAACATTTTTAAAGCGCCCCAACTAACTCCAGTACTTCCTGGGTGTGATTTCAAGGAAGAGTGAACTAAAAAATTGAGCAGGGCATCTCCCCTGACTTAGCAGTACAGCACCAGAGCTTTCACGTTTCACAGGGAGGACTGTGGATAGGATGCAGGGAGAGATACATGAAACCGCGCAAACGCCCCTGTGAAGGACACTTTCCCCCTTTAAGTCAAGTCATATTTTGGCCATCCTTGGTGTCAGGACACCTCTACAGTTATTTAAATAGACAGTGTGTGTGTCAGTCGCTCAGTCGTGTCCGACTCTTCACAACCCCATTAACTGCAGCCTGCCAGGCTCCTCGGTCCATGGGACTTTCTAGGCAAGAATACTAGAGTGTGTTTCCATTTCCTTCTCCACGGGATCTGCCCAACCCAGGGATCAAACCTGGGCCTCCTGCACTGCGGACTCTTTACTGTCTGAGGCACCAGGGAAGCCTCAACTACTAGAGTGGGTTGCCATGCCCTCCTCAGGGCATCTTCCCAACCCAGGGACCAAACCCAGGCCTTCTGCATTGCAAGTATATTCTTTACTGTCTGAGCCACCAGGGAAGCCCCTATAGATAGTAGGAAAGCCATATTCCCTCATCAGCCCCAAAGGCGAATTTGGTATGGTAGAAGACTGACGGAGACTGAAAAATCCAGCAGGAGCGCAACCTGGATATAACTCTACAAGTGCATATCCCGAACCCTCTCATGTGGGCACACGCGAGGAGCAGCTGCTGGCTTACCAGAGTGACTGTGTTTTTTGCCACAATTTGGACAGCCTCTGCCCCAGGCCCAGGGACCTTACTCGACGTCTGGAGGTTGACTGGCGTGTTCTGCACGTCAGTGCTGAGCACAGCCTTCTGACTGTTGATGGCGGTCACCATAGCAATGGTAGGTCTCTGGCCCACAACAGAGGCAGGCATGGTCGCAGTTGCTGCTTTCAGGACGAGAGGTAGTGTCTTTGTGGTAATCATAGAAGCTGTAGTTACAGTCTTCTAGGAGACATGGAGAACAGATATTAGGACACTGAAGTGTCATCCCACTAAAGAAAATGCTAACCTCCAGAAGAAAACAAAGCAATGGTTCTCATAATCAGTCAAGCTTTTTCGTGTAACATTTCTTTTATGTACATAGAGAACAGTTCTGACTACAGGGCAAGACAATGTCAAGTTTGCCAGAGTTCTCAAATTTAGCTTCAAGTCTGTTTATAGTAATAACTGCAAGATAATATGGCCGCAGGATTTTCAGCAAGGAAAGGAGTGGGTTTACAGATAGAGAATATGAGTGTAACTATTTCTTCTGGTTTTTAAAATTTTTGCTTGCTCTCAATTTAAACTTTGTAAAAGTTGCAAATTAATGAGGTACACACCATCTCTTTAACTGTTACAACCTCATCAATATGAAGAAACTTATCATATAATTCTGGTTATCTGCCTTCTGTGACACAGAGGCTTGGATAAAAGGACAGTCAGTGTCTTTAACTCTTTTGAGTGGAGAGGAGGAGAGGAAACTCACATGAGAATTAGCACAACTGCTGCCTCAAAGGCAGTAAATTCCCAATTCTAGATAATGAAACCTATTAACCAACTAGTATAGTAAATATCAGCTCTTGATACCAAAGGGATATGTCACTACCAACAATCTTTTCTCTGGAGGACTGCTGCAGAAGTGATTAAAGAACCAGAAAAAGGTGATGGGGTGGAAACAAACACCTGAGTTTCAGAAAGTCTGATAGATCAGAGTCTGAACTAAGGTGAGAGGACTTCACTGATGCTCCACAAGCACTACTGCAGCTTTGGAGCTGTATTTTTCTAGATTCTTCTATCAGCATAATTAAAGGAGCCAGCTACAAAAGAAGAAAATATAAACAATCTCATTTCATGGTGCATACACCTATTGAATGCTACTAGTCACTCAATATAGAGATGTTTCAGAAACCTGAAAATACACCTGGTCTAACTTGTTGGTTCTCATTTTAATATTACCATATTTCATCTTTTTCTCTTACTCTATACTTGCCCTGTTCAGTTTCGTAGCTAATAGCCACATGTGGGTATTCAAATTTAATTAAAACAAAATAAAGATTAAAGTATCGGTTCCTCAGTCACACTAGCCACATTGATAGTATTTACAGTCACATGTGACTGGCGGCTACCAAACTGGCCAGTGGAGTTTTACAGAGAGTTCTATTGGACAAGCGCTGCCCTCAACCAGGGTGAAGGACCCCACTCTCCCTGAAAGAGATTTGAACAAATTCCTTTGTGAATTTCTATTTCAGTGTTTATGCAAGTCCTTAAGTCATTTGGTTCTAAGTAATTTTTCTGCCTTAAACATTTGCATGACAATACATTTGCATGTGTTATCTAACTTTTTAACACCCTTTTTTTAACCAAAAACAGGTAATAAGCTGACCTCAACTATCCCATATTCAGAATAATTAGCGCTCCCTATTGATGCCTACAATTAATATCACCCAAATACGTTTCCTCTTCCCTTAGTCAATGATACAAGATGACTTATTTTCCTTGCCACTGTCCTCTCCAGTGCAAAATGGGAGTGAAAGGGGAAACACTGATAATTATTATTTATCTTGGGAGGTAGCAGGCCATCCACTCCCTATCAGTGATGAAAACCAAATAAAAGCGAAATGCTACTTATCATTAGAAATGTTACAGTAGTATAGCAGCAAGGACTGACTTTATCCTACCAGCTATCTTAATATCTGTTTTGAACCCAGTGTGGTATTAGTTCTATCTTTCAATTTAAAACGTTTAAATACACAGAACTTTTGAAGTGGTGAGCAAGTCACACCAGATGGCATTCAATCCTGGTACCACCACGAGTTGTGGAAGGAAAGCTATAATCAGCAGAACTCACTGACATGGATTTTAAAAACATGTGTGCATGTTGTACTACTTTAAAAGAGGGTCAGTATACTTCTGTTTGAAATATGCTTGGTTCAGGTTAAGTCATTATCAATTTTCTGAATAATTATCCTTAAAAAGTGAGTAAAACCTCAAACTAACCTGAATTATATACTTACCATTAACTGCAACACTAAAAAGCACTGAATTCTAACAAGTGTGTTCACACGTTAGCATTTTTATTCTACTTTAGAAATATTTAGTTGTAGCAAATTTCACTCCATGTCTTCTAGCAGCTACATAACTCTCTTTGTCTATAAAGGCCCAAGACCTAGTACTGCATGTTCTGATGAAAAGCTTTTGATGAATATATTTGCTAACCATTTACTGACATCAGGTATTGCCACAAGTAATGCTTAGCTCTTTACTCCTGGTCTGGTGCTTATTCTATTCTAAGTACTGCTGCTGCTGCTGCTGCTGCTGCTAAGTCACTTCAGTCGTGTCCGACTCTGTGCGACCCCATAGATGGCAGCCCACCAGGCTCCCCTGTCCCTGGGATTCTCCAGGCAAGAACACTGGAGTGGGTTGCCATTTCCTTCTCCAAGGCACAAAAGTGAAAAGTGAAAGTGAAGTCGCTCAGTTGTGTCCGACTCTTAGCGACTCCATGGACTACAGCCCACCAGGCTCCTCCGTCCATGGGATTTTCCAGGCAAGAGTACTGGAGTGGGGTGCCATGGCCTTCTCCAATTCTAAGTACTAGGGAACACAAACCGATCCTGGGGTTCTGAATTTAGATGACAAAGAGAATCTAAAATTTTGATATCCAAACCCAATGAAAACCTCTGAGTTGTTCTGGCAGGAGGAAGAGAAGACACAGAGAAGAGAGATGTCCCAAAACAAAGAAAGTTATTTTTATGGAAGCTGATTAGTCCTTGACTGGTTGATGTGGTCCAAGTATGATCTCTTTCAAGAGATCACTAACTAGAAGTTAATGCAGAAAATACATGGCAAGAAGTACTGACAGCAAAATCTTTTTATTTTTTTGCTAAGTTACTGGATTTTTATGGTCACATGTGGCTAGTGGCTGCAAAGCATAAGGTAGTGAATTTAAAAAGACAGGCTCCAATGTACAAATCAGAACTCAGAGGGATTATTACTATGAGCTCTAATTAACTTCCACATCTATTTCAGATTGTTGGTTTAGTTTTGAACGGAAGGTAACAGTTGTACACTTGGACAGCTATCAGTAGAATTCCAGTCCCATTTGTCTATAAGCCTTTATTTTTTAGATGGTTTTATTAATTGCATGCTTCTTTACACCTGTATTCATTTAAAATGACAGAGTTGTGAATATAAGTTGAAGAGTACACCTGTGTTCAACTGTTCTTTCACTGTTTTCTGTAGATTGGAAAATTTTCAAAATATACATACAAACATGAGTTGGAGTTAGCTAAGTAAAGGGAACAGGTTTCCTTCCCCCCTCCCTCCCTCTCCCCAGCCTTGGTACATGCTAATCACCCAACTTAGAATAAAACGCTTGCTCTTCCTAGCATCTCCTCCTTGCTTACACAGATCGCTCAATTAATAGTTAATCCTTTCTGGACTGATACATTTAGTATATGCCATATATTAAACTTCCCATTTGTCCCTGACTTCATGAACCTTTAGTGACTCCCTGTGACTGCCAAAAACTCCCAAAGTTCTGCCACACGTTAGAGAGCTTCCACAAGCTAGCCTCTTCCTACTTCCTGGCTCTATCTCCCTCTCCACCACTTCCTGGAATCCAAGCTCCAGCCACATCAGCCTCCTTGCTATTCCCAAGGCACGCGTTTCCTTTCTGTCCATACTTTTGTTCACACTGCTCTCTGCACTGTGATGCTCTTTCCCCTCTGCTCCATCACGGAACTCTCTTATCTGTCAAGGCCCTGATCAAAAACCGCCTTCTTTATGCAGCACTCTCTGGTCCCTCTGGTCGATAGTACTGTCCTCTGGTATTTTCACAGCTCCTCACTGGTGTTTTCATGTTTTCTTGTTAGCTGTTTACATCTGCCTCTCTTCTAAATTTTTTAAGTTCTTGAAGACAGAAACCCTGTCTTATTTGTGAATCTGTCCTCTCCAGTGCCCAGCACAGGGCTTGCATATAGTAGAGACTCAATAAATATTTGCGTAATTAATGAAAATAATTATCATAGTTTACGAGATTCTAGGCAGGGACATTGTTGTTGTTCAGTTGCTAACACATTACTACCTCTCTGTATACTAAAAGCTAGCATATAAGCAGCACCCGATAAATAATGATGGACAGTTTACTATAAAAACAAAACCCCCAAACTTGAAGATCTTTTGGCTTTTATCATTTAAAAAAAAAAAAAGCAATATAAAACAAGCTTAGCTAAATTAGTTAAATTATCAGATAGGCTACCAGATGGAGATGCCACTGTCTTGGGCGTAGCCCCGGGCCCCTTACTATTGCCATCCCCAACCAGCATGGACTCCGATTGCCAGGGAGGGGCAGCGATCGCTTAAGTATCAGGTAAGCCTTTCCTCTCATTTGTGCAGTATGGGATGGTACTTGAAGAAAAAGTTTTCCATGGGTTAACAGAGAAAACTCCTAGTACCAGGAAACAGTGAATTCTACCAAACTCCTTCCATGTAAACACTTTCTGATCAAACTGTACTTTGGAAAGAGAACAACCAATCCAACTCTGTTAAAAACTCTAAAAGAAGTAAACTGATAGGCGACCTTTTAGAAGAAACACAAGTCCTGGTCAGCGGGGTTTAAAAGCCAGTTTGAATGCCTCATTTCCAAATAGCCTTGGAGATCAGGGTAAAAATGATGCAGGCCACTCTAGCTACCTGATTTACAATGGGGACTCTTCCATTTTTTCTTCTTTGGCATTTTATATAATGTCAGTATTTCTCTTTTGGACACTGTATAGCAGTTTAGAGTAGCAAATGGACAGATTTTTCAGTCAGAGTATCTGGGTTCAAATCCTTGCTCCATCACATAACACTTAAATGATTTTAGGCAATTACTAATTTCTCTGTGCCTTCCTTAGTTTTCTTCTCTAGAAATCAGAGATAATAACAATAATGCTGTCCTAGTAGGGTTTGGGTGAGGACTGTCCACATTGTACATGTAAAGCGCTTAGCAGAGTGCCAGTATAACTTTATAATATAACCTCTATCAAATGTTAACTGCCTTCAGTAACCTTCAGTATTTCTATAAGTATTTTTTTGCATTTGCAAAATATTGTATATGAACCAGTCCAATGTACATAAACAGTGACTATCCAAGTAAACTATAATCTTTTGCTCTACATATAAAGATATGGTGGAGATGGTGTTGGTGGGTGAGCGGTGTCCATGCTTAGGTTTCAGAAGATCCCCAAATCCTTGACACCATGTGCAAAAATGACTGTATTAGGTGTGAATGTGTATTTTTCTGGGGAGGGAATCCATGGCTTTACAGAGTCTTAGAGGAGTCTGTGACCTCCAAAGACCAAGAGCTACTGTTGAAGAGTCCCATTTTAAAAGGTATGCCCACACTACATATAAGAGTGTGGAGATCAAGCTTGATTACTTCTCTTAATTGAATCATTCCTAAATACATCCTTTCTGTGTGTCTTGAATGCCTTAATATCCTTACATTATGTGGTAGTAAAATGCCCTTTTCAGTAAAATCATTTATTTGCACAGCTACACCAATTAGAATGTTCTTAAGCTTTCCACTCCTTACCACTATTTTTGACCTGCAGCTTCCATTTCAGATTTCCTTCACTGTATGAGAACTAATACATATTCTCATATGAGATGACTATGAACTTGGAAGTGAATATTTCACTTCTATGAAATGTATCACCTTCTAAATGCCTCTTCTACTGGTCCCCTGGGCATTAATCCTGGAATATTTCCACACCAACTGCTAAGCATTCCAGAAAAACAATCCCTGAAGACGTCAAGTCACAGAGACATTTAGAACAAGTGTAAATAAACACTTTCAGAAATTCAAAATAAGACTTTAATTCTGCTCTAATACAGAGACGTGATTTTTCTTTGATTATCTTTTCCCCTTCTTTGGACACACGGGAAATCATTTTAACTTTTACTCCTTGGTGATGTTATTTCTTTCTGCCAATGAATTCCAAGTGATTGTTATCCCAGACACAGTATAAAAAAGCAACCAGAAAAACTTTAGTCCAGCGCTGGCTCGGCTTGTCAGCGCGGGCTGAGGCAGGACCCGGTTCTCCGAGCGGTGACAGGCCGCCCGCGGCCCGAAGCGCGGGTGCCCGGCGTACCTGTGCGGCGGTCAGGCCGGGGGCGGGCGCGGCCGGCTGCGCGTGGTGGTGGTGGTAGGGCGGCTGCAGCGGCGGCAGGGGCGGCGGCTGCGCCGCTGGCAGCTTGCTCTCAGACTGCGGCAACGGCTGGATCTGGAACTTGTCCGGCTGTTCCTGCTTTACTATCAGGTTCTTCCGCAGCTGTTCGACGACTCTTTTCTACCGAGGACAAAAAGGAATGAAACCTATTAGAATACTGTTCTATCAGCTGTGGAGAAATAGGCAGCAACTATATGCCCTGACAGCGTCTCTGGAACCAGCTAAATCTAACACTTGTTACATTTAACATCCAGACAACAGATTAAGACAACAGAGGAGGAACCCACGGCATAAGAAGCACTTCATATGAACGGAAGCTGAGTCACAGACGAGAAGAGACGCTACGGGAGGGCACACTGCAGAGCTGAGACTCCTTGACTATCATGACTTCGTGTGCCGGGCTGGAAGGACAGTTTAAAGTAGCAGTAAATACATGATTCTGGAGATACACTGCCGCAATTCAAATTTCAGTTCCGCTACTTACCAGTTATATGACATTGGTCAAGTCACATAACCTATCTGTGCTTCAACTTCCTGTTCTATAAAATGAGGTAATTAACAATAACTTTAAGACTCTTCCAAGTACCAAGATGCCTCATGTAAAGTACTCAGAATTATTAGTGGTGTACATTGTTGGTCATTTTTTTTCTTTTGCATCTGATAACATAGATACCAGTCATACTGGTTTTTATTTAAACAAAACTGGTTTTTATTTAAACAAACATCATGTATGTACCCCAGTTTAACACATTAAACAGACTTTAAGAAACCTTGATTCCACCACTATGTGATATACACAACAGAGACTTTACTGAAACAGGTAACTCATGTAACAGGATTACTAAAACTTTGTTTAGGCAGAGTAGGGTTTTCAGTACATGGGATGAAATTTTTAAATAAATTTTTTCCCTGTCTTTATTAAAATCAAAGAAAATGGTGTGTTCAGAAACCTTTGTGACTATAATACTACATTTCAACAAAGTTACGCTCCACGCAGGCACAGACTTAACTTTGTTCACAACTAAACTCTGCATCTAGAAGTACATGGCTAAGTGAATGTCTCTTCACATGATGTTGGAGCGGTGGAACTGAAGACTGGCAAATGGCTCAGAGAAAGTACACTAACCATTTGGGGCCTGACTTGGGCTCTGACTCTCCGGCCCTAATGGCTGAAGCAAGTCTAAGCAGCACTCCTCATTTACACTTTTGAGGTGAGTTCACCAGCTGAGGTTTGTTACTTCTGACAAAAGCAGATTGCTATTTTCTAATATAGATTTTAAATAGAGAAAAAGAAGTAAATGAAGATTGCTAAATGAGGGGTTAAGTGAAACCATAAGGGCCAGGCTGATTTTCACATTCCTGCTTATGACTCTAACCAACTTCACTACACAATACTCTCTAAAGAAGCCAAACCTGCAGGTTATGTGCTTAACCTATTTGAACATTAAGATATTTGCAAAATGGATTTTTTTTTCAGTGTTAAGCCAATACAAAATACATTAATAATAATAATAAAAATACAATAAATATAATAATATATAAATATAAAAATATAAAATATAATAAAAATAATAAAATAAAAATAATAATAATAAATTGTTTTTTTTTAACTGATTCTTTTTAGGTAATGAAAATATCATTTAAAGGCTGGTGAAGGAAGAGTAGGTTACACTTTATACTCTGCTAGCACTGCCTCTCTGAGAAGTTAAACATTAAAAAGAAAAAAGAAAGATGCAGAGTTCAAAGTATTTCCAGAAACCATCTGCAGAACATGAAAAATGCAAATTAATAAAAATATAAAATTCTTATAAAAATAACTTTCAAGTCTTCAAAATCCTATTTCTCAAATATAGAAGGCAGAGTAATAGAATGGATATAGTTTAAGAGAAGGGGAGTAATAGCAGTGGTGCTATGGATAATTCTACGCATCACATGTAGATTTTATTACTTGGTGACTGCCAAAACATTTAGACATTTAACAATTAAATAATTATTTAGAGCTGCTTTCAGTCCCCCTCCCCAACATATTAATCAGCATTAATTAAACATATTAACAAACTAGGTAAAGCGCAGCACCGGCAGCCAAATAAAGGGACTAGAGAATCTTTACCAAAACAAAAACAAACCTCCCAGCTCAGATCAGGGTGGGGAGGAGAAACAACACAAACACAAATGGGATACCTGCCAAAAAGTATACTTTGAACAAAAACAGCACCGGAAACTAAATCATTACTATACCAGGCACAAAAGGAAAGGGTGTTTTTCTCCTCTCCAGCCATCCTTGGGAAATTCACTGTGCTCTTCCACTTACTGCCTAACCGTGTTAAACGAGAAAGAAGCAAGAGACAAAGCTCGGGACCCACTCGTCTTGTTTTGTGCAACAGGAGGGAACAGTAGGGGAAGGAACAAGAAAGGGATGCAGGCTAGTACTCTGCGGCCATATGGCTAGAGCAAGGTGACCAATCAGAACCAGAATCAGGACCGTGGGAGTCAGTGAGTCACCAGGGTTCACGACTGTTCCTCCCCCGGGGCCTGAAACAAAGAGGGGAGGGGGGATGGGATCATAATACCTGCAAACTTACTAGTCCTTGAGAAGAGGCAAAGAAGAAAAGAGATAGAGCTGTGCAGATTGGACACAGGTCAGATCATATGAGCTGTGTAATGCTTCCTCTGAAAGAAGGCGCTAGCATATTTCGGAGAGCCGCTCAGAAATGCACTGCCCCGGCAGTCCTTGCTGTGTTCACCAGAAGATGAGAAGAATATCCAGCATGTAGTTGTGCATGTCTATGGATTTTTTAAAAATCAAGGTTCACGTTGATTCTTTACGTCAATTAAACTCCTATTCACTGCATTTTGAAAACCAATGCTCTAAAGTTAGGTGAGTTCTGGAGTGGAGGTGCTCCTTCCTTATGAGCACAGAGACTCTGCACACTCTTTTAAGGACCAGCTAATAAAGGAGAGCTGCCCTGTGCAGTACTTGGCTCTTCCAGGTTCCACATCCAGGCTTGTTCTAGTTCAGTCTTGTAGCTGTTGCAAATAACGACAATCACATTAACTTCAGTAAGACCCTGATCTAGGCCTGCACCAGTTCTGGGTGGCAGTGAGGGAATACAGCTACAGTATTTCATAACTCTTAGCTTGTGGGGTCAAACGAAGTTCTTAAATAAGAACTTCACAGGCAGTGAGCCTGCATACTCTTGCTATTGTGTTTTAAACAAAGAAATCATGACTTCTGCTAGTCATCGATGAAGGTTATACTAGCATAAGCAACTAGGTATTTTCAATGTTATTCACATATCTTCAACTTAAACACTGTAATTATCTTGGAACATTATCCTGAAGCTTCAAGAAAAGGCAAAGTCTCACAAACTGGCTGTTCGTCACTCACTAAATGCTGGGAAAGACTGAAGGCCAGAGAAAGGAACAGCAGAGGATGAGATGGTTAGAGAGCAACCGACTCAGTGGACATGAATCTGAGCAAACTCCAGGAGACAGTCTGGAGGGACAGGGAAGTCTATCGTGCTGCAGTCCACGGGGTTGCAAAGAGTTGGACACGACTCAGCAACTGAACAACAACAACAAAAAAGTCAGGAGGGAGGAGAGGAGGGACAAAAGAATTGAAAAAGGAAAAGCTGGAAAGAATGAAGGCAGAAAGGAGAGAGAAAAGGCTAACAATTTGTTATCTTCTCTCCTTAATATATTTTCTATAAACAACAGGCCAGTGTGCCAGACATCCAGAATGGCTAGTACTGCCCCCTTCAATTCATCTGTCAAGAAGTGCTCCAGAAACCCAGCATGTGATTCCAAGCCTCCGATTCCCTTGACATTCGCATCACTAGGTTTCATCGGGGTTTGTTAAGGCAGAAGGGTTCAGAGTCCCTGACACGTGAAGTCACAGTTTCTGAGACAGGTAGTCACTGTGATAAATACTGTGACATTCAGCAATACTATCAACGTGTTCACACGACAGCAAGACAGACCCCAAAGAAAAACACAGAAGTTTATAGGCTCAATTCAACAGAAAATCAGGTTCATTTTTCTGAAATGTAAGTCAATCATTCCAAGTGCCACGACCTTTGTCAATACAGAAGGGAGATGGAATAGAGGAAGAACAGCCTACTCTTCCACTCAGGCCACCAATTTATTCCCATCAAACACTCACACAAATTCAGAAAGCTTCACTCAAGAGCAACTCCAGACACAAGCCCTGCCCTCCACAACCGCACACTGTGCTCCAAGGCTCTGCTTCCCCACACAGGGACTCAGCTCGCTGGCGTTCCACTCAGCGTCACCTCTCCGAGCAGCAGTTACGAGAGGGCCACACCCACTCAGACATCTTCCCAACTTCGTCTTTTTTCCTCTGTGATCAACCACACAGTCAGGAAATATAACCCTGCCCCTTCACAGAAACTCATAGAGGCATGTGACTCTTCACAAATCCAGAAAGTCAAGAAAAAAAGTTACCCATTTTCATACCTAAAATGCAATGGAAGAACTTTCCAGGTCTTAAGACTTACCAACTGCACAAATGAAGACGGGATACTAAATTTTTTGTGTGCAGAAAAACTAACACGGAGAAATTTACATTTGTTAATAAAATCAGAATTTAGAAAGAGAAAAGAGGATTAAAAAAACCGTTTCTACTGTCCAACTGAGATTTAATCGACTGTATTTACAAGCAACACCAATATTTAACAACAGTGAAAAGGTAAGAAAGATCAGATGAGTCTTCAGAATGCTGCCATGTAATTATTCTCTAAAGAACAGGGTATGTTACTGGCATAACATCAATGACAAAATTACAATCCAGAATAAAAGATACATGTTATTTAAAGGAAATAGAAAATTCAGTGACAATTCCACCATTTTATGAACAACAACAACAACAAAAAAAAAACAGAAAAGAAGCAATAAACTCAAAATAAGTTCCTTCTTGATGTTAAAACTGAAATTTAATGAGAAGATATATACTGAAGTTATTAGAGGGAATGTTCATGGGAGACACACAGAATTCTGACCGGGGAGCAGAAGGAGGAATATTGGTGGCAGCATTTATAAAAATATACTTAGGGGAGTTCCTTGGTGGCCCAGTGGTTAGGACTCAGGCTTTCACCACTGGGACCCAGGTTCAATCCCCGGTTGTGGAACCAAGATCCAGTACACTGCACAGAGCAGCCAAAAATATATATAGATAAAATACACACATATACTTAAATATTCAATATATACTCAGATAAAAATAATTACATTTCATTCATTTTGTAAGGCACTAGGAGGTTTTCCCGCAAACACTCCAACATTCAGTTTCAGCGTTAGAATCAGACAAATAGCATCTAACCTTAAAAGTCTTTTTTAAAAGGAATATATTCTTGAAAAACACTACCTGTTTGTCCACATAGTATCTACACCTCATCTAAAACGTGAACTGTGTATATTGTCTACTAAAGAGGATTTGTTTGGTCTTAGAGAGTTGGGAACATAAGATATTTTACAGCTCTGCAAGGTGTCACAGAATTTGTACAGTACAATTTAGATGAATTAAGGAACAGCAGCAGTTGGAATTATCAGGGTTTTTTCCTGTAAAGTTCAAAATTCTCTACATGGATGCTTAACAGATGGCACAGAATGCATATGTCATGATAATGATTAGACTTTGGCTTTTTTAATTAAAAAAATATTCTTTGGGGTTTACTCTTCCTTCAACACACACACACACACACACTGATGTTTACATCAATAGGTTTTACATTCATCCCCACAGGAGATTAGACCTTTTATTCATATCAATGGGATTTATATCCCATTTCCATTGGGGATTAGATCTTTTATTTGACAGCCTGATTGAGATGCAGTTTACTTTTTTCTTATAATAGTTCATTCACGCTCTAATAGGTAAACTCAATCCCACCTTCCCCCAACTCCTTATGCAGGACTATAAAAGACTGCCAAGACAGCTATAGTCAAACTTTGTCTAAATCTATGAACCCTTCTAATAAGAACCTGAGAACTTATCTTTAATTTGCATCAAACAAGAAAGAGTGTAGCTGTTTACTCAAGAGTGAACAGTCCCTGGAGAACTACAGTGTTTCAATATGTAACACACCCAGATGCTGGGACAAAACAGTATCAACAAAGATAGAGGCTAAAAAAGAGCGCAGCACGCTGGGAACGGTAGTTATAATGTATTTATCCATAATAAAAGAGGAAGGAAGCCAAAATCAGAACCCAGTTAGCTGGCATTTAAGTTCTCTCTGTTTCTTTGAAGTACTAAGCTATACTGTCCTGCCTGCTCCAGAAAAATGCTGAGGATCAAATGAATAAATGGTGGGGAGTGTTTAGGAAATTGTCAAGGGCAATGTAAAAAGCAGAGATGATAACCAATGAATAATACAATTTCTCTAGTATAAGTTTTAAGCTCAGAGAAACAGCTAATTAAATGTGATTTTTCTTTTCAATGTCAATTATCTTTCAATCAGTTTATTTTTAACATCTAGTCAAATACTTTATGCTTGTTCAAACTATGTTATTTTCTTAAAAAATAAGAATCACCAAACAAAGTATAGGATTCAGAAAGAGAATGCTACCTGTTGCCTTTTTATCTCAGAAATCAAACATAGTACAGAATATTTTCCTGTGCAGAAATCTAGTACAGCCCAGATTCTTCTACCTCTATTAGTGGTTCAGGGCCACATTCTGAATCCATAAAATAGATGTCCAATTTAAATGTAACCTGACCCAGCAAAGACCCTAGATACAGTAATGCGAACAGCAGGAAAAAACCGTAAGAACTATTTATAATCTGTACAATTTGGCTGCTTGCTAATATAAAAAAAGTGCCTGAATCACTGTGTTTGTACCACAGTGAGATATGACACACAGGCTATTAACTTGTAAATTAAGCTCCAGTTCAGTACAAGGCATGGCCCTCTGTAACTATCTGTTACAAACCTGCACGTACCACCAGCCTGTCCTTCATCATTCCATGGCTCTACCCCACAACTTTAAAGGCAGCACTGCCTTGTTAATGTCAGAGTTACCCCATACACTACAGAAATCCTCTCACTGCTCTGCCCTGAAGCTGTTATGGTTCTCCTCACAAAAGAAGTATGATTGGATACGGCTGCACAGTAGCGGTCCCTGACAAGTTGGATATGAAAATACAATTTAAGCACAATAATGATCCTAAAATGGGGGGAGGGAGAAGGAAGAACAAAACCAAAAACCTCTATTGTTTTACAGAATACTGCTCAGATAAAACAGATTGTTTTGGTGACTCAAGCCCTGGGTACAATTTGAGATAATGTAGGAAGCCTTTTTTCACAGAAACGTACAACAGAATCAGATTCTAGGAGAGGTAAATATAACAGGCTACGTAACCAAATTCTGAGCAGAATATGTGTACTGAGTCATGGATCAATCAATCCCAGAGACGAGGATATCTTTTAACAACCCTCAGTTTTGCAGCTTTTTTCTTAAATGAGATAAAAAAAGAAGAATATTAGAATAATATACTGTGTCAGGCAGGATATATCAGGTATAAAATATTTCTGATGAAATGTAATGCTCTTCTCACACTGAAACAAAAGTAGGGCTTATAAATCACTAAACACTGATATTTTGCATTGGTAAGTATTTAATGAAAGTACAACCTGAATAACATTTTTTATCATCTACCGTAATAGCATAAACACACAGATTAAAAGACTCCAAAGCTACTAAATGAATATCTCTTAATTTCAAAGTGTTCAGCTGCGGTATTTTATCACTAAGTATTTATTATAATCACTTAAAGAAAAAAATGAACAGTTTATAAATATACTTTCTGATAAGACTCTGCATAAAACAACAGAGGAAGCAATTCTATCACCTACATAGGCTGCCAAGTTGAGGGACAGTTAACTTCAAGGGATTAGATCTCACAAGACACGTGACATAAGGATGATTTGCATTACTCTGTATTTAGTCTGAGTTTTCTGCAACAGAAACAGAAGAAACCTGAACTCATCTTTCAGAATTTTGGAGCAGGTTTGGATTTTCTTTGTTTTATACGGTCAATACTAGAAATTTTAATGAGAAAGAGAGAGATTTAGCAATACAGGAGAAAAGCATGAACAAAGCATTTCGTTAAGAAATTTTAATTTGTATTAAATCTTAAGTGTAAAGAATAACATTTTTCATAGGCTATGAAAACGACTAAATCCAATCCACAAATCTCGACACAAGTATTTAAAGCCCACACACATACACACACACACACATGCAAGCACCTAACTCTAATTTTTAGAAAAGCTGGCATGGCCACAATAAAAATGATTTGTTGTTTTATCTTCTTTTAGCATACTTCTTAGTCCTGAAGGTGTAGCTCACTCTTTACCATACTGTTCTCCAGTTTACACATCCAACAAAATAGTGAGGGTCAAAAGAGAAGAGGATACTTCATTAAACACAAGACACGGCTCTTGGTTTTTTGCTGTTGTTTGCTTTTATTTTTTAATCTTTTTTGGTTGCACCATGCAGCTTGTGGGGTCTTAGTTCCCTGGTGAGGGATGGAACCCTCACACCAGCAGGGGAAGGGCCTGACAAGTTGGATATGAGAATACAATTTTTTAACCACTGGACTGCCAAGGAAGTCTCCCTTTCTTTTTCTTAACCACTGGACTGCCAAGAAGTCTCCCTCTTTTTTTCTTTAAATAGACTTAATTTTGTATTGTCATCTCGTTTATATTTTTTTAATTTACTGAATTTTTTACTAAAGTATACTTGATACACAATATTATATAAGTTACAGGCGTACAGTATAGGGGTTCACAGTTTTTAGAGAGCATATTCCATTCATAGTTATTATCAAATATGTGCTATCTTCCCTGTGCTGTGCAACACATCTTTGCAGCTTATATCATACCTGATAGTTTGCACCTCTTAATTCCCACCCCTGTACCACCCCTATACTGCCCCTTCCTCTTCCCTCCTCCCACTGGTAACCACTAGTTTGCTCTCTGTATCTGTGATAGACCTAATTTTTTAAAGCAATTTTAACTTTACAGTAAAACTGAGTGGAAAATACAGGGAACTGCCATATATTACCTGCTCCCCCACCCACAGCCTCCTATATCAACAGTCCCATCAGAATGGTACATTTGTTAAAACTGATGAACCTATACTGATACATCATTATCACCCCCAAATCCACAGCTTACACCAGAGTTCACTCTTTGTATTAAAACTGAAGTATAGTTGATTTACAATGTTGTGTTAGTTTCTGGTGTATAGCAAAGTAATTCAGGTATATATACATAGTCTTTTCCATTATAGGTTATTATAAGATACTGACTACAGTTACCTGGGCTCTACAGTAGGACCTTGTTGTTTATCTATTTTATATATAGTAGTCTGTATCTGCTAATCTCACACTCTAATTTATCCCTGCCTCTTCCCCTTTGGTAATCATAAATTTGTTTTCTATGTCTGTGAGTCTGTTTCTGTTTTGTAAATAAGTTCATTTGTATCATATTTTAGATTCCACATATAAGTGATATCATATATTTGTCCTTGTCTGACTGACTTCACTTAGTATGATAATTTCTAGGTCCATCCATGTTGCTGCAAATCATATATTCATTCTTTTTTATGGCTGAGTATTATTCTACTGTGTATACATATACACACCACATCTTCTTTATCCATTCTTCTGTCAATGGACATTTACATTGCTTCCATTTCTTTTTGGATATTGTAAATGATGCTGCTATGAACATGGGGTGCATGTATCTTTTCAAATCAAAGTTTTCTCCAGGTATTTGTCCAGGAGTGGGATGCTGAATCATATGGTAGCTCTCATTCCAACCATAGGTAGTTTTCATTCCAATCCCAAAGAAGGGCTATGCCAAAGAATGTTCAAACTACCATACAACGGCACTCATTTCACATGCTAGCAAAGAAATGCTCAAAATTCTCCAAGCTAGGCTTCAACAGTACATGAACCGAGAACTTCCAGATAATCAAGCTGGAATTAGAAAGAAAAGGCAGATGAAGCAGAGATCAAACTGCCAACATCCGTTGGATCACAGGAAAAGCAAGAGAATTCCAGAAAAACATCTACTTCTGCTTCACTGACTAAGCTAAAGCCTTTGACTGTGTGGATCACAACAAACTGAGGAAAATTCTTAGAGATGGGAATACCAGACCACCTTACCTGCCTCCTGAGCAACCTGTATGCAGGTCAAGAATCAACAGTTAGAACCGGACATGGGACAACAAACTGGTTCTGAATTGGAAAAAAAGTACATCAAGGCTGTATACTGTCACTCTGCTTTTTTAACTTACACGTAGAGTACACCATGCGAAATGCTGGGCTGCATGAAGCTCAAGATTGCCGGGAGAAATATCAAAAACCTCAGATATGCAGACGACACCACCCTTATGGCAGAAAGTGAAGAGGAACCTCTTGATGAAGGTGAAAGAGGAGAGTGAAAAAGCTGGCTTAAAACTCAATATTCAAAAAACGAAGATGACGGCATTCCAGTCCCATCACTTCATGGCAAATAGTTAGGTACATAATGGAAACAGTGACAGACTTTATTTTCTTGGGGTCCAAAATCACTGCAGATGGTGACTATAGCCATGACATTAAAAGACACTTGCTCCCTGGAAGAAAAGCTATGACAAACCTAGACAGCATATTAAAAAGCAGAGACATTACTTTGCCAACAAAGGTCCTCTTAGTCAAAGCTATGGTTTTTCCAGTAGTCATGTATGGATGTAAGAGTTAGACCATAAAGAAGGCTGAGTGCCAAAGAACTGATGCTTCTGAACTGTGGTGTTGGAGGAGACTCTTGAAAGACCTTTGGGCTACAAGGAGATCAAACCAGTCAATCCTAAAGGAAATCAATCCCAAATATTCATTGGAAGGACTGATGCTACAGCTGAAGCTCCAATACTTTGGCCACCTGATGGAAAGAGCCGACTCATTAGAAAAGACCCTGATGCTGGGAAAGATAGAAGGCAGGAGGAGGAGACGACAGAGGATGAGATGGTTGGATGGCATCACCAACTCGATATACATGAGTTTGAGCAAGCTCCAGAAGATGGTGAAGGACAGAGAAGCCTGGCGTGCTGCAGTCCACAGGGTCACAAGAGTCAGACACCACTGAGCTACTGAACAACAATGGTAGCTCTATTTTTAGTTTTTTGAGAAACCACCATTCTGTTCACCATAGTGGCTGTATGTACCAATTTACATTCTCACCAACAGTGTAGGAGGGTTTAGCATTCACTCTTAACGTTGTACATTATATGAGTTTTGACAAATATACAATAACATGTATCCACTACTGTAATATCATATGGAATAGTTTCATTGCCCTAAAAATCCTCTATGCTTTAACTCTCCACCCCTCAACCCTTGGCATCCACTGATCATTTTACTGTCTCCATAATTTAGGCTTTTCCACAATGTCATCTGTTGCAATCATACAGTAGGTAGCCTTTACAAACTGGCTTCTTTCACTTAGTAATACATATTGGTTTTCCATGTCTTTTGATCCCCATATATAAAATTCCACCATCTGAATATACCACAGTAGTCTCTTGATTTTTAGATACACTGTAATGTGAGTGATTACAATAAAAACAACAACAATAATATCAAATAGCTATTACCTGCCAGGAAGGACAGTAAGGCTCTGAGCATCTAAGGGACTGGACCTAGGTCTCAAGTTGTGGACAGAGTCAGACTTAAAAGTTTTAGTTCCTGATACCTAATTTCTATCTTTCCTCTCACCGCATTATTTTCCTTGCTGGTAAGGACCTGAGGTTCTCACATCTACTAATATACAATTTGTGATCTTGGGTAAGTTATTTACCTGATCTTGGTCTCAGTTTCTCCACTCAGTATTCAATATTTTCTTCTGTTTATAGATCTGTGAATCTCTAAAATAGCAAGAATATAATCTCATGATCTTTACTTTTCACCTCTATAAGCACTGTACACAGAAAACTAGTAACGCTCACAATGATGATCTTGATACACTACAAAGAGGCTAAATCACTAAAGAATAGTTTCACTCAAGGATTAAACATTCACATGAACAAGGGTCAAGCAGGTAATGTATGTGAATGAAGCAGGCCAGCTATGAGACAATAGAGAGTATTGGGGACTACAGTCAACTGGAGAGGGAATGACCTGTCTAAAAGCACTAATACAAGAATTGCTTTTAACACTGTTAAAATATCTTTGTTACTTAGATTAAGCCCATGGGTTACCAGTTTTCAACTTTTAGACAGTAATTACATTCACTGAACTATAGTTACTAGGAAAGGGATCAGTCATCACTTAGGAAATTTTTCAACAGTAAAAGGTGAGTCAAAAAGAATTTCAGATAACCTCAAAATTCAAATGTATTTCCTGTTAATCAAAATCTTATTAAAAAAAAATCTTATTTATCATTGTTAAACGGCTGGGCTGAGACTTCAGTGGGAAGAAGCAAAGACATAAAAGCAAGTGATAAATGGGTCCTGAGAAAAATATCTTAAGAGAAACAGACAACAATACACGAAATATAAAAGAACAAAAAATTTAGTAATAATATGTTCCATAATTGTGCCAGTTTTATCCAAACAGCTTCAAGTACTTTGTAGACAATTTACCCTCCTCCCCGTCATGTAACACCAACGTAAGGATGAGCTGGAATCAGTTTCTCTGCCACTGAACTGCAGCTGTCTCTAGGACTGAAGAAAGCAGCTGTTTAAACAGCCACACTATAGAGGTCAGAAAACTGAAAACTACCTTGTTGAAGCTGTCCAGGGAATTACAGTAAGCAAAACATAATCATCAGACTTGGAATCCGACCACAACACTAGAAACATCTCCTATACTTAACTGGCTCTCATTTCTGAGTACTCCAGATTTTTCAAAATCATTTAGTTTACATGATTAAGAAAAAGGAATCCATGTTATAAACATATGTATTCATTAATAATTTTTCAAGAATCTTACTTTCTGAGTGAACCTTAAATGAAAAGTGATTCCATTTTCACAAATATTTTCCTAATGGTGTGCTTCTTTTAGCTTAAGCAATCATATGTTCATACAGCACTTTGTATTTGTAAATTCTCATACCCTCTTATCAAATAAGATTCTCACTACTGTGTGGGTTGAATTAAGACAACTGTCTTTGATTAGACAGGGACACTGAGGTGATTGATGACTAGCCAAAAGTTATGCAGTTACTTCATAGGAAAAAGGGCACTAGAATATGGACTTCCTCTCCCCTAGAACACTAGTCTGAATGAAGCTCTGTTCACTGAACAAAGAGCTGAAGCTCGTTTGTCTGAGCCAGTCCTTCTGGGGTTGACAGGAGGCTGGGTGACATCCAAGTGGACTGTCTAAAAGTGGAGTATCTTTTAGATACTGGACTGTCTAAACCTGGTGTGGGGAGATCAGCCAGGGGGAGAAACGTCCTTTGCCGGGCATCAGTTTCTAGATATAGTAACTACCAGGAAACAAAGACAGGCCTCTGAAAGCCAAGGAAGAACAGCCCGCACAACAACCTGAAGGGGCCAAGCGGGAGAGGTGCCCGAGGATACAGTCGAGCTGAGAAACGGGACAGTCAGAGATGGGGCATGGATGGCTCACAGATGGGTCTGGAGCAATTTGCACAGTGACCCTCCTAAGACAAATTTCCTATAGGCTCTGAGCACCAGAAGAGCTGGGAATGTTCTTAAAGGGATTGGGATGTCCTAGACAACTTGCTCCAAAAGGCCAGAAGACTGTAATTCTGTCATCAAAGATATTCTCTCTGGGAGCTGAGGTGGGATACCTGGCGAACAACCCAACAAGAATGACATGCTTCCTTCACCTGTGGAGTACGATGGACACTTTTAAGGTTCTGTTGCTAACCTTATACCTCAAGCCAAAAACTTCAATTCTGGAGCAATGACTTCAATTTAATAAACGTAATGGGCTTCCCTTGTGGCTCAGCTGGTAAAGAATCCTCCTGCAATGCAGAGACCAGGGTTCAATTTCTGAGCTGGGAAGGTCCCCTAGGGAAGGGAAAGGCTCCCCACTCCAGCATTCTGGCCTGGAGAATTCCATGGACTGTATAGTCCATGAGATTGCAAAGAGTTAGACATGACTGAGTGACTTTCACTAATGGATGCTGGCAACATGTATGTGTGTGCATGCTAAGTTGCTTCAGTCACGTCCAACTCTTTGCAACCCTATGAACCACAACTCTCCAGGCTCCTTTGTCCGTGGGTTTCTCCAGGCAAAAACACTGGAGTAGACTGCTGTGCCTTCCGCCAGGGGATCTTCCAAACCCAGGGACTGAACCTGCATCTCTTACATTCCTGCATTGGCAGACGGCTTCTTTAACCACTACTGCCACCTGTGAAGCTTGGCAACATACATACTGGGTAAAACACTGGGTTCCAGAATTTAAGGGAGTAAACCACAGCAAACTTTACACACCAGCCACTAATATCAAACTAGATTTAAAATTTTTATTCACTAACAGATTTATCCTACTGCCATTTAAACCATACAACTATTTTGCTTTTAAAATAAAGCACAGATGATCAAAATCCATATGCAAAGGGGCTGGAGAAATAACATTATAAACCAAACAGAGAGGTTTCCAAATCGGCCTCCCTGCTTTCAGAGCGGCTACTGGGAAGCCTGGCCGCCCCTCCCCCACCCGCCCTGCAAGACCAGGGCTCAGTCACTAAGACGGCCGCGCAAGTGACAGTGCCATCACTTCTGCTTAGCCTCCACAGGCCTGATGTGCGCGATGCTGAATGTACTCATCTCAGTAGGCAGCTCAGCCTCGCCAGGAGTGGTCATGTTTCAGACTCGGTAAGAACAAGATGTCAGGGGTTTTGTGGCTGTGGCATCATTCTGCAGCACCTTATTTCAACTCTGTGCTGAGCTGGCAAAAGCACTCAATCAACCCAGCTCTACAATCCAGCTCTGCTTACCCTTCAGATGTTCCAGTAGCGGGACGGAGTCACTGTATTCACCGGCAACGTGACATACGAGTAACACAGATCTGTCCATTAATCACACCCTCTGAATGTCTCCTTGGTCCTTTTCTGTCCTTGTACCTCCCAGCTGTCATTTTCCTTTCTAAATATTTCCTGTGATATTTTCATCCAAAGGACCTACAGGTCTAACTCCATCACAAGCCCATAGAAATGTGTGTAACAGTCACTGCTATACGGACATCCCAGGAGAAAGACCCATCAGACGGCATGCAGGCTTCCTACAGCCTCCTCTGCTCAGATGCCGAGAATGAGAGGAGACGGTTGCTTCCATCCCCTTTAGAAGGACGCAGTCGATTTAAGGACAGTGGTGAGGGCAAGCATGACAGACTGTCGTCTGATGGATACAGTGGAATGGACCTACTCGTGTGCGGGCTGTCGGCCTTGCCACTAATCAGAAGGGGGAAAGCATCTTCAGGAAAAGAAAATGGAACAAATTGAGTGGAAAAGAAGAAGTGACACGAAAGTACAATGTTTAACAAGCAGCTTTTCTCGGTGGTTGAAGGTGCTCCTTTCCTGAGACTTCCTGTAACAGGAAGGAATCATTCCTACACAGGGGTGCACACCTATACGTCACGGGGGGTTTGTGTGTGTGACAGTTACACTGTCATAATTTTAGATGGTTAAACCTCTGCTCCAGGGTTTATAAAAGATCAGAGCACTTGTCACTCTTGGTGCAGGTGGAGTGAGACAGAGTAGCTGAGCAGTTCATTTTTCTTTATAATTACACTCCATTAACCTTCCACATGAGAGCTCCCCGGTGCTTTCACACCAGCAGCACCAACTGGCGGCATTTGATAAGGCTCTACAGAGTCTGCAAGGCCAGCACACGCAACAAAAGGAACACTTCAGTGCTGCAGACTTAGGCAGAAGCTCTACGCAGGTCTACAGCTCCTCTGCTTATTGGCAGATATATTCAGCTCAATTATACATGTGTCGCAAAAACAAACCAAAATCGTAAAGTCTTGGAACCAGCAAACAGACGATGGGAACTCATTCAAACCAAAAGGGATTCAAAGTCTTCTGATAAATCTTTACAATATTAAAACCCCAAATTTATTACTATTTTTCTAATCTTGGATCATGTGGCACCCTATAAGAAATGGGCTCAATAAACTAAAGCTTGCAGGGTGACACAATTACTGGGTGATCGCTCTTACAATTAGATCACATTGGTGACTACAAGCTGCCTGTTGTGACCGTCATTTACTCACTTAAGTATTTCTCCTTAGGTATCTCTCAGTAACTCATTAAAAAAATTCATTAAGAACTAGCACTACATCAATCTTTATCCTTCTTGACAATGCACACATAAATGGTTTCCCTTTTCCCTTTTTTGGAGAGAGAGAGAGAGAGCCTGAGCCCTATCCCGTTAATAATGCATTCTCCTGCAGTTTTTAACGCAGCGCCCTGAATGCTTCTTTCAATACATACAAAGGTAGATTAGTGCTCTTCCTACCCTAACAAAGGCCAGGTGTTACATGCTTGAGCCAGTCTGGGAAATAGGGGCTGGCACAATTAATCGTGAATCGTCATTTAGTCACTCAGTCATGTCCAACTCTTTGCGACCCCATGGACGGTAAGTAGGCTCTGTCCATGGAATTCTCCAGGCAAGAATACTGGAATGGGTTGCCATTTCCTTCTCCAGGGGTTTTCCTGATGCAGGAATCAAACCCAGGTCTCCTGCATTGCAGGCAGAATCTTCTTACCGACTGAGGGAAGCTCCCAATTATTGGGGAAACAAAAGAAGCCAAAATTTATACCTTTGCCCTAACCAGTGGCTCCCACAGCCCTCACATTTCAGAATAACGTTTCTATCATTGTAGCTTGTGTTTCCGGGTATATTCCCTAACCACAGTGATCTAAAGAAGGGCACAGGTACCCTGACTGACAATGCTGTTCACTACTAACTCTCTTTCTTTGGCAAACTTATGCCCTAAGGGTATTGGTCTATGATAAGTGTAATCTGACAATCAGAAGATTAAAGTGTAAGAATTCAGAGGTACAGCATTTTCTTCATCAAATGTTACATTTAAAACACTTTGTCTAGAGGTATAAACTACAACAAGACCTTGTTTTTGAAAATTAATGAGGTTCGTAGTAGTTCTGAAAGTATCTGGCAGAGAAATGATTGTTTGCATTTATAGTCTGAAGATGGATGATTGGATCTGGGCATTCCGCTACCCTTTTTTTTTTCTATGCTTTACATTTGAAACTGAAGGATTTTTCCATTAATATTTTTCTTTTGCTTAATACCACTACAAACACATTACTTTTATATTTGCAGGACACTTACCACCATGGTATACTTTTTTAAAAAATGCTTTTCTCAGCCCAAATATCAGACTTATGCTTGCAACTAAACAGTTCATAATTCTTTGAAACCCGGTATCAAAGATGTAACTTTAAGATATTCTTGCTGCACATTACATGCTGAAGTATTAAGCATACTGATGCTGAATGACCAAATGCCAAAAGATAAAGCCAGCCCATGCCTATAGGAAGCAGCTCCTGAAAACGCTGGGTTTCAATGTCCAGATCCAGCGACAGTCAGGTTTCTCTTCTGCCTAATATGCATATTTTTCATTGCCTAATGAGTAGAATTTCTTTCCCTAAGTACTTATTTTTCAGTTTTAAAAGTGGTAGACATTAACCACTCTCTATAACCACATCAATAATTTGGCAAAAGCCAATCTACCTGCTCAGGCTCTGCTGCTCTGACTCATTGCTGGGCCATCTGTTTATGTGTGCTGCTTGTCTCACGGTGCAAATCAACCTGCTGCTGGGCAGATCTGCCTCGTGCTGCAAACTCATTCTGCGATTTCAACCTCCCTCACCAGCAATTGGTCCTCTTATCGGAATCTAAAACTACCACTTCAATCAACTAGAGTCAGACCTTATTCTACTGCTCTTGTACCAAAAAATGATCCACCACAGGCCCATGTGCAAACAGGTCATCTCTGAACACTGGGCTCATGAGGAAGGTGGCAGAACAGGTTTGCTCCTATCAAAACATTTTAGTACCATCAGCAGCAATCAGCCTGCTACCCAGAAATATACATGTACGACTGTGGAGAGGCTAAAAAGATTACTGAATCCCAGAGGCCAAGAGCATGAAATACAAATACAAACCATTCTGGGTCTTCTTTGTTTTAAAGATTGGCAACTTTTTCCAGAGATGGGTTTCCATCCGTGTGATTAACACAAATTTAAAGCAGCATTAGAAAAGGTTCTCAGAACATCCTCTGAAATCCACAACTACCAATTTGCTTGCTATTTTGCACGCACTTTGCTAATCATTCTTTCATCTTAGATTTAAAAGGATGTTAGGGCCATAATAGGTAGTCAAGGTTTGACGACATTATTTATTGAATATACTTACAAAGTACGTAGTACAGTATTAGATTTTGTGGCATAATATTAAAAAGTTAAATTCTTTAAGAAATTTATATAGCTATTTCAGAAAATAGAAGATGTGTGTGTAAAACAGCTGTAACATTTCTTATAGATTAACAAGTAAAATTATTGGAAGATTTTTTAAAATATGTGACCAAAGCAGAGAGAAAATGGAGTCAATACAAGTAAGAAAGTCAAACCCGGGAGTGTACATCTTGAGCAGTGACAATCCAAAAGGCTTTCTTGAGACAAAAACAATTAAACATGGGCTATCAATAACAATTAAAAATTTTACTTTGGAGAAATACAGTATTGCGAGTTTAGATGCTAGTATTTGATTTATGTAAAGAATTTGAGAAGACTGTTCTTTGAGAATAAAATGTAGAATTAATCTATCTTGTTTCTAACAAATGCACTTGGAAATGCAGGTCTATTTTTTAGAAAGGAAATTTTTAAAATGTATATGTAGAGGACCAAAACATGTATAATTTTGAAGGAGCTGAAAAGTTACTAGATTGGTGGTTAGAGAACATGAAACTATGTCAATGATGTGTAGAAATAGACCTGAAAACACAGACTTGAGAGAACCAAATATTATGTTGCTTATTAGCAACAGATATCTGGGGATGACAAAGCACAGGAATGAGAGACACTGATATCTTCCTGAGAATTTCTGTGTCCTTAATGAGTAAGAAATTCATCACATTTCATTCTGTTCAAGGTACTACTGTCTCCAACGTACACAAACATCTTAACTTTTCTCCTAAGGATGAGTTACAGCAGTGATGGAGAGAAATATCTGCCCCACTCCTCCGTGCAAAGGCAAAGTCACAGCTTCCTACGAGACTGGCAGCAACGTGACTTCTACTAAACAACTACCAATAGTCTTAGTCTTTTTTTTTCTTATGACACTGATAAATAGAAATAATCTAGAGAGGATTCTAATTTAATTTTTACATTAACTGGAGTGTTGAGGCCAGTATGTCAACCCTTTCAACTGCATGGTACTTGCAAAACAAAACAAAATAGTACCAATCAAATTATGGGTGAAGATAGCAAACTAAAGAAGAAAGTAGCATGTCTAGCATGAAGAACTGCTACACCATTCCCTGTGCTGTGCTATGAAAACAAACTATTCGCTTCTATAATATACGCCAAGGAATACAGTATTATTTAGAAACTATATCCTCCTACCTTTAGATTTAACAGTAGATAAACCCTACCTCTTACTTATACTCCACTGGGAGTTGCAGGGTCTTCCTTCACCAAGATATGAAAATACTCATAATCCTTCTGAACTCACTGCTGAAAATGACTATAGTTGAAATGTGGGACAAAAGAAAATATTCAATCACCTCAACTAGCTAACAGTCAAATTGTAGATGTTAAAGACTTAAATGTTTTCCTATAGAAAAACAGTAGATTTAAAACTGACCAAAAACTCAGCAACTATAACAGTCTAATGATTTTAACCCAACCCTTCTGGAACACTTCTATTAGAATATAAACTTACAAGTCAGTTTTTCATTATTTCTTTCATAGTCAGAGGTCACTATTTGTGTCCTTCTCTAAATAAAAATTTATGTTAAAACAAGAATTTAACACTCTAAACTTTGAGTAATGCCACATCAATAGTTCAACAAATCTTAAGCATCAAACCCAGACATTCTGCTAACACAAATGAAATAACACACTGGAACTGATTAATAACGTAGCTATTTTAAAAGCAGAAACTTCATACAAGTCATGTATTGCCCTGGGAGGGAACCTGAGGGGGACATGGAAGTTGAAAACTCATCAAAGTCAAGGATTCTGTAACTACCAGGGTGGTGGAAATGGGGCAGTGTTTTAGAATTAAGATTTTAGAATCAGGTCTCTAAAATGTTTTAGAATGCCTAATGATATGGCCATTCAAACTTCCATATCAATGAACTTCTAGTCCAATGAATTACTGCCATGTACTTAACCAATGGGGCTTGTAGGTTCTAATGAGATAAAACCACATTCACCTGACCTGAGAAATAAATAACAAGACCAAATAATGAAAGCCACAGTTGTGGTGACTAATCAGTGCTTCTGCCACGTGTCCCACAGCTTCAACAGAGCAGCTAATAACACGGGGAAGAAAACAAAAACACTGCTAGCTAACACTGCATTTCTGTATAAGAAAAGAGCAGGAAGGGGATTAGCTGTATTCTTCCCCCCTGATGCTTACATTTTAAAAATTCCATTAGCATCTTGCCAGATTTTCAAGAGAAAAACTGCATGCATCAGAGTTAACTGGTAAGATAGGCCATGGGAGAATAAAACCAGTAAGAAACCTTTCTGTTCTGCACTTCACAGGGCTGTCACTCGTACTAGAAAAACGTCACTTTGAAGCCCTGTTTGCATTCCATTTTTAACTAGAGGGAAGAGGATGGAGGTCTTTGGTTTCTATGACAACCCAGATGGGCCATAATACAAGATACTTACAAATGTTCAATCGCAGGGATGCCAAATCAAATTAAGGCAGAGTTAGCACTACTTCATAAAAACTAGATGGGGGAGAAAACAAAATACTTATGGCAAAATGATGCCATTTCTAGACGTGGTTCTGAAAGATTTCATGGAGAAATATGAGAAAGAGTGGTTATTTTTAGTAAAAACAAATAAAGTGGCAAAACTAATATACAAAAATAAAGCTCCAATTTACATGAGTAAATGTTTTCATTAAATTTGACTACTGGAAAATTACTACCTCACTTAATGTTTAAAAAAATTCCTCTCAAACAACATGAATTTCATTAGTGATTTAAATCATTACAGTCTGGCACACTGGCTGGGCTTTAATGGTAAGTTGAGCTCCTTGGAGCAACTTTTTCCTTTCCTTCATCCTCAAGATTTGTTTCTATATTTGGCTTTCATAACTAGGTTACTTAGACCTCAAAATAATTGTGGAACGGTTGATGTTTTTCAGAAAGGAACTAATTTGTAACTTGTACTTACTATAATCTGTGAAATTTAACTTTCCAGTAGAATGCCAGAGTAATCTATTGGATTTCTTTCTGTTTATAAATTATGATTCCTCAGCAAACACTTCTAGGTTTTAAAAGTACTGTTCTAAAAAAAAAGGTATTCACATGTGGCCCTCTTCATTTCAGGAGAAAAATGAAATGTTTTATATTCAATCCTAGTAAGTGATCTGATTTAGTATCTCACTAGTAGGTTAACATTTATAATACCTTTAGTATAGTAATGAAGAATTATGGACCTCACCGCCAAAAATGTTCTAAGTACAAGAATATATACACACATATTTTGCACATATTTCAGGGTGTTGAGTCCCACCTAACTCCAAACAGCTTCTAAGGGCTAGTTAACATCCTTTTCAGGTACCGTCTTTCCCAAAGCCAAAATCACACACTTGTAATAACAGAAGTTTCCCCTCAAAAAAACTTATTTTCAACAATAAGCAGACTGATGGTACATTTCTACCTAAAACACAGGACAAATAAAGTGGATTTAAACAAAATACATTAGTTTAGTAAACACGAATCTGCTGTGAACACTGTACTAAAGTTTGAAAACTATTGTTTCAACTCTTTTGGACTTGCAATATCAGGTACACTTGTCTCTGGGCTTTTTTCTTCTCCCCCAAATGGCACAGACCCATTTAAAATTATTTTTAAATTCTGCGCTAAAAGAAGTTTGTAAAAACAGAACCAGAACAAGTCCCTCAGTAGAATCTTTTAAAAACTAAGATGCTTATTGTTTTGAAAAGAAAAATCTGTATATGAAGAGTTCCATTTAAACAAAAATAGCCCTGAGAACGTTGTACCTGATGGACTGTACAAGGGAAGAGCTTGGGTTGAAGGCTAAAACACTTTACCAGCCAGGATGCTGGCTTCCCTTTCATCCCATCTATGTGACTCTGGTCAGTACTCCACTTTAATACTCCGTTCAGTTCAGTCATTTAGTCATGTCCGACTCTTTGTGACCCCATGGACTGCAGCACGCCAGGCCTCCCTGTCCATCATCAACTCCCAGAGTTTACTCAAACTCATGTCCATTGAGTTGGTGATGCCACCCAACCATCTCATCCTCTGTCATCCCCTTCTCCTCCCGCCTTCAATCTTTCCCAGCATCAGGGTTTTTTTCCAATGAGTCCATTTTTAGCACCATGTGGCCAAAGTAATGGAGTTTCAGCTTCAGCATCAGTCCTTCCGATGAATATTCAGGACTGATTTCCTTTAGGATGGACAGGCTGGATCTCCTTGCAGTCCAAGGGACTCTTAAGAGTCTTCTCCAACACCACAGTTCAAAAGCGTCAATTTTTTGGTGCTCAGTTTTCTTTATAGTCCAACTCTCACATTCATACATGACTACTGGAAAAACCATAGCTTTGACTAGACGGATATTTGTTGGCAAAGCAATGTCTCTGTTTTTTAATATGCTGTCTAGGTTGGTCATAGCTTTTCTTCCAAGGAGCAAGTGTCTTTTAATTTCATGGCTGCAGTCACCATCTGCAGTGATTTTGGAGCCCCCCAAAAATAAATTCTGTCACTGTTTCCATTGTTTCCCCATTTATTTGCCATGAAGTGATGGGACCGGGGCAGAAGTACGGCGGCTGCGACGGGACGGACCACGCAGAAGCGTGGCCAAGAGGAGCTACCCCTCGCCCAAGGTCAGGGGAGGCAAAAAGGGAAAATGGTTGTCTGAGGAGGCCTTACAAATAGCTGTGAAAAGAAGAGAAGCAAAAAGCAAAGGAGAAAAGAAAAGATATTCCCATTTGAATGCAGAGTTCCAAAGAATAGCAAAGAGAGATAAGAAAGCCTTCCTCAGCGATCAATGCAAAGAAACAGAGGAAAACAACAGAATGGGAAAGACTAGAGATCTCTTCAAGAAAACTGGAGATACCAAGGGGACATTTCATGCAAAGATGGGTCCAATAAAGGACAGAAATGGTATGGACCTAACAGAAACAGAAGATACTAAGAAGAGGTGGCAAGAATACACAGAAGAATTATACAAAAAAGATCTTCACGACCCAGATAATCACAGTGGTGTGATCACTCATCTAGAGCCAGACATCCTGGAATGTGAAGTCAAGTGGGTCTTAGGAAGCATCACTACTAACAAAGCTAGTGGAAGTGATGGAATTCCAGTTGAACTATTTCAAATCCTGAAAGATGATGCTGTGAGAGTGCTGCACTCAATATGCCAGCAAATTTGGAAAACTCAGCAGTGGCCACAGGACTGGAAAAGGTCAGTGTTCATTCCAATCCCAAAGAAAGGCAATGCCAAAGAATGCTAAAACTACCGCAAAATTGCACTCATCTCACATGCTAGCAAAGTAATGCTCAAAATTCTCCAAGCAGGCTTCAGCAATATGTGAACCATGAACTTCCAGATGTTCAAGCTGGTTTTAGCAAAGGCAGAAAAACCAGAGATCAAATTGCCAACATCCGCTGGATCATCAAAAAAGCAATAGAGTTCCAGAAAAACATCTATTTCTGCATTATTGACTATGCCAAAGCCTTTGACTGTGTGGATCACAATAATCTGTGGAAAATTCTGAAAGAGATAGGAATACCAGACCACCTGACCTGCCTCTTGAGAAACCTATATGCAGGTCAGGAAGCAACAGTTAGAACTGGACATGGAACAACAGACTGGTTCCAAATACGAAAAGCAGTACATCGAGGCTGTATATTGTCACCCTGCTTATTTAACTTATATGCAGAGTACATCATGAGAAACACTGGGCTGGAGGAAGCACAAGCTTGAATCAAGATTGCCGGGAGAAATATCAATAACCTCAGATATGCAGATGACACTGCCCTTATGTCAGAAAGTGAAGAGGAACTAAAGAGCCTCTTGATGAAAGTGAAAGAGGAGAGTGAAAAAGTTGGCTTAAAGCTCAACATTCAGAAAACTAAGATCATGGCATCTGGTCCCATCACTTCATGGCAAATAGATGGGGAAACAGTGGAGACAGTGTCAGACTTTATTTTCTTGGGCTCCAAAATCACTGCAGATGGTGACTGCAGCAATGAAATTAAAATACACTCCTTGGAAGGAAAGTTATGACCAACCTAGACAGCATATTAAAAAGCATAGACATTACTTTGCCAACAAAGGTCTGTCTAGTCAAGGCTATGGTTTTTCCAGTGGTCATGTATGGATATGAGATTTGGACTGTGAAGAAAGCTGAGCGTCAAAAAATTGCTGCTTTTGAACTGTGGTGTTGGAGAAGACTCTTGAGAGTCCCTTGGACTGCAAGGAGATCCAACGAATCCATCCTAAAGGAGATGAGTCCTGGGTGTTCATTGGAAGGACTAACGCAGAAGCTGAAACTTTGGCCACCTCATGCGAAGAGCTGACTCATTGGAAATGACCGTGATGCTGGGAGGGATTGGGGACGACAGAGGATGAGATGGCTGGATGGCATCACTGGCTCGATGGACATGAGTTTGAGTAAACTCTGGGAGTCGGTGATGGACAGGGATGCCTGGTGTGCTGCAATTCATGGGGTCGCAAAGAGTCAGACATGACTGAGCGACTGAACTGAACTGAACTGATGGGACCGGATGCCACGATCTTAGTTTTCTGAATGTTGAGTTTTAAGCCAACTTTTTCACCCTTTCACTTTCATCAAGAGGCTCTTTAGTTCTTCTTCACTTTCTGTCATAAGGGTGGTGTCATCTGCATATCTGAGGTTATTGATATTTCTCCCGGCAATCTTGATTCCAGCTTGTACTTCATCCAGCCCAGCATTTCTCATGATGTACTCTGCATATTAGTTAAATAAGCAGGGTGCCAATATACAGCCTTAACGTACTCCTTTCCCAATTTGGAACCAGTCTGTTGTTCCATGTCCAGTTCTAACTGTCGTAAAACTTTAATATTAGTTTCCTCTATAAAATTAGGATCAAATTAGGATGATAACTATCTATAAAATTAGGATAACACCTATCTGTCCCCTACCTCACTCAAAGAAAAATGACAAAAAGTTGTTTTTATAAAATTAGAGTTATTAAATACTCAGAATTCCTAGTACTAATAATGACATTAAATAATAAACTGAATGAAATAAATCTAAAAATGCTGATGAACTTGATTTTAAAACACCATAAAGCTGCCCTACTGCCCATTATTATGATGATATTTTCACAAAAGGCAATGAGAAAAGGCTGCAATTCTCACTAGGATGACGACTAACACTTACAGAAGATTAAAAATAAGAATGATATATTGTGTACAACAGTAGCAAAGATGGAAATATAAGCATGGCTCAGTGCACTATGGAGAATACAGTATTTAATTTGAAACCTACTGACACTATACCCCAATAACAATTAAAGAAAAAGAGAGAAAGGTACTGGCAAGGCCTTGCACAGAGGTCCATATAAGTGTCTTTAAAAGTTTCATTAGACTCTGTGGATGTGTGCCCTTCATCAATTGCTTCCTAGGTTAGGATTTCCTTTTTGAGTGTTGCAACCTAATAGTCTTCACCCAGGCAATCACAAGCCTGTTTGGAAAGGTTCCCTATTTCAGCAGCCTCAGTGCTATTTCCATTTGGAAACACATCTTTATGAAAATATGTATCATCCCCAGAACTAAAATGCTTAGATATATTAAGTTTCAGCTGTAAGTGATATTTTTAGAAAAGTGGTTATTTCAGAATCTCTACTTTAAAATTACAGAGTTGGTTCTTTTTTTTTTTAATGGAGTCACAAAGTGGAAAATTAAAAAGATATATCAGTGATTAAAGGCCTCTCCTCTTTTTCTAGTACCATTTGACTTAAAATCTTAAAATGTTTATTTCCCTTAAATTTTAAAAAAGCACCAAATTATGCATACTAGTAAAAAATTTAATCAGATATTCATCTTCATAAAAACAAATAACTCAATGAGAAAGAGCTCTTAACAACAATGTTCTCAGAAATGATCTGAAATTATGGACGGTGTTGCCGCACAACAAAGTGAGTCAACCTGAGATGCCTTGCTTGGCATAAGGCAAAAAAAAACCTGTACCTTTAATCAAAAGAAAAGAATTTCACTGTTAATAAATAAGAAATTAGAAAACTAGTACCAGTTCAGTTCAGTTCAGTTATCAGTCATGTCTGACTCTGCGATCCCATGGACTCCAGCACACCAGGCCTCCCTGTCCATCACCAACTCCCGAAGTTTACTCCAACTCACGTCCATTGAGTTAGTGATGCCATCCAACCATCTCATCCTCTGTCATCCCCTTCTCCTCCCGCCTTCAATCTTTCCCAGCATCAGGGTCTTTTCCAATGAGTTTCACATCAGGTGGCCAAAGTACTGGAGTTTCAGCTTCAACATCAGTCCTTCCAATGAATATTCAGGACTGATTTCCTTTAGGACAGACTTGTTGGATCTCCTTACAGTCCAAAGGACTCTCAAGAGTCTTCTCCAATACCACATTCAAAAGCATCAATTCTTCAGTGCTCAGTTTTCTTTATAGTCCAACTCTCACATCCATATATGACTACATGAAAAACCATAGCCTTGACTAGATGGACTGTTGTTGGCAAAGTAATGTCTCTGCTTTTTAATATGCTGTCTAGGTTGGTCATAACTTTCCTTCCAAGGAGTAAGTCTTTTAATTTCATGGCTGTAGTCACCATCTGCAGTGATTTTGGAGCCCAAAAAAATAAAGTCTATCACTGTTTCCATTGCTTCCCCATCTATTTACCATGAAGTGATGGGACCAGATGCCATGATCTTAGTTTTCTGAATGTTGAGCTTTAAGCCAACTTTTTCACTCTCCTCTTTCACTTTCATCAAGAGGTTCTTTAGTTCTTCACTTTCTGCCATAAGGGCAGTGTCATCTGCATATCTGAGGTTATGGATATTTCTCTTGATTCCAGCTTGTGCTTCATCCAGCCCGGCATTACTCATGATGTACTCTGCATATAAGTTAAATAAGCAGGGTGCCAATATACAGCCTTAACGTACTCCTTTCCCAATTTGGAACCAGTCTGTTGTTCCATGTCCAGTTCTAACTGTTGCTTCCTGACCTGCATACAGACTTCTCAAGAGGCAGGTCAGGTGGTCTGGTATTCCTATCTCTTTCAGAATTTTCTGCAGTTTGTGGTAATCCACACAGTCAAGGGGATCCAACCAGTCCATCCTAAAGGAGATCAGTCCTGGTGTTCATTGGAGGGACTGATATTAAACTCCAATACTTTGGCCACCTGATGAGAAGAGCTGACTCATCTAAAAAGACCCTGATGCTGGGAAAGATTGAGGGCAGGAGAAGGGTACGACAGAGGATGAGATGACTGGATGGCATCACCGACTCGATGGACATGGGTTTGGGTGGACTCCAGGAGTTGGTGATAGACAGGGAAGCCTGGCGTGCTGTGGTTCATGGGGTCACAAAGAGTCGGACATGACTGAGCAACTGAACTGAACTGAACACAGTCAAAGGCTTTGGAGTAGTCAATAAAGCAGAAGCAGATGTTCTTCTGGAATCCTCTTGCTTTTTCTATGATCCAGCGGATGTTGGCAATTTGATGTTTGGTTCCTCTGCCTTTTCTAAATCCAGCTTGAACATCTGGAAGTTCGGTTCACGTATTGCTGAAGCCTGGCTTGGAGAATTTTGAGCATTACTTTTGTAGCCTGTGCAGTAAGTGCAATTGTGGGGTAGTTCGAGCATTCTATGGCATTGCCTTTCTTTGGGATTGGAATGAAAACGGATCTTTTCCAGTCTGTGGCCACTGCTGAGTTTTCCAAATTCTCTGGCATATTGAGTGCAGCACTTTCACAGCATCATCTTTCAGGATTTGAAATAGCTCAACTGGAATTCCATCACCTCCACTAGCTTGGTCATAGTGATGCTTCCCAAGGCCCACCTGACTTCACATTCCAGGATGTCTGGCCCTAGGTGAGTGATCACACCACCGTGATTACCTGGGTCATGAAGATCTTTTTGGTATAGTTCTTCTGCATATGCTTGCCACCTCTTCTTAATATCTTCTACTTCTGTTAGATCCATACTATTTCTGTCCTTTATTGAGCCCATCTTTGCATGAAATGTTCCCTTGGTATCTCTAATTTTCTTGAAGAGATGTCTAGTCATCCCCATTCTATTGTTTTCCTGTGTTTCTTGCATTGATCGCTGAGGAAGGCTTTCTTATCTCTCCTTGCTATTCTCTGGAACTCTGCATTCAAATGGGAATATCTTTTCTTTTCTCCTTTGCTTTTTGCTTCTCTTCTTTTCACAGCTATGTAAGGCCTCCCCAGACAGCCATTTGGCCTTTTTGCATTTCTTTTTCTTGGGGATGGTCTTGGTGCCTGTCTCCTGTACAATGTCACAAACCTCTGTCCATAGTTCATCAGGTATTCTGTTGATTAGATCTAATCCCTTGAATCTATTTTTCACTTCCACTGTATAATCATACAGGATTTGATTTAGGTCATACCTGAATGGTCTAGTGGTTTTCCCTACTTTCTTCAATTCAAGTCTGAATTTGGCGATAAGGAGTTCATGATCTGAGCCACAGTCAACTCCCGGTCTTTTTTTTTTTTTTGGCTGACTGTATAGAGCTTCTTCATCTTTGACTGCAGAGAATATAACCAATCTGATTGTGGTACTGACCATCTGGTGATGTCCACGTGTACAGTCTTCTCTTGTGTTGTTGGAAGAGGGTGTTTGCTATGACCAGTGTGATCTCTTGGCAAAACTCTTTTATTAGCCTTTGCCCTGCTTCATTCTGTACTCCAAGGCCAAATTTGCCTGTTACTCCCAAGTGTTCCTTGACTTCCTACTTTTACATTCCAGTACCCTATAATGAAAAGGACATCTTTTTTGGGTGTTAGTTCTAGAAGGTTTTGTAGGTCTTGATAGTACCACTCAACTTCAGCTTCTTCAGCATTACTGGTCGGGGCACAGACTTAGATTACCGTGATACTGATGGTTTGCCTTGGAAACGAACAGAGGTCAATCTGTCATTTTTGAGATTGCATCCAAGTAGTGCATTTTGGACTCTTTTGTTGACTAGGATGGCTACTCCATTTCTTCTAAGGGGATTCCTGCCCACAGTAGTAGATATAATGGTCATCTAAGTTAAGTTCACCCATTCCAGTCCACCTTAGTTCACTGATTCCTAGAATGTTGACGTTCACTCTTGCCAGCTTCTGTTTGACCTTCCAATTTGCCTTGAGTCATGGACCTAACATTCCAGGTTCCTATGCAATATTGCTCTTTACAGCATTGGACCTTGCTTTTATCACCAGTCACATCCACAACTGGGTGTTGTTTTTGCTTTGGCTCCGTCTCTTCACTCTTTCTGGAGTTATTTCTCCACTCATCTCAGTGGCACAATGGGCACCTACCAACCTGGGGAGTTCATCTTTCAGTGTCCTACCTTTTTGCCTTTTCAGACCATTCATGGGGTTCTCAAAGCAACAACACTGAAGTAGTTTGCCATTCCCTTCTCCAGTGGACCACATTTTGTCAGAACTCTCCAGCATGACCCATCTGTCTTGGGTGGCCCTACATGGCATGGCTCATAGTTTCTTTGAGTTAGACAAGGCTGTGGTCCATGTGATCAGATTGGTTAGTTTGCTGTGACTGTATATTATATGCCAATTACACTTCGATAAAAAACTATACCAGTGCCAAATCACTATGTCATACACCTGAAATACTGTTATATATAAATTATATTTCAATAAGTATAAAGAAGAGAAAGAAAGAAGAGACATCAGGGTGGGGGGACAGAGAAGAGAGGGAAAATTCTTAAGAAGAAAACACAGGCAGAACACTGACATAAATCTCTGCAATATCTTCTTGGATCCACCTTCTAGAGTTAACGGAAAAAAAAAACAAAAAGAAACAAATGAGACCTAATCAAACTTAAAAGCTTTTGCACAGCAAAAGAAGCCATAAACAGAACAAAAAGAACTCACAGAATGAGAGAGAATATTTGTCAACGATGCAAATGACACAGGACTGATCTCCAAAACATACAAACAGCTCACACAGCTCAACATGAAAACCAAACAACCCAACCAAAACAGTGGGCAAAGATCTAAACAGGCATTTCTCCAAAGAAGACAGGAAAAGATGCAGAACCTCACTGATTATTACAGGAAAGTGAAAGTGAAGTTGCTCAGTCGTGTCCGACTCTTTGTGACCCCATGGACAGTAGCCCACCAGGCTCCTCAGTCCATGGAATCTTCCATGCAACGGTACTGGAGTGGGTTGCCATTTCCTTCTCCAGGGGATCTTCCCAACCCAGGGATTGAACCCAGGTCTACCGTGTTACAGGCATACACTTTACCATCTGAGCCACCACGGAAGCTGAATTATTACAGAAATGCAGATAAAAACTTATAGGTATCATCTCACACCAATCAGAATGGCCATTATCAAAAAGTCTACAAACAATAAATCTGGGGAGGGGGTGAGGGTATGGAAAAAAGGGAACCCTCCTATGCTCTTGGTGGGAATGTAAACTGGTGCAATCATAATGGAGAAAAGTATGGAAGTTCCTTTAAAAACTAGAAATAGAGCTACCATATGATCTAGCAACTCCACTCCTGGACACATATCCAGAGAAAACCATACTTTGAAAAGATATCTGTACTCACGTTCATTGCAGCACTATTTACAATAGCCAATTCATGGAAGGAACCTAAATGTCCACCAAAAGATGAATGAATAAAGAAGATGTAGTACATATATACAATGGAATATTACTCAAAAGAATGAAATAATGCCATGCGCAGCAACATGAATGGACCTAGAGATTTACTAAGTGAAGTAAGTCAGAGAAAAGCAAATCTCATATGATATCACTTATATGTAGAATTTTTAAAATGAACTTGTTTTACAAAACAGAAACAGACTCACAGACTTAGAATGCAACTTACAGTTACCAAAGGGGAAAGGTGGTGGTGGGGGGAATAAAATGGGAGGTTGAATTTAACATATATACACTACCACATATAAAACAGATAATCAACAAGGACCTACCATATAGTACAGAAAACTCTACTCAATACTCTATAATAACCTATAGGTGAAAAGAACCTAATTAACAAAGCTGTGGTTTTTCCAGTAGTCATGTATGGATGGGAGAGTTGGACCACAAAGAAGGCTGACACCGAAGAATCAATGCTTTTAAACTGTAGTGCTGGAGAAGACTCTTCAGAGTCCTTTGGACTGCAAAGAGATCAAACCACTCAATCCTAAAGGGAATCAACCCAGAATATTCATTGGAAGGCCTGATACTGAAGCTGAAGCTCCCATACTTTGGCCACCTGATGCAACGGCCGACTCACTGGAAAGGACACTGATGCTGGGAAAGACTGAAGGTAAGAGGACAGGAGGGCAGCTAGAGGACGAGATGATTGTATAGCATCACCAATCCAACAGACATGAACTTGCGCAAAGTCCAGGAAGCCTGGTGTGCTGCAGTCCATGGTGCTGCAAAGAGTCGGACATGACTTGGCGACTCAACAGCAAAAACATAACTAGATCAATTTGCTATACACCTGGAACTAACACAATACTGTATACTCCAATGTAAAATAAAAAAATGTTTAAAGATGTAGTATATATAAACAATGGACTACTACTCAGCCATAAAAAAGAAAGAAGTAATGCCATTTGTGGCAACATAAATGGGCCTAGAGATTATCATACTAGGCAAATTAAGTCAGAAAGAGAAGGACAAATATCATATGATATCACTTATATGTGGGATCTAAAATATGACACGAATGAACGTATCTATGAACAGAAACAAATTCAGGTACAGAGAACAGGGAAGGAGGGGGGAGACGGGAAGAACTGGGAGTTTGGGATTAGCAGATGCAAACCATTATATACAGGATGGATAAACAATAAGAACTTACTGTATAGCATAAAGGACTATGCTCACTATCCTGTGATAAACCATAGTGGAAAAGAATACGAAACAGAATATATATAACTGAACCACTTTGCTATACAGAAGAAATTAAAATAACACTGTAAATCAACTATATTCCAATAAAAAATTTAAAAACCACATTATTTTGACTCTACTGGCAAAAGTCTTTGATTTTTCCCCACGTTTAAAAATTATAACTAGTGAATAAAACTATCAGCAATCTTCTTACTGAGAAATTTGAACTACCTCACACTGGAACAGTTAAATAAACATTAAGGGACCCATCAGCGCCAACCACTTACTCCCCGTGAGCAATGAATAAAAGAATAATATTTGTAGCACAATTAAGCCTCTATGGCTCAAGATGGATCATCCCATCAATTTTGAAACAATTTTATTCTAGCTGCATGAATATGATCATAAAGAAAAAAATCACTTCTAATGAAATGTGAAAGGACTTTTTTCCCCACTGAAACGAATTCATCATCATTTCTTTAAAAAATTTAATGTCAGAACTCTAAAGAACAGAAAATAAAATGTATATGGAAAATAGCTTAATTAATTATTTAGAGCCTACAAACGACTGTGAAAAAGCACAATTTCTAAACCTTGAAATGGACTAATCTGTAATATAAAATGGCCACTGTAGATAATAAGTACTTCACATTCATACAAGAGAGAATTAAAGAACTGTGATGTTTCTTTTATTTTACATTTATGACTAAAGAACCATAATAACCCACAACAGACCATTGTTGATCTCATCCTTACAAATAAGAACCAAATGACTTAAAATTAAAACTGTTATAAGCTATATGTTTTAAGTAGTATCTGTTTCCCATTTTTTAATCATTTTCCAGCACTTCCAGAAACCCAAACAAGAATTATGATAAGGGCAAGAAATATGAGTAAACAGTAAGTTCTGAATCTTTTAGCTGGATATACAATTAGGGCAAAGGCTAAGTCAAAAAATTAAAGAGAATCTAACAAAATACTGTATTTTATTATAGTTTTTTAGTTTGAATAAATCTGCCCTTAGCCTTCTGATCTTCCTAGTATTTCCAAATAACTTCCACAAATCCTATATAAATAGCAAGGAGTCCAAGAACATACTGCTACACTCAGCTTCTAAAGATACCCAAATCAGTTCAACTACATAGGAGGCTAAGTTAGAGGATGAAGTTATCACTTAATGAATTGACGCCATCTAGTGGGATCAGTGAGATTTCAGCTGAATCTGGTTTGCTCCAGGTTACTACAATCTATTCAGCTGGTCAAATGTCTTGTTTTAAAATACACATTTGAGGAACTTCCCTGGTGGTCCAGTGGCTAAGACTCCAAGCTCCCAATGCAGGGGGCCAGGGTTTGATACTTGATCAGGAAACTAAATCCCACCTGCTGCAACTAAGATCCAAGGCAGTTAAAAAAAAAAAAAAAATACACACACACACACACACACACACAGAGTTGTACTAATAAGTGAACTATTCTGAATGTCTATCGTAAGAATGTGGCAAAGTTGCCTACAATAAAAATAGCACAAAAATATTTTAAAACCAGCAACTCTCACTTAGAAGGGAATAATTTTCCATTCTTTCCTTCAAAGGCACAAAATACAAATCAACATGTACTAACAATATGTATTTTCAAAGATCAGAAAAAAGTGAAGTCAAAATCAAAACATTTGGTCATAAAAATGGTTAAATAACAACAACTATTATTATTAAGTGCCTAACATACACTTAGCATGCCACAAAGTTTTAATATTAAAAGCTATCTCGCAATGGAGTTCTATAGCCAATTCCCTGTTACGAAAACACTTACACCCTGAGACTAATCAAAAGTGATCCTTCTTCCCTCTAACCATGATGTGAATGTCCCATCTATTGACATTACCTCACTGCGTACCTACTATATGTCCAAAAACATGCCAAGACATGAGGAGGTTCTAAGAGAGGAAAAAGAGTTCTGGTCATTGAAGGAGCCCAGGCTTGGCTCTGATTCCAAAAATCAGTGGCACATTACAGAAGATGCTTACAATTACCTTTTATCATAGTTTTACTGTTAATTTTCTTCACATTGAAATAAACTATTAGCGTGAATAGGCTTCCTCAGGGGCTCAAGCAATAAAGAATCTGCCTGCAATGCAGGAGACGCAGAATCCATCCCTGGGTCGGGAAGATCCCCCGGAGGAGGAAATGGCAACCCACTCCAGTATTCTTGCCTGGAAAAGCCCATGACTGAGAAGCCTGGAGGGCTGCAGTCCACAGGGTTTCAAAGAGTCAGACATGGCTGAAGCAACTGCGCATGCATGCCACACACACTAGCGTGAACATTAAATCCATCACGATTTTGATTCAGTGACATAATTTAAACCAAAAATCACTGAGAAAAAGATGTGCATCCTTCATATTACCTAACAACAAAAATATCTCTACTTTCACTTCCAGAAATGTGATTTATCATTTGAAAGTCTTAGGATAATGCAGGACTTCCCCCTAAGGTACAGGATCTATCACAACGATCAGCATTATTCAAGTTATTTACATTCCTAACAGCATATCTGCTTCTACTTCTCTTTGCATTTCTTGGGATTACCATATTCCAGGTAAGAAGAGAAGAGAACTTCAAGTAAAATGTGTTCATTGTTTTTCTGCTCACTGGTAGGTAGGAAATTACACAGAGTGAAGTTCATGTAAGTCATCTGCCAACTATTCCATTTTCTAAGTGGGAATGTTATCTTAACATTTCACCATCTTCCCCTAAGCTGTGTATCTGTTTACACATACTCATTCCTACACTCTGCCATGTCAAACATTAGATTAATATATAATAATGTCCAGACGATAATTCAATTTAATTTAGCAAGTTTTGTAGAATCTTTAAGGGTATCAAAATTTTCCCGTGTGTGTGTTTTTATTAAAGAAAGTATAGAGCAGGGTTCCATACTATAAAGCATATCCGGGGCACCATGAACCATACACGGCCTCAGTTCTGAAAAGAACAGCTAAATTTAATCAAACTCCTCTCTTTTCCTGAAAGAGTCAGGAAGTGGGTGGCATATAGCTCATCTTGACACAATTTGCTTCACCAGAGAAGTGCCAATGGCCCAAGACCACTCCATGGGTCAAAGGTAGAAGCTGGGAAAAGGGCCTACCTGACTGGCTGAGTTGACTATTAAATCTACCCGTACATCTAGCAAAGGTAGGAAACACCTAGCAAAGAGAAACAGCAAGGTAGGGAGGAACAGGGCTGGGTTTGGAATATGAAAACCTGACGCTGCTGGACAAGCTAAATGTGAATGTAAACTGCAAAATGCTATTTTCAGCCTAATAATCTTATCTACCCTATCTACTCTCATCCCACCACTTATCTGAGCAATATTCACCCTCTATCTCATCCAGACCCTTTGATAAGACCGGTCTCTTCTATGCTAAGTGAACTTAACAAATCTGGTCCAATTTTAAAGCTTTTGTTGATGACATTCCCTGGGCCCTATTTACCTTTCTTTCTCTCCTCTGCCTTTGTCCATCTACCCTTGAAGGTTCTGGTAAGTACCATCTCCTCCATAAAACGTTCTCTATAGAACGACTCTACCTGCCTAGAATGATCTGTGAAACCCTATTACACCAAGTGTCTGAATCATACATAATATAACATCTAAACATATAATAACGGCAGCTGAAAACACTTAAGTCCTTACCATATGGCAGGCATTTCTAAGCACATTAACCATGTATCATGTTACTTAATCTTCAAAGCAATCCTATGAGATAGTCTCTATTAGTATCCCATTTTACAGATGGGGAACAATGTTTCCAAAAGTAGTAAGTGGCAAAGCCGGACAAAGATTCTAACTCAGGCAGTCTGGTTCCAGAGCCCATGCTGTTCTCCACCATACAGTATGGACTCGGCTTGCTCAATGTTTTACATGATTTTGTCTTTTGACTCAGAATGTATGATCCCTAAGGATAAGGGCATTTCATTTAGTGTAACCTTTCCATAACCTTGTATTTTTCTGGGCTGTACAATTACATGCCCAGTGTTACCTTGAAAGCAGAGATGGGCTATCAGTCACTTTATATACTGGGGAAGGGAGTTCAACCTTACAATGAATCGTTTCAAACTTCAGTGTTTTCACCAAATAAATATACTAATTTGTTAAGCTTCTGATAAAAGATTATTCCTGCTGCTAGCCCAGAACCAAAAAATTTAGGGATGTCTGAGGAAAATTAATTTAGTCACTTAACAATAAATGACTTTAAAATGGTGAAAAATATGCCTAGTTTGAGAGTCAGGAATAAGGATAATCTTCTAAAGATAAAAACTAAAGCTCTCTCCTGATTTATACTCACGAAGCAGTCTCTTGGGCATTTGTAAGGAAAATTAATAATGGAGATTTAATAATTCAATGATTAAATCACCTGAGACCAGGTAGTGTACAAGTCTAAGATACACAACTATTTTTAAAATGTCAGCATTCTATAACTGATATTACGGTTTACAAAGGCTTTTCTTTTAAATATATCAGTATTTATACCTGACAACAATCCTGTGAAGATACTTATTTTAAAGAATAATAAAGCAAAGCTCAAGGAGATTTAGTGATCCGTCTATAAAATTACACAATTACATGACAGAACCAGGATCCAAATCTTTGCTTTCTGATTCTAATGCCTAAATTCCTTTCTGCTTTACAAAGTTGTTGGGGAAAGCAGTGTGAATTAACTCTAAATTAAACTTGGAGTATGTTTTTGGGGGTCTCATCTTTTGGTAATTCATAATGCTGCAAGTCAACAACAATCATAAAGCAAAAATAAAAACAGTCTTGATTCTGGAAGAAATAGCAGGTTTCCTAAGCCACTGTGCAAAGCCCTGGCCCAAAGAAGTTAAGAGACCAAAAGGTCAAAATATACATGTGTCTCAGAGGACAGACAGAATGAAAACCACAATCACAGAAAACTAATCAAACTGACCACGTGGACCACAGCCTTGTCTAACTCAAAGAAACTATAAGCCATGCCGTGTAGGGCCACCCAAGACAGGACGGGTCATGGTGGAGAGTTCTGACAAAATGTGGTCCACTGGAAAAGGGAATAGCAAACCACGTCCGTATTCTTACCTTTAGAACCCCATGAACAATATCAAAAGGCAAAAAGATATGACCCTGAAAGATGAACTCCTCAGGTCAGTAGGTGCCCAATATGCTACTGGAGATCAGTGGAGAAATAGCTCCTGAAAGAACGAAGAGATGGAGCCAAAGCAAAAACAACACCCAGCGGTGGATGTGACTAGTGATGGAAGTAAAGTCCAGTGCTGTAAACAACACTGCATAAGAACCTGGAATGTTAGGTCCATGAATCAAGGTAAATTGGAAGTAATCAAACAGGAGTCAGCAAGCATGAACACTGACATTTTAGGAATCAGTGAACTAAAATAGACTGGAATGGGCGAATTTAACTCAGATGACCATTTTATCTACTACTGCGGGCAAGAATCCCTTAGAAGAAACGGAGTAGCCATCACAGTCAACCAGAGTCCAAAATGTAGTACTTGGGTGCAATCTCAAAAATGACAGAATGATCTCTGTTCATTTCCAAGGCAAACCATTCAGTATCACAGTAATGCAAGTCTATGCCCCGACCAGTAATGGTGAAGAAGCTGAAGTTGAACGGTTCTATAAAGACCTACAAGACCTTTAGAACTAACACCCAAAAAAGATGTCCTTTTCATCATAAGAGACTGGAATGCAAAAGTACAAAGTCAAGAATCACCTGGAGTAACAGGCAAATCTGGCTTTGGAGTACAGAATGAAGCAGGGCAAAAACTAACAGAGTTTTGCCAAGAGAACGCACTGGTCATAGCAAACACCCTCTTCCAACAGCACAAGAGAAGACTCTACATAAGGACATCACCAGATGGTCAGTACCGCAATCAGATTGGTTATATTCTCTGCAGTCAAAGATGAAGAATCTCTATACAGTCAGCAAAAACAAGACCAGGAGTGACTATGGTTCATATTATGAACTCCTTATTACAAAACTGAGACTTAAATTGAAAAGTAGGGAAAACCAACAGACCATTCAGGTATGACCTAAATCAAACCCCTTACGATTATATAGTGGAAGTGAAAAACAGATTCAAGGGATTAGATCTGATAAAGTGCCTGAAGAACTATGGATGGAGGTTTGTGACACTGTACAGGAGGCAGTGATAAAGACCATCCCCAAGAAAAAGAAATGCAAATAGGCCAAAATGGTTGTCTGAGTAGGCCTTACAAATAGCTGAAAAAAGAAGAGAAGCTAAAGGCAAAGGAGAAAAAGAAAAATATACCCATCTGAACAAAGAGTTTCAAAGAACAGCAAGGAAAGATAAGAAAGCCTTCCTCAGTGATCAATGCAAAGAAATAGAGAAAAACAATACAATGGCAAAGACTAGTGATCTCTTCAGGAAAATCAGAGATAACAGGGGAACATTTCATACAAAGATGAGCACAATAAAGGACAGAAATGGTATGGATCTAACAGAAGCAGAAGATATTAAGAAAAGGTGGCAAGAATACACAGAAGAACTATACAAAAAAGATCTTCATAACCCAGATAACCATGATGGTGTGATCACTCACCTAGGGCCAGACATCCTGGAATGCGAGGTCAAGTGGGCCTTGGGAAGCACCACTACGAACAAAGCTAGTGGAGTTGATGGAATTCCAGTTGAGCTATTTCAAATCCTAAAAGATGATGCTGGAAAAGTGCTGCACTCAACATGCCAGCAAGTTTGGAAAACTTAGCAGTGGCCACAGCACTGGAAAAGGTCAGTTTTCATTCCAATCCCAAAGAAACACAATGCCAAAGAATGTTCAAAGTACCTCACAATTGCACTCATCTCACACGCTAGCAAAGTAATGCTCAAAATTCTCCAAGCCAGGCTTCAACAGTACATGAACCATGAATTTCCAGATATTTAAGCTGGATTTAGAAAAGGCAGAGGAACCAAATATCAAATTGCCAACATCCGCTGGATCATAGAAAAAGCAAGAGGATTCCAGAAGAACATCTACTTCTGCTTTATTGACTACGCCAAAGCCTTTGACTGTGTGAATCACAACAAACTGTGGAAATTCTTAAAGAGATGGGAATACCAGACCACTTGACCTGCCTCTTGAGAAATCTGTATGCAGGTCAAGAAGCAACAGTTAGAACTGGACATGGAACAACAGACTGGTTCCAAACCAGGAAAGGAGTGCGTCAAGGCTGTATATTGTCACCCTGCTTATTTAACTTATATGCGGAGTACATCATGAGTAATGCCAGGCTGGATGAAGCACAAGCTAGAATCAAGATTGTTGGGAGAAATAACAATAACGTCAGATATGCAGATAACACCACCCGTGACAGAAAGTAAAGAAGAACTAAAGAGCCTCTTGATGAAAGTGAAAGAGGACAGTGAAAAAGTTGGCTTAGAACTCAACATTCAGAAAACTAAGATCATGGCATCTGGTCCCATCATTTCATGGCAAATGATGGGGAAACAATGGAAATAGTGACAGACTTTATTTTGGGGGGCTCCAAAATCACTGGAGATGGTGACTGCAGCCATGAAATTAAAAGATGCTTGCTCTTTGGAAGAAAAGCTATGACCAACCTAGACAGCCTATTAAAAAACAGAGACATTACTTTGCCAACAAATATCCAGCTAGTCAAAGCTATGGTTTTTCCAGTAGTCATGTATGGATGTGAGAGTTGGACTATAAAGAAAGCTGAGCGCCGAAGAATTGATGCTTTTGAACTGTGGTGTTGGAGAAGACTTGAGAGTCCCTTGGACAGCAAGGAGATCTAACCAATCCATCCTAAAGAAAATCAGTCCTGAATATTAACTGGAAGGACTGATTCTGAAACTGAAACTCCAATACTTAGACCACCTGATGCAAAGAACAGTCATTGCAAAAGACCCTGTTGCTGGGAAAGATTGAAGGAGGAGGAGAAGGGGACGACAGAGGATGAGATGGTTGAATGGCATCAGCAGCTCAATGGATATGAGTTTGAGTAAGCTCCGGGAGTTGGTGATGGACAGGGAAGCCTGGTGTGCTGCAGTCCACGGGGTTGCAAAGAGTTGGACACGACTGAGCGACTGAACTGACCTCTGTTTCACCTTTATTTTGGAAGTTTATGGTTCCCCTCCCCTAACAACCCCCACTCCCAACCCAGAGGACGGGGGCAATACAGTTGACTGGTTGATTCTTAAGACTGAGTTGGTAGGCGCACTGGAGCAATAGATGTAATCAGACAGTGAACAGTATCTCCCTCTTCACTGGCTTCTTTCCCTCCAACTATCAACAAGCACACTCTGGTCTCATCTATTAAAAACACGAACACACTCCCTCTCCCCAAGGCTGCTATTCTCTCTCTTCTCCTTTTCTGAGAGGTGACAATGAAATGTGTGACAAGTAGAGGGCCCAAAAGAAAATGGGCATCCACTAAAGCATATTTCTCATTCCCCTTTATCACTAAACTCTTTGTTGCTGTTGTTATTTTGAAATACTGATTTTATTAGAAAAGCAATTGATAGCTGTATTGGATTATATTGATATAATCAGTCACTTAGTTTTGAAACTATGTGGCCTTGAGGATATCAATTAAAATATGGATTTTTTCATTCATTCAACAAATATTTGAGCATTTTTACTAAATTTCTTCATGGAGTTACTGGGGTCTTTAACCCTCCCACTAGACTGTGAACTCCTTGAAGGCAAGAATAAACTGTTTCAACTGGTAACTTTACTTCCTAGCTGACCGGTAATAGGGCGTTTAAATTATATCAATCAATCACCTACTGAAATAAGACTGCAATTCTTAAGACAATTTCTGGCTCTTGAAGGCTAGGATTTCAAGACATCTCCCACTTGGTACTAAGCATTGCTTTTCATTTCTAAAGTCAGGAAAGTTTTGGCTGAGATCCTTTTTCTTTTCTGACTTCTACAGAATAGAGATGTTATTTCAGGCAATGTCTTCAGCTAACAAAGTTTTCCCAAAGCAAAAAATGTGGATGCCCGTGAGCCTGGCATAGCAGTCTTGGAGCAGTTTTTATTCACTGATTGACTTTCAAAATAAAGGAATTACTATGAATTTTTGACTTCTTTTAATTTAAAAACCATATATGCAACATACTAAAACAAAAAAGAAAGATCGAAAGCTTCTTTAGTATAACATTAATTTTAAAACTTTGTGCATAAAAATTAGAAGCAAGCTAAACACTGCAGGTCCTTCACTCTGTCTACACTTGCAGACAACCCATCAGTCATGGTTTCAGTAGTTCCCCTGCATCCTGGGATCCACACTAAACTACTTCCACTACATCTCCCTTGCACTGCCTTTTTTTTTTTTTTTTGAACTTGATAATCCTTATACCTGACCTGCTTATTACTACTGGAAAGAATCCTTAAACCAGGTCACAGGCTCTGCCTGAAGTTCATGCTAACTTTACCCTCACCTTCTGGTTACCCTTAGTACTCATCTATCAATTTCCCTCAAAAGCTATTCAAATCCTTGTCTTCCTTGACTTCTTTGGGCAAGTGCACTGTTGACCATGCTCTTCCTGGGATCCTCTGCTCACCCGTTACTACTACTTGTCATTATTTAGTTGTTTATCTTTCCCACAGCCCTGAAAACTCCTTTAGGCCTAGATCCTTTTATAGTCATATGCTTTTTAAAGTTCCTATCCTAGGTCCTCTTTCTCTCCCTCTCTACACTCATCTCCTTGGTTATCTTCATTCATAATCAATGCTGCAATTGTCTCCTTTGTCAGACAATGGAAGACACAGAACCTGGATAGAAGTTTGGTCCTTAGACAGCATACTGTATGGCCTCAGGCAAGTTAATTAACTTCAATCTGTTTACTCACACTTAAACGGGGATAGCAGTATCTATTATACCTTACAAGGCTACTGTGAATATTAAGTGAGGTAACAGTATAAGGTACCTACCTAATAGTCCTGGCCTCTCCTGAATCCCCACACCCACCTGTCTAATTATATGATAGACTTGTCTACCTTACCACTTCTCCAACACTGAAAAGTTGGCTAGCTCAAGACCAAATACAGCCCTGTCCTCCCTTACAGTTCCTATCTTAATAACGCCCTAACAGCTCAAGCTGGGAGCCCTAAGCACTCCTTCACTCTTATGCCTAATTAGTCCTTGCACTGTCCTGCACTTCTATGCCACTGCCGTGAGTCAGGCCTCTTACGAGGACGATTTATAACATCTTCCTAACTGGTATCTCTCCCGTCTAGAGCAGATAGGTCCCTTTGCCGATAGAATACTTTCTCAAAAAGGGATCTCACCATGTCATTTCTCTGCTTAAAGTTTCCCGTGTCTTCTACCTAGTAACTATGGAATAAAGCCGAGACTCCGAGGTGAGGCATTAAAGGCTGTTAACAATTGCACTTCATCTCCCACTATGTTCGTTCCTTCAGTCACTCTGAATTATCAGACTGATAACTGGAATGCTTGAAACGCTTCTTCCTGCCTCTGTGCCTTTGCTTAAACCAGTTCTTCCTTTCCACCCAACACCTCTCCTACCTGTGTATACACCTCTCATTCCTGAAAACCTAAAACAAACACTGTTTTTACACAAATCTTTTCCTAATTCCCTACTCAGCATAAATACCTCCTTCTCTATGTCTGCAGAACACCCTGTTTATAACTCTCTAAAGGCATGTACCAGAATCTACTTTATATTTCAATTTATATGTTATACATCTCTCTCTTCTTCTATGCTACCAGTGACCTGAGAATAGGAGACTAGGTCCTAAGCATTCAGCAGTCCATTGCCTGGAAGCTGGTAGTCCTCACAGATGTTTGTTAAACAATACAGTAATTATATGATTCTATCATCTAGAATGCAGAACCACAGCACCTAAAAAAATAACAAAACAGAAACTACTTCAACCAATCATCAAACTCAACATCACTGATAATGGGGCAAATGGTCATGCTGTGCCCTCCTGTGAGGAAGGCACAAGTACCGTAAGAAGTATTCTTAAACCAAGAATGCTTAGTGTGGATTTAATCATGAGGAGCCAAACCAGATAAATTAAAACTGCAGGACATTCAGCACTGCAACCAGGCCACAGGCTCTGCCTGAAGATCATGCTATCTTTACCCTCACCTTCTGGTCACCCTTAATGATCATCTATCATTTTCCCCCAAATTGATTTTTCTTCAAAAATTTCAACTAATGTACCTCTCCCCTTTCCCCTCCACGCTGCCCCCCCCCGCCCGCCCCGGCAAAAGGTCATGAAACTGTTGTAGATTAAAGATCAAAGAAAAATGGCAACCAAATGCAATGTGTGATTCTTGACTGGATCTTGGATTAAAAATACAAAGCCCTCTAAAGAATATAGTGGCCACCTACTAGGGAAATGTGATTTTGAGATTAGTACTACCCAAAAGTATAGTCCATGGGCCCACGCTGATCTGTAAACTATTGATGATAAGTAGTGAGATAAGTATAAAACTTGAGAATGTACATTTAGAAATGTTTAGAGAAATGTGACAGTAATTTTATGTCTGTTTAATAACAAAGCAATTGGGCCTGTGCTTTGTCCATATGATGTTTTTTGAAATTTCATTTTTTCTAGTAATCCATTTTGTTGTATATCATAAAAACTTTATGGATGAACTGGAAGTTTAAAAACAGATGTTTCTCCACAGATAGTCTGAGAAGTACACTATTAGAGAAAATTATCAATCTTAAATTCCCTGAGTGTGATCCTTATGGCTATCTTGGAGATAAATGTCTACAAAAAGCAGCAAAAATCAATTTAAGTAAACATGCATATGAAGAAACTATACAGCTATATGGAAAAAAGTTAACTAGACTTTTACATCCAAAACATGTATATCTGTTAATCTTTAAATGATACATTTGCTATCCTATAGCTCTAGTACAGTGACAAAGAGTTTAGCGCTACGAATGAGGAAAGAGGCAGAAGATGTCAGAGTATACTGAAAGCTACCAAGACTGCACCCCACTGCATGCACACAGTACTTGGACGTATTCCCTTCTTGCCCTGTGGGTGTGGACCGCAGATACTCTATCTACCGTATCTGCAGTGGCGGTGTTCTATGAAGCTGTTTCGTAAGATGAAATTCTTGACAATGAAAAGCTCCATGTTTTTAAGTAACATGTCAAGATTTGCTCTACTGAGAAACCCCAAAACTAAACTGGGAAAGAAATCATTATCCTTACTATACTATTTTATTTCTAATTTCAATGCAATTAACAAAGATTATACAGATCAAAATGCAAGTGGGTTTGTCCCTGAAAACTGTTAATTATAAACATGTACTGGTAGGAAAAACTAATCTCCTCCTTAAAAGTAACCAGGGTTCAACAGAAAAGACTAGCACATAAAGAAGTATAAGGCAATCAGCCTCCTGAATCATATGCTGCTGTACTTTTTCTCCATAACTTTCTAATCTCAATCAGTGCAACATAATTTTTTTGTTATTTTGGCTAATTAAATTAATTACTCTAGCTAGCTGGAGGGGTTTTAGAAATATGTCCTATGCTTACTCTGAGCTGTGCTGTCATATCCAACTCTTTGCGCCACTCCATGGACTGTAGCCCGCCAGGCTCCTCTGTCCATGAAATGCTTTTTTTCAGGCAAGAATACTGAAGTGAACTGCCGTTTCCTATTCCAGGGGACCTTCTGGACCCAGGGATCCAACCTGTGTCCTATGGTTGAAGCTTCCTTATAAAGACATCAAAATATAACGCCTAAGAATGCCCTCAAGACCTGTTAGTTGGGTATCCTCAAAGTCTGGGTTCAAGCTCATTGTCATCTTCAGAAGAATGCACACTATCACCATTTAACCTTTTCTAACTGGGCAATCTATAGGGGAAAAATAAATGCATCTTCCTAAAACTGAAAGAAAATTGTCAGAAGACTTCATCTCTTGTCACTTCAGAGAAAAAACAACTATGCTAAAATGGCCATCAGTGTATAATTTAATTTATGTGCCTTTAAAAATCTCACTAACCTATTTGACTCAATTTCTCATGGAAGGGATTTCACAGAATTACAAGTATATATCACGTAACTCAGAAAAAGACAATTTGACAAATTTGAACAAAATCCTGAAACAGACACCAAACGAAAAACAAAAAAAACAAAAAACCAGAAACTGAGAGAGCAATTGATGCTCGTAGAAAAAATGATGCTGCTGTACTGAGGATGACTGCAGGTAGGAGCAGATGGCAATAACTGGCTTAATGGCACTGCTTACTGCATACCATGACACACTCTCACAGACGCACACCGCCAATCTCTAAAATAACATCTCAGAGCAATGCAATCCAGTGCAAGACTCTTTATGACAAAATCAATGTATCATCACTGTAAGCAGCCGAACACACAAATCATGTAAGAAGCTAAAATTGTGTTTAAAGACAAACTCATTTGGTCAAAAATAAGGCAAGAAAAAGAAAGAGAGAATAAAATAAGACTTTCCCATTCTGGAAGCTTAGTCTACTTTGGGTTTTTTGCTCTAAAAAAAAAAAAAAATTGGAGCCTTTGAAACTCACATACTCCCATTTTCGAACTTTCGGGGATGCTAATTTCTCAGTTATTGGTTTCTGCTTTATTTTCTCTGAAGAGGCAAAGAAAGAACTGCTTTTTAATGTGTTCCAGGAGATGGGAGAAAAGACTGTCAGCTTTTAAAGTTGGCAGGAAAGGTACTTTTTGATGACTATAGTATCTAAGTTTCAAACAAAATCATGCCAAAATTAAGCATTACATCAAATCAATCTCCATTGTTTTCACTTGAGATTTAGACTAACCTAGAAGCTAACTTTTATTAATAAATGTACATGCATGTATACAGCCTTTAAGAAACTAAGTAGGAATGAACTAGGTCCACACAGTACTTGGATATGACGGACTCCAGACAACTTCTGCTGAAAGGAGACATCAGAGGAGTTTAAAAGACATTCTGCCATACTCCCGTGTAAGTTCTGGAGTTGGTATTACAGAGTATCATGCTCTTATTGATGCTATATACTGCACTTTGTCCACCGAAACTAACTTTTTCAAGACCTAAACATTTTACTTTTGTATTAACTTAGGCAGTCAGACTACATTCCAATCTTGGCAATGAAATTGAGTCTCATCGTCTGTTTGGATGTGACTGGCTCCTTTGTTTTTATTTTCCGTATCTCAGCTTGAGAGTTAAATAGCACTCTGCTCTATAAATGCTAGCATGACACTAAAATAAGGGATACATTTCCTAGGTAGTAAGGGATCATATAACCAGAAAAAGCAAGAAAACCCGTGTGCTCGACTTTCAGGGTTCCTAACAAACTTAACCATCATGTCACAGCATCTCAAGTCCTTTTCCTTTAAGGACATATCACTAACCCCTATATTTTAACTCCCTTTTTGGGACTATCATTTTGGAAGAGACTGCTTGACTTGAACGAGGGGAACTCAGGCAAACTCTGATAAGCAAAGCCACTCTAGTGAGAGCAAGTCTTCTCCAACTCCATTTTATTCACTCTGGTTAGTTACTACTACTAGCAAACAGGCAATTCTGCCGTTCATAAGCACTGACTGGAGATGTGACTGCTTTTCTGGGGTCTGGCCCCTATTTGGTGGCATCAGTGGTGTCATTTCCCAATGTCTTCTTTTGTTGCCTGCTGACACTCTCAGACATGGCATTTCGTTCACACATACTGCATCTGTAGAGTAAGATCCTGTGACATGTTCAGGGACGACAGCAGAACTCCCTGAAGTGGCTGCTGCTATCCTGCAGCAAACCAGTCTTTCATGAGAACTGCCACAAGGAGCCAGAGAGCCGGCTCTGACACTGCTTGACGGGTCTTCGCGCAGCGGGGTGGGGAGCACCCATCTCTGTGCAGGAGTACGAGTCCTTTCCAGGCACGGGGGCTCTGGCTGTGCCTTTAACAGCAGGCCCTTGGCATAGCTGGCTCCCACTTTCCCTTTTCTCCTGCTCTTCTGGTGTCTCAGACCATCTGGTCATCTAGACTGTAAAACACGATCCTCAGGACTTCCCTGGTGGTCCAGCGGCTCCCAATGCAGGGGACCTGGGTTCAATCCCCGGTCAGGGAACTAGATCCCACGTGTCACAACTAAGACCCAGCACTGCCAAGTAAATAAATATCTAAAAAGAAAAGCAAACAACAAAAAACCACTATCCTCTTTGGTCCTATTTACCTCCAGAAGTTATGAACTTTGTCATATATGAACATGACTCCTAGCTCCCTATGTCTTTATGTTATCTCCGGGCAACTGCACCAATTGAAACTGCTTCCACATTCAAAAGTGTCTTGTTTTGAATGTTGATATGCTGATAAGTGCATGACAGTTATAACTGGAAAAGATTATCCCAAATCTAAGCATACATGGAAGGGACCATTAGATTGGTAATAGTTAGATTACCAAAGGTCCAATGATAGATTGGACTCAGGCATAAATCTACCTTCCATCAAATTATTATTTCTCTGATTTTCCCAATTCTCCCACTGACGTGTCTAGGCCATCAAAACTTTCCTTTCTTTCCTCCCTGTTTTATCTTCTTCACTTTCTTCTAACTTCTTTTTCTTGTTAGTAGTCCTCTTTCTTCCAAAAAAGTGCATTCCTTTGCTTTCCATTGGTAATAAGCAGTATCATTTGTCTTTCATTAAAAAAAAAAAAAAAAAGTCACTGCTCATCATGTAATACTAAGTTTCACTTTGATGTTATCCATCTAGTTCTGATACTCATCTATTTTTCATCTATGATTTACTTATATAAGACAAGGATTTCTCCAAGATTTAACCTGCTGTTCTGATGATTCTCTAACCTCCATTGTCTCTGCCATGACTCCCTATCTCTAGACTGGTCTATGAAGCCATCATCCCTTATTACTGAACATCCTTTCCTCATAGGAAGCTGTTAAAGATGAGCATGATGCTATGCTGTTCCATTTTTGATTCTTAATCTTATCATTACTAGATATTATTCATCAGCAATATCGTGGTGTTCTAGATACTTTATGAAAATAAGTACACACTACCTACCCACAGGAGTTTTCTCTGAAAGAGAAGGCACTGAGTTGGATTTTCTCTCAGACACATGCATAAAGTTTTATTTTTAAAATCTTTTCTCCATCTCCCAATTATGCCATAGATTTATTTATTATGCCATATAAAAAGGAAGGCATTTCCTTATGTCTTAACATCACTAAGTTTCTTCTTCACCCAAATCTGTGTCCCTTTCACTTGGACATGACCATTAGATAGGCAAACATTTCAACTGTTTTTTAAGATAAAGGTCAAATTCTTACTGATAAAGTAGATATCCCCCTCCTTCCTATTTTAGCTTTAAGATCAGACTTTCCATGATAATAGATTAAGTTAGTAGAGATGCCACTCTTCTAATAAGACAATAATAAAACCCTAATCACTTGTAGTTCTCGGCTACAGAAAATCATTTTATAGAGTCCTGATATCCTGTTCTCTGATACCCTGAGAACATTCTGATTTTTAATCTAAGAAAATTACATTTTTCTTACAATCTCAATTTATTTTTTCTTTTAAACTTTTCATTCTGACATAATTTCTGACTTACAAATAAGTTTTAAGATGGCAGAGAGTTCTCAAATAACTTTCACTCAGACTCCCCAAATGTTAACTGACATGTTTTATTCTTTTTTCTTTCTTTCTCTCTCAGATACACACATATACGTTATCCCCCTGAGCCATCTGAGAGTAAGCTGCAGGCATTATGTGCCTTTCCTATTTTGCTAATAAATAAACAAGATAGAAAAGGTAAGTAAATAAGATGGATACATGAGCAGAGGTGATGACGCAACTATGTACAGGTAATAGGCATAGTTAGATGTTCACTATAAAATCCTTCAACTTTTACTGTATGCTTGAATTTTTTCATAATAAAATGTTATGAAAAAAAATCAGAAAATACCATAGTATTTTCTGCAGATCTTATTCAAATAAATTTTGCCAATGTCCCAGTAATGTTTTAAGCAAAAGAAAATCTCAGATCATGCCATGTAAGTTATTTAAATGTCTCCTATTTCTCTGTTTCTCTGATGGGCAACAGAGGAAGTCAGCTTTCTAATTATTCATAATTATGTGAGAGACCCGGGCTAAAGATTAAACCAAAATGCTAGAATATCCAAAACTCTGGTACATTTGGTTCTTAAATTGTCAGGCTTTTAAATGGTCTTGTGGGGGTTAGATAAATCTATATAATTAGGTTTTGAGATTTAAAATTAAAATTCCATTAGAATGTTCTGAAACACCCAAGCTCAGTGGCACAGGAAATGTTTTTGTAGTAAAGTATGCCTCGAGGAAATCTGCCTTCGGTGGAAAATGTAGTTGCAGACAGCCTATGACGTAGACAGCACGACCAAGGTGTGTGAAAGCCGAGACACGGACTCAAAGATGCCATTCCAATGCTTTACAATCCTTTGCAAGAACAGGTGTCGATGTTATTTTTATTAATATATCTCTTTTTTGGATCCTTAAAATAAACCTAAGGAAGGGTACTGAGGAGGATTTTTCCCCCTTTTCAGAATAAAAATGTGGGAAAGCTTTAGCTACCTCTTCTATACCCGGCAGGCCGCTCAAACAAGTTTATGTGGTAAACTGTCTCCATTCTGAATGGCTGACTGCTTTTTATAATCTGAATTTAAAAATGCAAAAAAAAAAAAAATGCTTTAAAGTCAAACAGTGGAATTAACATACGAGCAGAGCTCCTGTGGGCATTTAAATCCGTAATTAAAAAACCTGAGACACGTTGGCTTGGCAATCGTTATTGTCTAACGTGCACAGATAGCCAAAAGGTACTGAAATGCGACATTCTGTCCCACATGACTCACTCACTCAGCAGAGGCAGCCTCGTGAAGAATGCTGAGAAGGCCTTACATCTTTAAATGCCTGGCCCACCCAAGGTCTTTCCCCCAGCACTGAAAAATGCCCAGAGGTCCCAGGGAGAGACTGCTGAGCGTTTAGAACTCAGAAAATCTGTGCTTCTGCTAGTGTGTTCCACTGCGATGCAGGAAAAGGAACCCTTTCCGGAAAAATGGAAAGTCTGAGAGTAGGAACACAGGCGCATACGCACGCAGATCATCATTCCTTTCTGATGTGTGAGAACATAGCACACAGCACAGCAATCTAGCTGCGCGCCTCCTGGATTATAAATAGGCTGCCAATCCAAGCAGCAGCTGTCTCACATCGCTCTGCTTTTTCTCCCCTATTTTATTATACGTCAAACACGAAGCACAGATTTCTACAAGTTTTCCCTGTGTTAACAGGTACAACATGCACAGGCCGAGGAAATTTGTTTTTAAGATTATTCACGTCAGACAATATTCCATGCTAATCTGCCATTGTTTACCTTATTTATACATGTAGAAGGGGTTTAACAGGTTTGCACTCCTGCATTTTCTGTTATAAATTAGGCCCTGAGTATTATAATTCTGCACTCAATCGCAGTCAACCAAGAAATTGCCTTTATAAAGGCAACTGAGCACCCTGCCCTTTCTGGATTTCGAAAACAGTACTACCTACACCTGAATGCAAGCGCCTGCACAAAAACACACAAAACGCAAGGCAATTTGATGAAGTCTTTAATGCACACAACTCTTTCAAGAACGAAGCAAACCAATCAACGGAACGTACTGCTTAAGATCTTTATACCCAACTGCTGAAGACATTTCCAGTTCACCTTTCACCATGAGGACTAACAGCCAAAGCTGCTGAGAGAGACCTTTTGTTCCTGTAGGGAAAAGCTACCTTCTCAGGCATCAGGATGCAGAGGACCCCTTTTAAAGAACGACTCCTGTCTTCTCCTTATACAGTTTTCAGCATATAATTCACTTTGGGAAGACACTTAACAGGCAAAATGGCCATTATTTTACTTTCTTGTTTATGGTCAGTACAGTGAGAATTTCTACTTGCCTATCACAGAAATGTCACTCCCCACCCATGAGGGATCCTACATTATGCCCAGGGAAAGCAGCCAGAACTATCATTTTCTTTCTTTGTCAACAAGGAATTCACTTCAGCCTAATAACACAAACAGGGTAACATTTCACTATGGCTGGAATTAACAGGCTGGTAGTTAATTCTCTAAATGCTTGAGTTGGGAATCTCTGAGGACAATGTTTTTTGAAGGGTGGGCTTTGGAGGAATATAACAAAAAAGGATTTGAAAAAGGATTTATCCAAAAACACTTTTATTATTCATTATCCTGAACACTTCAACTTTCCAGCATTTGATGTCAGAAAACAAAATTATTTCACTTTTCAAGTACATGCACATATAGCTGTCATTCCTGAAATTTTAACTGGAAAATCTTGATTCCTTCAGAACAATCTCACATTCATTTTTTAAAAAATGAAAATACTAGGATTTCCCTGACAGTCTAGTGGCTAAGAATCTGTGCTTCCATTGCAGGGGGCATGGGTTTGATCCCCGGTTGGGGAACTAGGAGTACACATGCCATGTGGCAAAAAAATGAAATAAAAAAAAATTCTAAATAGAGTCCATCAAAATATTAGCAGTTGAGTGCAAACCTTACAAGCAATTTTTGCTTTGCTAAATTAACTGCTCTGCTAACTAACTGAACTAATATATTAATTGAATATATTATTTTCATAGTTAGAATAATAATTATACTATCTACTATGTTTTGGGAAAGAAATGTTTTCCCTTCCTTGCACTTTAAGGCGTCCTAATTCAGTCATAAGGCTCACGTTAAAGTCTATATGTTAAAAAATACTTCCTTACACTTTAAAAGCTTGCCTTTTAAAGGTGTCTTTTTCACTTGCTTTAAAGTGTGTTTTAATACATCCCTGAAGGACATGTGAACACAGGATGAATCCTATTGGGTCCTCAAATTGAACAGAAGTTCAATGTTGATGCAATCATGGTTTATTAATCTGAACTTCACCTTTCCAAAATAAAACAAAGCTCCTAAAAGAGTGGTATTTGCCATGATGAACTAAACTTTGGGGATATCAAAGAATTATTTCAGGAAGTCAATGATAACTTCTTGTCCCATGATCATTTCCAAATTTTTTGCACTTAATGTTCTGAGATACTTTTTACCAATTAATTCTACTTGATACTGAGTTTCTCAAAGTCTAACAATGACCTGGGTTGAATTTTTCCTCATATAAAAGATTTCCAAAACAATATATTCTCCATTGTTTAGTACTGCCCAACTAAGTACCTGCTCTGAAAACTAACTTTTTCTTTCCACTTAAGGTTCTCTTTTTCTAGTTCAAAAAATTCTTCACTATCTTCATTGTTAAGCTATCTTTCCTTAAATATAACTTAAAAACCCAGCAACAAATTCCGTGTCATTTCTAATAGCACACTTGAAATAAAAACAATAAATCATCACTGGAGTTCTTCTTGTTAAAAAGTATTTCAACTTTACTCAACCTTACCTATGCTGCAGTTACACAGCAAAAATAACAAAAGAATAGAAGGAAATAAAAATGTGAACTTGTAAATTGTAAGGGGAGATGGATAAAATATTCTATTTATGAAAATGCTTTAGAAGACTTATCCTTTGAATGGTGTTTTATAACTTGATTTGGTAATTATCCTTTTCACTGAAATTTATTCTCGTAACTGGAATGTAATACTGCCTACTACAAGAAGAAAGCCCTGACATACACAACTGACACAGTGAGTTGTTATTCATCTTAATAACAGCCTTTGGACAGAGAATCAACAAGAAACAATAGAGCAAACTGCTGGCTCTACCTGGAGAACATCTTCTAATGGATTAAAAGCTACTGTAGGTTTAGAATCCCAGCCTCCGTGAAGAACTATCCAGAGAATATGGCCAAACAACATTTTCAATTTCTATTCTCCGATTTCCTTAAGTGAGTGTCAAACAACCAAAACTTATTTATTCTTTCCATAAGCTCTCCTACTCCAATCAAGAAAGCTTCTTTCACTAGAAGAGGACATTGAACAATTTTTCACTCTAATCATTTTATTTGCCTAGATTTTTTACATTTGTCTAACATCATGTTCATGAGATTCTTCTTTGAATCAGTGGGGGATTAAAATCTGATTTCAAGAAGAGCATTAAAACATAATCTGAAAACAGACAATAGAAAAGTATTCTTTTGTCAGCTGCAAATTATAAATAAGTTACTTTACATTAGCCTACTACTCTCTGAATGTTACTAAAATTTAACTTTGTAACAACCTTGAACACAAAGCTCAAAAAGATCTTTAAACCCCATAACACTGTAAATCAACTATATAAAAATTAATTTTACAAAATCTTTTAATGCTAAAACACAAATTCTTAGACTCAGAGAAACAACCTGCATCATAAACATAAAATTTTATTCAAATAATATTTTATGTTTTCATTAAACTATTTTTGCTTCCATTTTTAAATGTGCAATTTTTAGAACTTGAACATCATTTCTTCTAAACCACACTTTGTGAGTGAGTGTGTTTGTGTCTATGCAACCAATTTTTACTACTTTGGGGTGGGCTGGGACTGACTAGAAAGAGTGCTGATTTCAAAACAGTATCATCTATCCATATTTGCTCACAAGTAAATAAATGTTTTAAATAGCAAGTAAAGCAGAACCATAAGGAGCTAGAGACTATATTAGAGAGTGGAGTTCTACAAGAAATTTTTGTAAGGACACACTTAGTAAAGAAGTGCCCCTGTGCTATGCATATTTAGCCTCCTCAGCTCAAAGTCTCAGAATCATCTCTCATTCTTTCTTTCTCTGCCTTGTGGCCCAGTTTCAACCAATTCCTAATCCTGTTCATTCTTGTTCTGCATCTGCAGTCCTATTCATTCCAAACCTCTCTTCCTCATACTTCTTGCCCCTTACCTTTGTCAGAAATAATTTCCTTATCCCTAAACTGCAATAATGTGATTCTAACTGTATGTCTGTACCCCATTTCTCCCTTTCTGTACAGTGCTGCCAGATTAATTTCAAGAAAGCATAACTCAGATTGATTATGTCACTTCCTTGGCTAAAAAAAAAATCCAACAGCAAAGAATCACAGACTATTACAGTTGGAAGGGGCCCTGGTGGTCCCTGAAACCATCTGCTGAGAGAGCGGGGGAAGGGAAGGTATGGAATTGAAGCCTGGAAACAGGAACCCGAAGACAAACAGTCCACAGGACACAATGAGGTAGAGACCTGGCAGGTTTCAACCTAATTGTTCATGCAGATTGCACAAATTCATTATCTTTCTATAAAGTTTGTAATAAATATGTGTAACAAGGCAGTATATACTTTAAAGTGTTTAGTTAGGTGATTCTTTTTATATTAATACGCACTCTGAGGAAGGTCACATCAAAGGGGTTTGGCTGGGACTCTTCCTCTGGTTTTGTCTGTAATGCCTAACGGTGCCTGGCAAAGGATGAAACAATCTTGTTTCTTTCTGATACTTTATTAACACTATACTCAAAAGCTGGAATTATTGCAGTTTTCAGGAGTGACACTTACCCACAGACTGTGAAAATGGAGTGAGATGTAAATGCTTGATTGAAGTTAGCAGCACCATTGTGAGTCCAAGGTTCTGAACTGGACTGTGTCACACAATTACCCAACTTCCCCCAATGCGTGTCTTTCTCCTTCTTTTTCCCAAACCAAAATGAAAACCATAGCTCTATAAGCTGATTGCTTAAATCACAGTCAAAGCCAAAATCTGAAGTGCTGCTTTAAAAAGAAAATTGTCCTAATCTATAAATTTCTCCAAGGAAAGATACTAGAGTTTTACTTAGATTAACTCTATCACAACGTCCAGTGTCCCAAGGATCCTGCTAGACAAAATAACATCAATCTCACAAGAAAAAAAGGGGGAGACATACCCTCATATTTTCCTGTTTATAAACATAATACAATTTCATTTCAAATTTTTCAAAATAATGAAATATCAAATAATCATCTGTCTGCCTCAGAGATAAGCACTGTTACTTGATTTATCCTTTCTGATGTTTTCCTAATTTTACATAACAGTATTGGAACTGTATATCACACTGTTCTGCCCTTACTTTATTTAACAACGTGTCATGGACGTGTTCCACATCAATACATATATTACCTACTTCTTTTTAACAGTCGCACTTACGAAAACACCATACTTCATTTAGCCAATCTGCTACAATGAAGGTTGTTTTCAATTCCCCAGTTACAAAAAAAACGCTTTAATGAACATCTCATTTACCTGAGTCTTTCCTGAGAATAAATTCTTAGAAGTTAGGTTGCTAGGTTAAAGGGTAAGCCAATTTAAAACCTGGATTCCTATTCCAAAACTGCTCTCCCTAGAGGCTGAATATTCTCATCAGTAGTATGTAAACTGCCTGTTGTCTATTCCTTACAAATACATGGACTTGACATCTTCAAAACACTTTTACCAGTTTGATAAGCAAAAATATTTCATTATTGTTCTAACTTATAATTCTTTGATCAGTGAAAATGAGTATCACTTCATATTTACTGGCCATTAATGATTTTAATACAGCAAATGATTTATACAAGAATGATTTATATATATGTGTGCATATATATGTATGAATGTATATATCTATGTGTATATTCTCTAATAAACAGGTTATTATCAATAAATTTGCATCTCTGAGCCCCTCTCCAACTGCATCCCTCTCCTTCTGCCAAAGAGTTAGTTATTATTATGGTTTTAATTATTCTTTTTCCTTTATAAGTTTACCACTTATAGAACTATCCACCAACAATCTTTCATCAGCTTTAATATATTTTTCTGCAACTTGTATTTCTTTTTTTCCCTAATATTGTGAAATTCTCCAGGCTGATACCTATGCATTTCATTCCTTTTTTAAAAACATATCCCACAGTGGAAATTGTGTTGAGGCCGAAGCTCCAATACTTTGGCCACCTGATGTGAAGCGCTGACTCATTTGAAAAGACCCTGATGCTGGGAAAGATTGAAGGCGGGAGGAGAAGGGGACGCCAGAGGATGAGATGGTTGGATGGCATCACCGGCTCAATGGACATGAGTTTGAGTAAACTCCGGGAGTTGGTGATGGACAGGGAGGCCTGGCATGCTGTAGTCCATGGGGTTGCAAAGAGTTGGACACAACTGAGCGACTGAACTGACTGACTGACCTATCCTGTCAAAGGACATCTAGACTGGTTCAATTTTATGTTATTATTTAAAAAGTTTCTATGAATATTAAAGCATAAGAGTCTCTAAAGCTGCACTGTCCAATACAACACCCACTAGCCACATAGGGTTACTGAGCACTTGAAATGTGGCTATTCTGAGATATGTTGTAAACAGCAAAATATAAACAACCAGATTTCAAAGGAAACATCTCACCGGCAATTCTTAATATTGATTATATGTTGAAATGATAATGTTTTAAGTATATTTGTATCTAAATAAAATTTAATAAAATGTATAGTTAAAATCTAATTCAATAAAACACACAATTAATCATTATATATAATCACAATTAATCATCTGTTTATTTTTTTTGCAATGTGGTTACTAGAAAATTTTAAATTATATATGTGGCTTCTGTTCTATTTCTAACAGACAGTGCCGCTCTAGATTTATCTAGGAGTACAACTGGTGGGTCACAACATCAACATATCTTCAAAGTCGGTAGAAAACACAAATCTGTTTTCCAAAGTGGTTGAACCATCTTACTTTTCATCTAGCAATGTACATGGTTTCCTGCTGCTCTATCTTTGGCAATCGTTGTTGCTGTTGGATATATTTTAATTTTTGCCAATCTGGCAGAAGCAAAGTGGTATCTCACTGTGATTTTAAATCTCACTTCCCTAACTACTAGTAAGTACACCTATCCATTGATGCTTCCTTCTCTGTACATTTATTAACATGTTTACTTCTTTTGTGATTTGCCTATGAATGTCCATTGCCTAATTTCTCTTGAGATGTGCATCCTTTTCTTAGAGATTCATAAAAACTCTTTAAACGTAAGACTAATATCCCCATTGTAAGACATGTGTTGAAAATATTTTTCTTAAAGTTTTTATTGCTGTTCTCACAAATTTTGTTTTTACTGTCTTTGCATTAAAAAGCAGGTTTTTCTTCTTTTTCCCACTTATGTTACTAAGTCTTTCCCTGTATGGTTTCTGTTCTTATCATGAAAGAAAGTCTTCCACAGCCCCAAGATTTTTTTTAAAAAATGAAGAAACTGTTTTCTTCTAGTATTTTTATACTTTCATATTTTATCTCTAATCCAGTTTAAATCTATTTCTAAGTATAATGTGAAATAGAGGTAAGAGCAAACAAAAATTAGAGTGACCCTCAATTCATCACAAGTCCCTCAGTGGCTGCGGGTTTGCTATCCACTTCCTTTTTTTTAAGGAGGTTTTTTTCTTACCATCACCCTCCTTCCAATAAACACATATACCCCCACAGAGACCAACACCTACTCAGTGAAGGAGCTCACATTACGTAGACATAGCAATTGCTCAAAGCCTTAGATGGGGATGGTGGGCAAGCAATGTGATCCAAGCCATATAAATCAAAGTACTTCCTCAGGGATATTAAACATGGAAATAAAACTAGAGAGCACTCTCCTCTGAAAGGTGACAAAGTTTTGAGCCTGGAAACTGCTGAAGGCTACATTCCCTGCCACTAAGAGTTAGTTTACCTTGGAAACTAAAGCTGAGAACATAAGATGTAGGAGAAAGAATATCATAGCTTTCAAGTCAGTGAGGGCTGAAGAGGTTTGCTGCTTCTTGAATTCCTAAAGTTTAGTTGTTCAGCTGTTCCTTCCTTTCAGAGATATCTTTAAATCCGTCCAAAAAATCCTTTTTGGCTTAAGCTAATTTGAGTTCAGCTTGCAATCTGCAACCAGAACTGTCAAATAATGTAGGAGTTTCACTTGATACTCATCCTTAAGTGGATACCCAATTGTTCTGGTATCATTTATTAAATAATCTATCTTTCCCTACTTCTGTAATATTTTAAATTCCAATTTAAAGTTTTGAGTTTGCTTTGTTCTGCTGATCTGTTTGTTTCTGCCAGAATAATACTATTTCACCTATTATAACTTTCTAGTCTGTCTTTGCTGCTGGTAGTTATTTATTTCATTGCACACATTTATTGAACACATTACACTGTGCAAGGCACAGAAAATATCCCCCTGTATAAAAAGATGTCCTAACTCTCATGGAGTTGAAAAATCTAGAAGCAAGAAAAGATAGTTACAATAAAATAAAATGAATACTAGAGTAAAGAGAATAATAGGCTGCACTAGGTTAACATCCAACAGTTGGGCCTGACCTGATCTACAGGTGAGAGAAGGCTTCCAGGAGGAAGTGGTTTTTACACGGACACCTAAGGATGCATATGAGTTTGCAAAGTGGGAAGAACAATACCTCAGAAGGAAGAACAGTTAAATTCAAAGGCACAGAAGGATCAGGGTCCATAGTGAGTGGGAGAAGCCCCAAATGGCTGGCACTTGGAATGAAGGCAACAGTAGAATGAAGAAAGACTGGGAAAAGCAAGCAAGGATCAATACAGGTTTTTAAGTCATTTTGGGATTTTGGACTTGGTCCTAACAGCAAAGAGGAGACATTGAGAGGTTTTATGCCATGATTCAGATCTGTGTTTTTGAAGACTCAGTCTAGTTACAGCAACTGGAAGGGAGGAAGACTGGAAGTAAGGGGATCCACAAAGAGGCCCTTTTAATAAGCCAGGCAAGAGATGATGACGGCATGGACTAAAGTAGTTGCTATGGAAAGAAGACAGACTTCCGAGAAGATGTGCAAGACCTAATGACTGAATTTTGGAGATGAGTAAAAGGTAACAATCAAGGATGCCTTTCAGGTTTCTGGTTTGATTATTACAGTAGATAGTGGTAATATTTGCAGCAATAAGGAACATCAGGGAAAACAAACTAGAGAGAAGATAATGAGTTCAGCTTGGGACATCCTGAGTTGGAGGAATTTGTGGGACAGTTAAGTGAAGTTGTTCACTAGCACCTGGCATACAGGTGTAGGCCAGAATTGTAGCATTCCTCATTATTCTTTTCCAAAGTTTTCTTCATTATATATGGGTGAACTTCAGAATCAATCTGTCAAAATTCCTTAAAATATCCACTGGAATTTTGAATGCAATACTAGTAAATTTCTATACTTCAGAAGAATTAACTTCTTTAAGATGTTGACTCCATCCAGAAAGACGATATAGATCTTTCTTTATTCAAATCCTTTTATATTCCTAAGTAAAGATAAAGGTACACGTGTTATACATTTCCTATTACGTTTACTTCTGTCTTTTAAAAGATTTCTTTCTTGGTAACTAGATAATTCCTTTCCATTATTATTTCCTCACAAAATACTGCTGATATAAAGGAAACTTCTTAGTTTTGACTTTATCCTATATTTGGCCACCTTATGGGAAAGACTGACGGCAGCAGGAGAAGGGGGTGACAGAGAATGAGATGGCAGAATGGCACCACCAAATCAGGGGACATGAGTCTGACCAAACTCCAGGAGAGAGTGAAGGACATGGAAGCCTGGAGTACTGAAGTCCGAAGGGTCACAGAGTTGGACACAACTGAACAACAACAACAATTAGTAGTAGTAGTAATGTTCTCTGATTTTCCTGGTTTCTTTAGGTAGACAATCACATCATCTGCAAAAATGAAATATGCATCTACTATTTCAACAGTATTTTTCATTTCCTTTTCCTATGTTAAGGAAATACTACCTAGAACTTCTAGAATAATCAACTCTTTTTTTTCCCTTTGTCAGTATAGCTAACGATTTGTTAATTTTTGTTGGTAACTTCCAAGAATTTAACTTCTAGTTTTTGTTTTCTGATTCTTTAATTCTGACTAATCTGATTGAAGCACATCCAATCGGTTTTTCAGACAAAAATTTTTTTCAAAAGACTATGTGAAAAGTATACTTTTTGAGTCCAAAAATGTATTTCTTTAACCCACACACTTAAATTCCTTTCCTAAATACAAAGTTCTAGTGTCACAATCTTGTATCTTCATGTTGATAAAAAAATTTAATGTTTATCTGATTCTTATCCCCTTATAAATAACTTTTTTGGCTGTCATTATTACCTATTGAGAAGTCAGTGGGATTTTTCTCCTTAAGTATTTAATATTTTTAGCAACAGGATGAGTCTGTTTTTACCCAAAACAATCTTGCCTGATGCTAAGAGCTTTACCTCAAGACCTGAAGTTTTTTTTCAGCTTAGGAATTTTTTTCTTCTGAAAGCTTTTTGATCAGTTTTTCTTTTGAAACTCCTGTTATATAGACAATATATAGTAGATCTAGTATCCATGTTTATTTTATACCTCTGACTCTTCCTATGTTACAGGAAAATTTAATTGGTGGCTTAGTGGTAAAGAATCCTCCTGCCAATGCAGGAGATGCAGATTCAATCCTGGGTTGGGAAGATTCCCTGGAGAAGAAAATGGCAATCCACTCCAGCATTCTTGTCTGGAAAATTTTATGGACAGAGGAGCCGAGTGGGGTATAGTTCACGAGGTTGCAAAGAGTTGGACACAACTTATCACCTAAACAATAACTTCTTGCAGAGTCCACTATGTTATCCACTCCCTCTGTTATGTTTACTGTTGAATACTCCTATTTATTTCAATTGATCAAAAACCATTTACTGAATACCTACCATGGGCCAGATCACACTCCAATCTCTTGAGGGAGGTAAATGAGTTAGCTGTGTGTCTGTTTCGGAGCTTCCCAGGCAGAGAGAATGGCCATTATAAAGCCTGAGGGTGTGAACAGCCCAACATGTACAAAACAGCAAGGAGCCCGAAGTGGCTGGAGGGGAGTAGGAAATAAGGACAGGTCATGAGACTTTATGGGCCATGTAACTGAGGGTAATAAGGACAACCTGTTTTGTTTTACTGATGAAATAATATCTTCTCAAACCTCAGTGAGAATACTAATGAAAAACTTAAGAAGTTACCTCCTATTTTCTTGAATTAGTTATATTAGTAGAGGCGGGATGAGGGGTTTGGTTTGATTGCTTGGCTTCACTCTCCACTTTCAAGCTGTTTATTCTTTTCATATAATTAGCAATCTTTTCTCATATGCTTATACTTAAAAATAAAGGCTGAGTTAATAGATACATGTGTGGCCATGCAAGCCCAGAAGAAGGCTCTGTCCCAGGCACAGTGAGCATTTGGGGAGTCTCAGAACACACATGTAAATACAGGGCCCATCTTGAAAGGAGACAGTTCACCGCAATTTTACTGTAACATGAATTCTCAGGAAGCATGTAATGGTCCACACCGGGAGCTCTAACTTAAACTCAGAGACTGTACTCTAACCGTCACATGCTTCATGTGAAAGTGAAAATGAAAGGCACTCAGTTGTGTCCGACTCTTTGCGACCCCAAGGACTATACAGTCCATGGAATTCTCCAGGCCAGAATACTGGAATGGGTAGCCTTTCCCTTCTCCAGGGGATCTTTCCAACCCAGGAGTCAAACCCAGGTCTCCCACATTGCAGGGGGATTCTTTACCAACTGAGCTATCAGGGAAGCCCTGCATATGCTTCATATTAGTCAATAAAATCTTAAAAACCAAGGTAGGTATAGGCTCACTTGTAGATTATAAAGGCTGGATTCAATTCTGTATCTTCTTAGTAGTAAAGACAAAAGGTCAACATTACAAAGAGCAAACTAAAATTACAGAACACTGTCAGGATCTCAGTCAAAACTGCACAGTCTGCACCCTTCTAGAGTCCTTGACTAAAGTCAGAGAAAGTAACTTAAAATTTTTCCTATGATTAAAAATATCTGCATGAATGAAAAACACTGAATGCTTATCAATCTGCTTCCTTTTCTGCATCTTCTCGACACTTTCAAGCAACACATCTACGAAAAGCCCTCAAATAAGATTATTATTATTTGATATGAACAGTATTTTCTGGGGGAAAAAGAGATTAGAGCTTTTATAAACCTAAAGCACATGTAACTGAAAACGTTCCAGTAGGAAAATTTAACCTTCCAAGTCTTTTTGTGCTGGCTCTGAGTATGAACTATGTCAGATACAACAGGGTTACTAGATGTGGTTTCTTCTGAACAACCTCTGGCAGTAATCCCAAGTGACTTTTCACTCTACTCTTGTATTTTAGTGGGTAGAACATAATACAAGTCACAGAGGAAACAGAATTCTATTAAACCGAGTGGTCCAACCTCAGTGGTGAATGGAGTTGGGATGGAGGCACAGTTGGCTGGTAGTGGAAGAAAATACCCACACTACACTCATATGCAAAGAAGAACACTATGTTACACAATCTATAATAAAGGTTTTTTTTTTCAAGGATTCTTTTATTCCAAAATAATTTAGCAATATAATTATAAGAAGAAGATATAATTTGTGGATAGTGATTTTAAAAAGGTAAGAAGGGGGAAGGCTCAGGGCACCATAGCCCTTGTACCATCTAAGATGATTTTGAGAGTAAAACAGTTAGATTACTCACTGCAGTATATCAAGGCTTAGCAATCAACATGACTTCAGTTCAGTTCAGTGGCTCAGTCGTGTCCAACTCTTTGTGACCCAACGGACCGCAGCACGCCAGGCTTCCCTGTCCGTCACCAACTCCTGGAGCTTATTCAAACTCATGTCCATTGAGTCGGTGAGGCCATCCAACCATCTCATCCTCTGGCGTCCCCTTCTCCTCCCGCCTTCAATCTTTCCCAGCATCAGGGTCTTTTCCAATGAGTCAGTTCTTCACATCAGGTGGCCAAAGTACTGGAGTTTCAGCTTCAACATCAGTCCTTCCAACGAACACCCAGGACTGATCTCCTTTAGGATGGACTAGTTGGATCTCCTTGCTGTCCAAGGGACTCTCAAGAGTCTTCTCCAGCACCACAGTTCAAAAGCATCAATTCTTCAGTGCTCAGCTTTCTTTACAGTCCAACTCTCACATCCATACATGACTACTCAAAAAACCAAAGCTTGGAAAATTAAGAGTATGTGCTAAAGGATTACATTAGGAGGCCCTGCTGGTAAACACTTGCTCACAATTCAATACTAAAGTATCTTATACAAAATTGCATATTATGGCAGGGAGTGGAGGAGCCTACATATGTTCAAGTTTAAACACTATTGCAATTTTTTTCTTATAGTTCTCATTCTCTTTCATGAGTTGATTATTTAAATAGTTAAAAACCCAGGAAAAGCTCCCCTTTTCCTCTATGGCTAAATGTAAATCTATTCACCCTTAGGACTACACTGATTAGGGATCAAAGCAGGATACTACACACCCATACCTACCCAACCACCATACAAGGGTAAGGTTCTTGATCCAGCAAGAGTAAGGATTTCCCAGGGTGGTCCCATCCTTTGTCACTGTACCAGGTTTAAACATGCCTGTATACAATAAATAGGTCATCCTTGCTAATTTTTCATGGTAAAGATAATATAGTGAACACTAGATACATGCATTCATTTTTCTCTCTTTTCTTTAAAACACATACAAAAATCCAAAGTATTCTCCTTCCTTTCTCCATCATCTCTTCCCCACTGCCCCCAACACAATGTGAAACATAAAAGTGTACGCACACAAATGCTTTTCAGAAAACACAGCAAACATCACTAAAAAAGACAAAAAAAAGTCAGAAAGATGGAAAAGCCAAGTTGTTAACAAATGAGATCTTAGAAACATTTGGGTTGTAGAAAGAAAAGTACTATGTTGACTATTAATCTGTGTGTTGTGGTTATTTCTTTTGAGCAACGACTTTTTCTGCTGCACACTACTAACCACTCTGAAAATTGATTATTTTTCAGTCATCTGCGTCAAATTTATCTTGGGAACATTAACCAAGGGGTTAATCTGAAACTTACAGGTTTCTTTTCCTTGGTTTCAATTACAGGCAGGCCAAGATGACCTGCTTCTTTCACGGTGCGGGGCAGGGCCGGGGTGGGGGGGGCGGGTATGGTCTATTTGGTAAAGTATGCATGTCAATATTCTGAAGATACGGGTGCTGCCCGATTTGTTGCTTTGTAAGTACACCTAACGTATGAAGACCCAGAGTTAAAATAAATTAAGAAGCATTTCCTGTTCTTATTTTTATGACTTTTTACTTTGTAAAATTTCAGATGTACAGGAAAGCTCAAGAATAATACAATGATCTCTTTTACAAACCAATTATCTATCTATCCTTCCACTCTTCTCCAATCATGTATTTTTTTCCCCATGATCTATCTGAAAGTATACAACACGACACCTACTCCTTAACCACTTCAGTGACAGGCACATCTATTACAGAAAGATGGTGTGCATTATAGTAAAGATACACTTCAGAAGATCCCCAAGAACAGGAGTCATCTAACATATTTTTTAAAATCCTGTACATCAGTTTAACTATTAAAATGGCAATCTCCCCTATTATGTTTAATGTGGCTTTAGATTTACAGAACCATCTTTTGGAACACGTAGTCTGAAGACAGGTGAACAACTAACTCCTCAGAATTACCAATCCAATAATATTGTGGTTATTTTCCAAGGTGTCAGGCAAATAGATATAGTACTTATCATTTTAAAAAAGGCAAACACATGTTGGGTCTGTGGGAAAGCTACATGACTGACATATTCCTCAACAGAGCATATTTCAAAATGTTAGGGATTTCTGAACCAAACTTTCAGATCACTGGACAAGTCTGAGGGCATTTTAAACTGGGGGGCTAGAATTTGACAATGATCAAGAAGATCATAGGAGAAGCCATATGAGCTTGTGAGTTACTGAGTGAGTAAGTGAAGTCGCTCAGTCGTGTCTGACTCTTTGCGACCCCATGGACTGTAGCCTACCACGCTCCTCTGTCCATGGGATTTTTCATGCAAGAGTACTGGAGTGGGTTGCCATTTCCTTCTCCAGAGGATCTTCCCAAGCAATTCTGGGAGAATCCACCACTATGCGAGTTGGTCTAAGATAAGGTGTTAACACAGGCCACGGACACATTATAAGACTGAACTGAAACCACTTGCTCATTTTTACAAATACTGAGGATCTGAAAGAAGAGACTGGTGAAACAGAGTAACAGTTCTCCTGGGCGAGTAATCTGAATTTTCCCAGTCTCCCTCATGTCCTATGACTAAAACACGGATCTCAGTCTCAAGATCTCCACAAGTTCTCTCCCCCTCTCTAGTACTTCCTATTAGTCTAACACTCCCTTTCTCATCTTACTGTCCTATCCCTCCTTTCCATAAAAAAATATTTAATTTTTTTATTTTGTGAGGATAATAAAGACATTCATGTTTAAAACGCATTCTGGGTCCCTTTGATGTAAGAAACTCAATCAATATAAAGTACACTCTGTATAATCATTAAGCTTAAATAAATGATGTAGGAATAGGATTCACAACCTAACAACGATCCCATTCTCTCCAGCAACTTTGTTTCAAAAGTTATCATATTCAAATAAAACAAATTTAGGCAATTATGGAATTTATTCCAAAATACCATGCATCTGAAGGTACAGGCTACTGCTGTTTATTTACATTGTCACCTTTAACATTCATCTACATCTAAAAGTTTTTCTCAAATTAATCCCTTCTGGCTAACATGCTACATCTAGGAAAGCATATACAAAGGCAAATAAGCCCATATTATAGTCTTCTGGCTATTAATATCTGCAATGCTCTCTCTTTACACTGGCCTAGTGAAGTCTTGGCCCCCGAAGTGATAAAGATGAGCTCTGCCAAACTATTCCCCAGCTCTAAGGCAGTATTAACACATTGCAAAGTGCCAAAAGGGCCATTAAAAAAAAAAAAAAAACTGACCCACTTTTAGAAGTCAGCAGCTTTTTCCTTCTGGTGAAGTATGAATATTTAAATCAGGCAGACAAGTCAAGGAGCAAACATTCCATCCTGAATGCAATGTGTGCATCTCCAGCTCAGAGCTGAAAGGATCCCCGTCATATACCAACATGGAAATGAATGCTCGCTTAGGACTCCAGAAGGGCAGTTTTCTAATCATTTCGCTGCCTTTCAGACTCAAGGTTCCATATTTGGATGTGACGGGAGAAAACAGTAAAAGATGGATCACAGCAACTGCTTTAAATTATATACTTAATGATTTAGATCAGGCATAATATAATCTAATTTGTAATAAATCAAGCAAACTGAGAAAAGGTTAGGTTTGTGGTTAACAACTGTAAATTTATTTTTACCTTCATGATATAGTAACAATGCATTAGAGGAGAACTTGATTTGAGAAGATGGTAAACTCGTCATAATAAAATTGATTACAATCAAGTTTCAACCTAAGCACTACTGTTTAAATGAGATAAATAATAGCAACCATCAACACAAGATACAGGAAAATAAACTGTAAAGTACACTTCTATTCAAAAGCCTACGTATATTTACAGGTATAGGCTCCTTTTGGCTTTACCGAGAATATATTAAATGAAAATGTACTCTAAACAAGTGGAAAAATAAATACTGAAAATTTACATTAAGATAAAAGATACTACTGGAAATTTTAGGGTCATCTGTTCCTATTCAAATCTAAAATACAGTTTACAACAGAAATTCCCAACCTTCACACTGCCAGGGCACCCTGAACTACCTTCCCCTCTCCCCTTACTAACCCCACTTGTATCTTGTATTTTATCTTTCAAACAAATCAGATTTCTATGTAACTTGTGCAATTTATCATAAGAAAGATTTCTCTTATTCCTTCAGGCAATCCCAGATCAGAAAGCAATGGTATAAGTCAGTTTGCTTCTGCAACAGCTATCCAAACTCTTTTAAACCCATTCTTTCACTCACAAACAATCTCATTTATAAGCAAACGGGCTAAGATCTCAAAACTAGGAAACAAAATTCCTTCCAAGGGGAAAAACCCTGCTCTCTTAACTTTCTTCTACAAGATGGAGAATTGATTTAGTTCTGTGAGTATGTTGTTTTGGCAAAACAAAGAAAACAAGCCAATGAAACCCTGTGTGTGTACTGAGTTGCTCAGTCATATCCGACTCTGTGAGACCCTTAGATCTCTAGCCCGCCAAGCTCCTCTGTCCATGAAACCTTCACTTCCTCTGAACTCATTCCACCCTTCAAATGCTAAAGCATTCCATTCAAAAGACAGATACTGACCAAAGTTCTCTGTGCAAGTCTAGTTCCAGGCTGGGGACAGGACAGTCAGTTAAAGCCTTCAGATACCAGGCCCTATCATAGCCACTCAGTCTTCGTTTTCATTGTTTCCCAACATATTTTATGAAAAAAAATCTCAGCAAACAGTAGAGGTCTCATTTGTTCTTGTGTATCACATTCCTTGCTACATCCCTGCAGCTGCTTACATGCTTCCTCTTAGAATGCCTCCACTCTTTCTGCCTTTCTGGATCCAGGTCCCATCTTGGTTCCCTGCCTTCTCACTACTCATTATCTATACCACACTGTTGTTTTAGTCACTCAGCCGTGTCCAACTCTTTTGCAACCCAATGGACTGCAGTCCGTCAGGCCCCTCTGTCCGTGGGATTCTCCAGGCAAGAATACTGGAGTGGGTTGCCATTTCTTTTTCCTAGAGATCTTCCCGACCCAGGGACGGAACCCACGTCTCCTGGCACATACTAACTCTTTTTATGCAGTGTCCTGTTCTGCTATTAATATGTATATGTTTACTCCCTTCTTCCTACTAAAGATCATAAGCATTAGCACACATACTAGAAGTGAACAGAGGAGGGCTAAAAAAACACTTCCTGGTTGATGGATTTCATACAGAAATACACAGTTAAAATCTGCTGAGTGGAGCTGGGATGGGTAGGAAAAGAACAGAGAGGCTGCCTGATTCAACAACTAATATGTTTCTAAGACTCCACTGATACCCCAACCTGATTAACTTGCCTATATTTTACCAAAGTAAGATGAGGATTAGGAAATATTCATTTTTTTCTCATATAAGCTTTTCAGGTGCTAATAAAGAGAGTCACAAGAAAGATTCAAAGCACAACAAAGTATTTTAAAGAAGAATAGTTGGAAATCAAGATTCGCCCTCTATACATTTAGTTAATGAAAAAGAGTAGGGGCCTAGCTTCAAAGGAAATCACTATCTGTTCAAAACGTGTAGGTTACCAGACTTTTCGAAAGTCCTACCCTCACATTCTGTGAATTCTCTTTATGCTGCACCCATATGTCTTAGGGAGAAGGCTCTGGACAAGGTTTACCTTTTGGGAAGTGGTCACCAGAGACAGGCAGAGAAACTCCACTTTGGGTTAGACCCAGTGGCCCATTAAGTGCACCACCGGCTTTGCTTTCTTGCTCAGAGAGATAAAGTACCATATTAAAACTCAATACATTTTGGGAAGAACAGATAAAAACACAAAAAGGGCTTGTCTTATCTTCAGAAATGCAATTCTCAGCTTTGTGAGCTCCGCCATTCAGCTAGCCAGATTACCAAGCTTATTTAATAGCTGAAGGCTTTCCCCCAACTTCCTGTTTTGCTATTTCCAGGGTCTGTTTCCACGAATGCGCCTGAGATTGTGTACATGCGCTGCACTCGATTCACACACATCAGTGAACAGCGGCAGCAGAAACCCGGTCCACAGCAGGAGGTTTAATTAACTGTACAGAGGACAGTGCCAACAGCGCTGGGGCCACCTCCCCTGGGGCAGCACACCAACAAAGGCTAATATGAAGGAAAATCTACTTCCGAGGGGAAAAGGTACACCCCCATCAAGCAAGATGAAAGATCAATATGACAAAAAAGAAACTCCTCCAAAAAAACCACACAACCCACCACCCCCGCAAAAAAAAAAAAAAAAAAAAAAAAAACTTGCCAGAACAACCTCAGTGAGAAACTAGAGCTTTTCTCTTAACTCAATGAAAGAAAAAAAGCCAGAATTCAGTATTTGCCAATAGATGGGGTCAGGCTTCACTCTGCTATCTGGTGGGTTATTAGAAGCGACCCTAAGTCAATCTCTCATAGGTCTTTCCAATCATCTTACACATTCCTCCCATATACATTCTCTGTCAAAGGGTTGGTAATGGGATGAAGCCATAAAACCAAAATACTATTAAATGATGATGGCAATGGTGAAGGTCTAGGTTGTAGTCCAGATGGTAAATGGGCTTGCTACATGTAAAGAGACTGTAGAACTCAACGACTTGGAAGGAAGTCTGTCTTCACTGTGTTAAGGGTGTCTAGACAAATGAGAGTAGTTTCCAAAAACTGATCAGGTTTTCTCCTGTCTACGCGGCAAGACACACAGTTGGCACCACACCCCACAGTGAATAATAAAAAAAAGTAGACATTCAGGAGTCTTGCACAGTTTTCTAGTCTAGATCAAGAATGACACAGTCAGGTCAAAGTAAACAGTTTTATATCCTCAAAAAAGTTAAAGCTGATCTAAAATGATTCAAGCATTGTTTTCATGTTTAACAAGTGACAAGCTCACGAAGAATGTATGTAATCAGCCAAATAAATATCACTAGGGGCAAATAAATGAGCAATTGGTATAGTGTAGACCCAGACTGAAATAAAGGCTTCACACAAGTTACTTCACCTCTCTATACTCTAGGCTCCTCTGATACCAGCCCCCTATGTAACTCACAGAGAAATAAGAAGGATTAACTTGATAATGTCTGTAAAATGCTTTCAGCTCCTTAGAGAAAAGTGATATAAGTGGTTATTATAACATCTCACTGAGGCTGTCAGGTTGTACAATATAAAGGAAAGGAAAAAACAAGACTCTGATAGTTTATTATAAAGAATTTTTTATAGCTTGGCAAGATATTTCTTAATTGGTTTTTTGTTAGTTTTTATTATATGCCCATGAGACAGGAAACATTCCCAGCTCCCTTCTCTAGATAAAGGAAGTTAAGTGACTTTTGAGATGGGAGACATTCTTATCTCTATCTTCCAGATAAGGAAAGCAAGACAGAGAAATGGAGTGACTTTTCTAGTCATATTCAAGAGGTGAAAGGGTTAAGCATAATTAAGAACCTGGAAAACATCAAGGCTCACACCATTACTTTCTTTACAGTCCTGACACTGTGCTGACCAGAGTGCCCCGGCTAGGACAAGAACGCCTGAGATGAAACACTCGTTCTGTCATTTACTGGCTGTATAATCTTAGATAAGAAACTTTTTCTTCATGTATGTCGCTTTCATCTGCGCACTAGAGTTCAGTGGAGATTGAATTAGATGACGTATGTGAAAACTAAGGGCAAACAAGGACACTCTGTGCAAATAAGTTATTACTTTTATTAGGTTGGTGTTCTTATTGGGAATATGGGTTCTTCTAGCCTCTCCAACTTAAGGGAAGACAAACCAGTGCCCTCACACCAAATGAAATATATAGTAATAAATTTTAAAATAGTTTTATTGAGACATAATTCATATACCATACAATTCACCCATTTAAAAACCATACAAATCAATGACTTTAAGTATATTCACAGAGTTATACAACCACCATCAAAATCAATTTTAGAACATTTCATCAACCCCAAGAGAAAATTCTGAACACTTTAGCAGTCATTCCCCCATCCCCCCCCCCCCCCCCCCCACACACACACACACCCACTGCCTTGGGTGGTCATTAGTCTACTTTCTGTCTATATAAATTTGCATGTTCTAGACATTTAATATAAGTGGAATCATATATTATGCGGCCTCTTGTGATTTGATTCTTTCACTTAGCATGTTTTCAGGATTCGTTCATGTCGAAGCATGCATCAGTACTTCAATTCCTTTTATTGCCAAATAACAATCTATTGTATGGGTATGCCACATTTTATATAACCATCTGTCAATTGATGGGTTGTTTCCACTTTTTGGCTATCATGAATAATGCTTCCATGAACATTTTAGTGTACAAGTTTTGTTTGGACATATGTTTTCATTTCTCTTCAGTATATACCTAGGAGTAAAATTACTGAGTCACATGGTAATTCTATGTTTAACACTTTGAGGAACTGCCAGATTGTTTTCTAAAGTAGCTGCACCATTTTGCATTCCCACCAGCAATGCCTAAGGAGAAGGTAATTGAAGGGAGACCATTAACTGGGTGCCAGTTCAGGGAATAGCTAAACTATTCACTAGAATGATAATTTGTGTTGCTGACAACAAGGATGAAAATGCTTCACATCAAGTTTTAGAAAAAAGGGACACTGGCTGGTGGTGTATCTTCCTCCTTTCCCCCACTCTTGCCTAGGCCCAGGTTGAGACCAAGGAACACAAGCAGCTTTTCACACACAGACACGTGGTGCTCCCATCTCGAACAGAAAGAGATGCAGAACTTGCAGAGTCAGGCTTTGAACGGTGTTCTACTATTTCTCGGATTCAGGTAGTAAGGTGTGTCGTCTTTTTTTGCTCAATAAGTAGAATTGGTGTGTAAAATCTATGAAATTTTATATACCGGGCCCTCACCATTCCCTTCAGTTCGTCAGGCCGAGCCCAGCCCAAATACATACGTTTAGTACAGGTCAAGCATACGCTAGCTCCAACACAGTGTATTTCTGTATAGCGGCATCTGCAAGCCAAACAGAACTGGTAGAGGGAAACAGATGGCTTCTAAAAGGGGAAGAGAAGAGAAACAGAAGGTCAGGTAAAAGAGGGTGGGGGAAAAGAAGGGAATAGAAAGAGGATAAGAGAAAGGAGAAGCATATTTTCTGGTTTTGCTCTTCCCACCTGTCACAGCACTCCCCTTGCTGGTTGCCAGCATGCTCCCTTGCAAACACAGCTGCAAGTGACAAAGAGCAGCCACTGTCCTACTCAGGGGGTCCCTTCCATGTTCCATGTTGTAAACTGTACTGAAATGCCAGCTGCTTACAAGAAAGGGAATTATACACCCATTAGAGCCACGAGTAGCAAACTGCCATATCCAACTAATTAGCACTGAGACCCGTAGGTTCCCTACAAAATAATGTTTAAGACTATGTGGAAAAGAGTAAAAGGCAACAGAATCAAGAGATAAAATACTTTTTTTAAATGTGGCTTTTTTTAATTTTGTAGATTTGTCAGACCTGTTATTAATGCAATCAATGTAAGACCATATTGTCATGTATTTCCTGTAGTCACCACATGTTCAGTTTGCTGTGGGGCTCTGCTCTTTCACAATTAAAAGAAAATTACCAAGTCTTTCCCCAGCAGAGTTAGGGGTTGCCACTAGGGATTGCCGATAGAGGGAAATGCTCCACACCAAGTTTTACAATGGAGAGATACTGGTTGTCTGGGAATTTTCCTTTTTCCTCCCCCCTTGCCGAGGCCTAAGCCAAAACCAAAGCCAAGGCAAAGGGAATGTAAGCAGCTTTTTACACACAGACTCATGTTGCCAGCAGCATTCCAGTGGCCTTGCTCACGGCAGGAGAAGGCGTAGTGACTAATACCGCTGGGTCTTGTTGAAGAAAAGCGGCTGGCTTCCTTTGATCAACTGAGTGGTGTGCTGATCAGTGTGATTTCCCTGTTCTGCTGACTGAGAGCATGTTGGGGAGAGCAGGAGAGCTGGCTTCTGAGAGGCCCATGCAGGGAAGCAAATTCCATAGCTGCCGAATCACAGAAAGCAACAAGAAATAAAAGAGGGCTGAGCTGGAAGCAGACACCTTAATTCTGCCAGCATGTTCCTTACTGATATAAGGATCTCTGGGAAGGGAATGAAGTAGGTGCCTCTGTAACTCTAATTCATCAATTGTAGTACTACACGTAACTATTAAACACAAGGTTCAAAATCAGAGTCCAAGCTCCTGAGACTATCATTTAACAGAAGTTTTAATCAGTTCATTTTGATAGGTGAGGGAAAAATTGGGAATTACAATTTTTAAAAAATCAAAATGGATTAAAAATAAAAAAAAAAACAGGAACTCGTCAGCGTATGTGACTCTTGGCAGAGTTTTTGAGACAAAGGAAGTGTACCCAGCACCTGAGCGTGCGTGCAGAACTACAGCTGCACATCCACTCTTCTATTTGCCAGAGAAGCAGCTGCTGGATTAACACGAGTTAATCTGCTTGCCCGCTATACAGAATTTTCCCTCGTAAACTGCAAAATTTACCTAAAGATAAATATAGCATTCTTCTAGTTCTCTCCTCCATTCAGCTGCTGCTGAGAAACACTTCTGTGATCTCAAGTTTCATCAGCAGATTGTACTCCTTCCTGGGGAACAGCAGCAGAAAGTAGCTTTCTAAAAGCATAGTCAGTCTCTGAAGTAAAATACACCATATTTAAATGACTTCTTCCAAAAAGGGTAACTTCCCACGTTTAAAGTTTTAATTCTTGATTTCTTAAACTAGATCTAATCATTACTGCTTTAAAGAGTAAATAGTCAATTGCAAATTGAACAAATTGCTTTGGCTATCCTAGTACCAGAAATGAAATGGATTAGGTCAGCAGGTGGCATGTCATTTCAGTGCTGCCTGAGGGCCCAAAATACAGTTAGGTCATTTTTATTCTAGTGACAGCAGGAATGAAAACCAGAGCATTTAACAGTACCTCCTGCCTCCATTCTCGTAGCTATCTTGGACAGAAAGAGTTTACAGAAGCCCCTGCATCTCCAGTACTTGGCTGCTTCTAAGGCTTCCGAGCTACCTGAGCTGAAGATTCCCCAAGAAGCCTGGGACAAGATCCTCTGATTTTGGTCCTCAGAGTCACACAGCTTCTTGTCCACACAAGGAAAATGAGTTATCCTTAACAATTCTTAATCATATCAGCATATATTCTCATTCTGTGGTACTTTACTTAGAGGAGGAGACTACTTAATATGCCTCTACTCAGGGGGGAAAGGAAATTGTCTAGCTTCTACTCCCACAGCTGGAATGACTAGAGAAAGGAGTCAACTTAAGCGAACAAAAAGAAGGGTGATAGGGGGTGGGAAGACAGGCAGGCAAAGACAGGGTGAACTGGGAAGAAAGTTCTGTCCAGAAGTCAGAAGCATCTTGCAATGTTGAAAAATTTAAACAATCCAACAAACTCTATTAGTAAAATTCCAAAACTAGTAGCCTTCAAAGCTTGCTCCTCTGATAACAGTCAAAATGAGATCAGACTATTTAGTACTGTTTAGTTACTACACTGTTATGACAATATTCAACTTGCAAGGAAGAAGGAAAATGTTTTGATATTAAACAATCTACAAATCTCAGATTTTGTGATTTTATGTCCTTTAGACAATTTTATTTATTTTGTGATTGTACTTCTTTTGCCATTTTTAGTAGCAGAAAACTGAAAATAACATCAGTTTTAGAATCAGAACTCCAGAACTCAGTAACTTATTGCGGACCTTATTTTTTTTGCCTTCCCATTATCTTTTTGGAGAACTACTCTTCCTCTATTCTCAGTATATGCGGTTCTTCCTGGGATGATGTCAATCTTGTTTCTAGGGTGGCATGTGACCCAGGGCTGGTCAGTGAGAAGGCTCCAGTTCCTTGGCCATGATGAAGGATGACTGGGTTAAGAATGGACCTGAAAATCAAGTCCATGTTTTGTGCTGATATTTCTAGAAGGAAAAAAAAAAAAATTTCTCTTTTCACTGGGGTTGATAAAATGGCAGGTTGTAAACTAAGACCTGCCAGAGGCAACTGCTGAGTATAGGACAGCCTTTGTACAAATAAGGCCGAAAAGGAGAAAGCACCCTACATGCGGTTTAAGCCCCTAAACATAGCCATGTCTGAAACCAGCCATATCTTTCAACTTACTAGTCCTTTAAGCCAATAAATTCTCTTTTTTTCCTTTGCTTTAGCAACTTGAGTTGTTTCTATCACTTGAAACCAAGAATGTTCATTAATGCACCAGCCAAATAACCTTGGACAAGTCAATCTCATTGCATATCAATTTTCTGAAATATAAGGAGGAGTGAAAAAACATGTTTGTTTACCTGACAGAATCAAAAACTGCTAAGCACTGCATAGGAGGCATTGATATTTTAAACAGAAGGTAAGGATAGAAGGAATAAGATATTCATGGGGCTAAATTGCTCTTAGCTGCTACTGCTGATAAGATAACATTTTATTAGTTTTCTCATCATTTGCCCTGGTGGAGCCTATGAAATCTTTATCAAACCAGTTAATCACCTAGTTAAGTCTATAAGTATTCTCCCTTTACTACTAAGTCTTTAAGGATTTTCCCATTTACTTTCAGTTGACAATATTTTTCCACCTTCTTAGACATCTTTGATCAAGCTACCTAAGTAGCTTACCATGATGGATAAGCAAAGGGATCACAGAAAGGGAAAACTAACAGTTTCATCTTCAAGGGTGTGTGTGTGTGTGTGAGAGATGAGGTAAAGCTGTAATTCTCACACGAAGACAAATCAAGGGTGAAAAGAAGCTACCCCTATAAGCAGTAATTCTCACACAAAGACAAATCAAGGGTGAAAAGAAGCTACCCCTATACAAGATGAAAACCTGAGTGCTTCAACTAGTGTGCCAGACCATCTCTTCCCCCAAAACATTAGTATTCTAAGAGTAGAAGTCAACTATGAAGATTAAATTTTTAATTCAGTATTCATAATCAAATGTGTATTTTGAAATTTGTTGTAATGTCTTGATAAATGCTTGGTTTCAAACAACACCAGATCACATCTCTTATGAATACCAGAAAGAATAAGAAACTTTCTGGATAAAAATATATTCAAACTATAAAATATCAGTATCAAAGGATTTTAGTGAAACAAATACCGGAAAGTACTAACCTTTGGTCCTCTTTTGAGTGATACAAGTGGGAAAATAAGCAAGAAAAGCACAACTATACTTTACAAGAGCAAGGATGAAAAATAATGAATATACTACACTTTAATTTTCAAAGTTTCTGGGCCTAAAGATTAACTAAGAATGAAATCATTCTTAAGAGGAGGTTTTAAGATGTTTTCAATACCTTTGACACTAATTAGTTTTTGTTCTTCATATGTAAAATTATAACTACATGCTATGACTGGTTAAAAGAACCCCATGGCTCAGTATGTACAAACCTTAATCAGTGTTTCATAAAAATGTTCATATAAGCTGAATATTAATATTCTAAAGCAAATAAAAGATATGATGATTTTCTCAAGATTTCTCACCAAAATGTTTCTGAAAGCTAAAATACACTGTTAAAAGTTGCATACTTCAAACTACAGAGAAAAGTCAAAGAAGAATTCCAACCAATTCATTGTCTTTCTTAAAAAATTTTTCCTTTCAAGAAAAAGTTGAAAAGTCAGATTATTAATATGACAGTTTGTCTACAATGAGGTATCACACCTCACACTGGTCAAAATGGCCATCATCAAAAAATCTACAAGCAATAAATGCTGGAAAGGGTGTTGCAAACTGATACAGCCACTATTGAGAACAGTCTGGAGATTCCTTTAAAAACTAGGAACAGAACTACTGTACGACCCAACAGCCCCACTATTGGGCATAAACCTTGAGGAAACCATAGCTTAAAAAGACACATGTACCCCAATGTTCACTGCAGCACTATTTACAATAGCTAGGACATGGAAGCAACCTAGATGTCCACCAACATGAATGGATGAATAAATAAAGAAGCGGTGGTACATATACACGGTGGAGTATTACTCAGCCATAAAAAGGAACATATCTGCCTCAGTTCTAATACGGTGGATGAACCCAGAGCCTATCATACAGAGTGAAGTAAATCAGAAAGAGAAAAGCAAACATCATATATTAATGCATATACATGGAATCTAGAAATAAAATACTGATGCACTTATCTGCAGGGCAGAGTGGAGAGGCAAACAGAGAACAGACTGGTGGACACGGAGCGGGTGGAAGGAGAGGGTGGGACAAATTGGGAGAGTAGCACTGGAACATACACATTACCATATGTAAAATTAGATAGCCAGTAGGAATTTGCTGGATGACGCAGGGAGCTCAAATCCGGCGCTCTGTGACAATCTCTAGGGGTGGGATGTGTGGGAGGTAGAAGAGAGGTTCAAGAGGAAGGGGACATATGAGTACCTATGGCTGATTCATGTTGCTATACAGCAGAAGTCAACACAATCTTGTAAAGCAATTAACTTCCAATTAAAGATAAATAAATTTTTTTTTTAAATATGTCAGTTTCTTCTCTAGGAAGATTCAAACAAATCATTAATTCTGACAAACCATATCATATAGATTTGTCCCCAGATGATTCAAGAATAAACATGTTCTACCAAACTGGCTTAGGGTTATCATATCTAGTCTGGGCAATACTGAACTACTTTTAACTAAACTCAACTTGCCTTTCGTACACATCTTTGTATGTATGGGCCCCACTCCCAGAGATTCTAACCTAACTGGTTTCTAAGATGGGGCCCTAGAGGCAGCATTTTCAAAAGCTCCCCAGGTTACTCTAGGGTACAAGTTAGGGTGGAGAACCACTAGTCTTCAGGTAGATGTGGCTTTGGCCTTCAATACAAAGACTAGATTTTATTTTGATAACTATTCTGTAACTATTGAGAAAAGGATTACTATTCCAATCACTATACTTTCACTAAAATGCCACTAACCTATGACAAACCATAGAGGAAAAGAATATTTTAAAAAGAATGTGTATATATGTATAACTGGCTCTACAGCATAATATTTTAAGTCCACTACAATTTTAAAAATGCTCAGCACAGTATTTTTCTTAATGTCTTTATAGTAAAAACCTCAAAAGGATACAGACAAGCAGAGTAGGTCTGTTTTGCTAATTCACAATCAGCTCCCATTTGGTAGGTGTCTCAAATGAGGACACTCTGGTAACAAAGAACTGCTGCCACCAGGAGGCTCTGCAATGTACCTTTTACTGAAAGTCTTGAAATTTAAAGTATTCTTGTTTCTTTATAGCTAATGTGATACCTTTTCAAATATACAAGTTTTCCACGGAAGCTTTTAAAAAAATAAAGTTACAGCATTCCCATGTACTACTCCCAGGAAACAGGACCTCAGATTTTGAATTTTATCATGTAAGAAAAAAGAGAACTATTTAAAAAGTTTTTAAACTTGGCAGCAATTTTGCTTTTATTTATACTTTTCCCAACAAAGCTGATAACTCCAACTTTATTCCATGGGAAACCTGGCAGAAGACTTTGAGAGCAAAACAGACTTTAGCAATTTCATTGCCTTGGGCTCTGTGGGCCAGTATCTATGACAAATTAACACAAATTATTTATATGTTAAATGTAAAGGTAATGAGAAAGACAAAAGGCAAATTTTCACGGGAAGGATCTATAAACCTGGACTGCTTTTAAATTAGTCTCAGCTAGTATCACAGCCCGGAGAAGGCAATGGCAACCCACTCCAGTACTCTTGCCTGGAGAATCCCATGGACGGAGGAGCCTGGTGGGCTGCAGTCCATGGGGTTGCTAAGAGTCGGGCACGACTGAGTGACTTCACTTTCACTTTTCACGTTCATGTATTGGAAAAGGAAATGGCAACCCGCTCCAGTGTTCTTGCCTGGAGAATCCCAGGGACAGGAGCCTGGTGGGCTGCCGTCTACGGGGTCGCACAGAGTCGGACACGACTGAAGAGACTTAGCAGCAGCAGCAGCAGCATCACAGTCACGATTTTAAAACAAGGACCTGGACTTTTTTAAACAACAGGTCCTTATTAACGTTATTTTTGAAAAGGGGAGTGAATAAATTTGCTAATCTGTCAATTTCTAAGACTCTGAACTTGTTCAAGATGAATGTTATCATTTCATTTGTCTACAAAGCTTTTCTTAATCTGTGTGTTTACTTCACCAATAATGGCTCTCTCAATCAATGAATCAGGATGTAGTTACAAAAATACAATATAAATTTCATAGATGCTCCTGTTTAAAAGACCTTTAAACAGGGAAATGTTAAGGTTAGTTACAGAATCCTTGTGCTGTGTGTTAGTAAACAAGCCATGTGCTTGTCCTCCTCCCCAGGGTTGTTCCATAAAACAGTTACATTATTTACAAGCAGAATAGTTTTTTGCCTTATGCTGGGCTGACAGGCTTTTCACTTACCTATTTTAAAAACTAATCAAGTATCACATCTTATCAAGATAACTGATTTTACTTACTTTAAACAGAGTAAAAAAAAATCAAGACAAAGTTCTGAAAAAAGACTGAAATGTTAGCACAAAAAATTAAAATGTTATTAATCTGTTTTGATTTACATGAAAACTGTAACTGGGTTTTATCCCCTGCTCCCCGAAGTTCACACTGGACTTGATTAAAGGAAACAGCAGAGTAGTTATGTTCACTAGATCATGATCAGCAGGCTATTAATGCTTGAGACTTTTTTGTTTCCCATCTTCAAGCGACATAAGCACTTACCATATCACTGCATACTCACACAGCTGTGATCTTGGGGTGTCTATGAGTTTTACGGGAGAGGGCTTCTTATCATTATAGAACAGCCTTTTTCAGCCAGGATTTCTCATTTGAATTATAGGACACAAACTTATTTTTATGACTATTTCCTCAATTACCCCAAGATAGTACAAAAACTAGTACCATTCTAGACTCATAGGAAAGTTAATTCAATACATATAATGAATACCAAGAGCACTAGGGCTTAATTCTCTCACTTAACCCAGGCTGGTTTAGAAACTGCAAAATTGAATAAAATTTCTTGAATTACATATACCACCACACATATAGTTTATTATAGTATAAATACGTAAGAAAGCTTACACTTCTTACTCTCCATATTATACTTCTAAATAGAGAAAAGAGAAAACGTGCTGTCTCTTTAAAAATGTCATCCGTAACTACTGTAATCATTTTGCAATATACACAAATCAAATCATCATACTGCACACCTGAAGCTAAATAATGTCATATACCAATTATATGCCTCAACAAAAAGAAATATTATCTTTTGGAAAAAAGTGCCATCCGTAATATGGCTCACGTTGAAATCAACTAAAACTCTAAATCCAGCAGCAGCAAGGAGCCTCACCAGTGCAAACAGGCAGTAGCAGAGCTGTTCTAGAGTCTGCCCCATCCAAACTGAGATCAGGTCTCCTGAGAAGGCACTACCCACTAACCCTGGCTTAAATGCAACAGGTTTCCCAGGTGAAAGCCAACTCGGAGCAGAAAAGCATAAAAAAATGATTCTTAGGAGGAATTTTCCTCTAAAACACCAAGCTTGTACATCACTTTTTCAAGTTTGTCACTGGATGACTTACCTCTTAACTTGACTGATAGGTACAAAACACAATCTGGAAAAAGTCTAATCGGTTTTTGATGTAAACTCAAAACCTAACTCTTTCTCTATTTTGCAGAGGGTTTCTGTCAGGTAATTTTCCAACTTGGAGAACTCTAGTCCTCTAACATCTCACCTCTGAGAGAGTCTTGTTAAATGTGAAAGATCTCACTTAAACTTGCAGAAAACAGAAGCTAGAGACCCACAGCCTGAATACCACCACTGCCCTACCACAAAGGTGGGGGAAGGAGGAAGGATAAACTGTCAATGTAAGATGTCAAGCAGCACAACCTCACAACTTCCTATCACTCACTTAGAAAAACTGAGCAGGTCTCCCCAACAGGGGAGACATGAGGGGTGTTTCCTTTTTAGGCTCAAGTGTGCTTTAGCATCAGTAAAATGAAATCTGATTCGGACTATGAATGGCAGTTGCAAGTGTTTCAAACTTCTAACACATGACTAAAAGAAAAGCTGCAACTTAAAGGACTGATGGGGCTTCCCTGGTGGCTCAGGGGTAAAGAATCTCCCTGCAGTGCAGAAGCTGCAGGAGACTTGCGTTCGATCCCTGGGTCGGGAAGATCCCCTGGAGAAGGGAACGGCAATCCACTCCAGTGTTCTCGCCTGGAGAATCCCATGGACAGAGAAGCCTGGTGGGCTACAGTCCATACAATCACAAGGAGTCGGACACGATGGAAGCCACTTAGCATGCATACGCACAGGACTGATACACGGTTGACCCTTGAACAAGGTAGGCGTTGGTGCATTGACCCACCGAGGAGCTGCCTCTGTGTATGTAGTTCCCTGTTTCCGTGGCTCTGCACCCAGATTCAACCAATCGCAGATCATGCAGCACTGAAGTACTTACTACTGAAAAAAATCTGCGTGTAAGTGGACCCATGCAGTTCAAACTCATACTGATCAAGGGTCAACTGTACTGTCAGCATCCAGAAGGGTGCCTGGCATATAGGAGGTCCTCAATAAATATTTGCCAAATGAATTTATTGTTAAAGCTTTTCATTACATTCAAGATAGAATTTCATCAAGCATGTTAAATACAATAGCCAGTATATCCCTGGCTATAAAACAAGTAAAAATCCCTGGCTCTCATGGAATTTACAGTTAAGGGGCTGTGAGTATATCACCTTAAGGGCAAAAGAGACATTATATCCTAAGGGGCTAAACTCATCAGTAGCAATATGCTTTTATTATGTTTCATTATTATACTATTATTATTTCATTATTAGAGCCTAAAAGTATTAACCCATCCAGAAGAGAAGAGCAACCAACTAAAGGGCCAGTTTCTCTCTCCTATAGATTCCTAAGAATACCTTAACCAGATTTTGGAGTCACCTTGTGGCCTGTACTAATAAAAATGAAAAGGAAGAATTTATGAGCCCAAGCACAGTCCCTAACTGTCTGGGATGAGATGGGTGGGAGGCCAAAGACTTAAGTCAAGAGGTGACCTGCCTCAGGAGTCCAGGGTAATTCCACAAAAACTAATGAACATCCCACCTAGTAAGTCCAGACTTTCATTTTCCTGTTTAGCTTTTTAACCGAAGCAATATATATAGTATACACAGCTTTAAAAAACTACTACTACAAGACTTACAATAAAAACAGCAGCCCCTTGCACCAACCCTCTCCAGCTCTCTAGCCCTACTCCTCTGAGGAAACCACTTTCAACTATCTTAGAGATTTCTTTAAACGTTTATTTTATCTTTATATTATACATATATTACAATTATTTATTATATGTGTTATATATTCATTGTGATTTCTTGATTTTTCACTTTAATCATTACCTACTGAATTCCTACTACAGATAATTAAAATTTAGTTTACTACTTTCCCCTTTCCCACTTACTATTCCCACTGCAGTCATCTCACAATTTTTAGTTAAATCCCTATTTAAGGTTTATAATATTAGAATACACTATTAGAACCATGCAAGTTAACATTAACTGGTGAGACAATGACTACTAGAGTTATACTTATTTTTCTGCACATTTTGTTATTCCTGAAACTAAAAATGCTCTGTCATTTGCTTAGTTTTCTACATTCCCATCATTAATTCTACCCCATACTCTCTAAAGAAGTTAGAAAACATCTCTAAATAATGGCTCCAAACACATCATATAATCTATCAGTCCATTTCTTTCTTGGCTACATCTTTCCTAGAGACCCCCATTGTTCTGTTCGACCTAAACTGGTTGCTCTCTAAACCTGCTGTACAGTAGTCATCTGTGTCTTTCCTTCAACAGATAGGAGATTTTCTTCATCTCTCTTTTGTAGTGGGTTCCCTGTTTCTGGATCCACGTTTTCATCTTTATTGGTATATTTTCTTATTTTGATGGAGAACATCCTTCAGTAGCTTCCTCAAAAGGGTGCATGGGAGGTAGGTTTGTAATCTTGCGTGTCTACTGTGTCTATTCTACCCCTCAGACTTATCATCAAGAGTTGGGATGGGAAATAACTGTTTTTCACAAGCACCATTATACTGAATTCTAGCTTCCTGAATTGCTGCTGAGAAGGCTGATGCTATTTGATTCCCAATCCTTGTTCACAATTGTGTTTTTTTCCCCTCCCTTTGAGGAAGCATTCAGGAGCTTTCATTCAAAGTATCTTTCAGAAGTTTCACAGTAATGTGCCCTGGTGCAGGGGTCGGGGGTGAAGTCTTTTTTCACTCATAGTTTCAGGCACTCAGTAAACTCTAAAATAGGACATGGCAACCTACTCCAGTTTTCATGCCTGGAAAATACCATGGACAGGAAGAGCCTGGAGGGCTACAGTCCATAGTGTCGCCAAGAAAGAACGAAAAGAAAGTTAAGTCGATCAGTTGTGCCCAACTCTTTGGGACCCCATGGACTGTAGCCTACCAGGCTTCTCTGTCTATGGGATTTTCCAGGCAAGAATACTGGAGTGGGTTGCCATTTCCTTCTCCAGGAGATTTTCCCCACCCAGGGATCCAACCCGGGTCTCCCGCATTGTAGGCAGACGCTTTAACATCTGAGCCACCAGGGAAGGGTCACCAGGAATCGGGCACAATTGAGTGACTGAGCACACAGCATAAATTCTTATTAATCTGGAATATATGTTCTCCAGTTCTGAGAAATTTCCTTATATTCATTATTGGATGATTTCCTCTTCTCCATTTTCTGTCCTCTTGCATTATAATTGCTATTAGTCAGGCATTAGACCTCTTGGATTGATCCTTGAAAATTCCTCTCCTCCATCATTCATCCTTTTGTCTCTTCATCTATTTATTGAAAGATTACTCCTATTTCATCTTCTAAACATTTCACTTTTTATTATCAAGAATTATTTTTGGTATACCTGAAACTAACACAACACTGTAAATCATCTATACTTCAAGTTTTTAAAAAAAGAACTCGTTATGTTTTCTAATGGTTTTTTCCTAGCATCCAATTCCTGTTTCAGGGATACAATATCTTTCTCTTTCTGATCAGAGGATCTAAAGTTATAGCTATTTTTAATTGTCCCTGCCAATTCTCTGGATCTGTTAGTAGCTTCCCTTAACTAGCTGAGATTCTTGGCTGTTAGGTTTAAAGTGTTTAAGAATAAAAGGCTAAGGATGCAGAGCAACTCGAATTCTCATACACGGCTGATGGGAATGTAAAAATGGTACGACCACTTAAGAAACATTTTGGCAGTTTCTTTTAAAAAGTTAAAAATACACACACTCTACCACTGGAGCCACACCTAAGTATTTACCTTGGAGACAGGAAAGCTATCTCTATACAAAGACTTGCATGTGAATAAAGCTCACAGTAGCTTTATTCCTAACAGCTAAAAACTAGGAGGGCTCCCCTGGCAGCTCAGTGGAAAAGAATCTGCCTGTGAATGCAAGAAAGGTGGGTTCAATCCCTGGGTCAGAAAGATCACTTGGAGGAGGAAATGGCAATCCACTCCAATATTCTTGCCTGGGAAATCTCATGGACTGAGGAGTCTGGTGGGCTATAGTCCATGGGGTTGCGAAAGAGTCAGACCCAACTTAGTGACTAAACAACAAAAAAAATGACCGGGAAAGAAAATCCCAAAATGTACATACTGTATAAATATATTCATTAAAATTCTAAAATGTATAAAACAATCTAGAGTGGCAAAAAGCAGACCAATGCTTGCCGGGGGACAGGACGGGGAAAGTAGGGAAGGGAAAGAAGGGTTACCAGGAACATATGGAAACCTTTAGAGGTAATGGGTATGTTCATTATCTTGATGATGGTGATGGTTTTACTCCATTAAAACTTATACTCTTTTAAAAAAAAACTGCATAGTTTATTTTATATTAATTATTCCTCAATAAATCTATAAGAGAAAAGGAGAGGGAGTAGAAAGGAGACAGAAAAAAATCCAAACAAAGCAGCTTTTTAAAAAATGAACTGAAAACTACGGGGCTGGAATGCACGCATATAAGAGGGCCTTTTCATTGTTTAGTATATGTACTGTTTCCAGTGCGGCACTCACTCTTGATCTTCACTGTTATACTGTGCCTACTACCTCTCAGCCAAGCGCCTCTCTGGTTAAACTTCTCTCAAGTTGGCAAACTTTTTCTATAAACGGGCAGATCTTTGTTGCAGCTACTCAATTTTGTCACTGTAACCCCAAAGCAGCCAGAGACAATATGTAAATAAAAACTATGTGGCTGTATTCCAACAACATTCCCCAAATGTTGGCCAGATGTGCCCAGATTCAGGCCGTAGTTTGCTGATCCCAGCTCCAGAGATTCATACCACTCTTTCCATCTTTGGAGAACTAATCAATTTCTCTTCAGAAGTCATGGCTATAAAATTCTTTGTAACCAAAGAAGACAATTAAGCAAGTTAAAAGAGGAAAGGAAGTCATAGAGGGAATACTGGAAATTTTAAAAGTTGTAGATACAATCTTATCAGCTATTAGCAGAGGGTGAGGCCCAGGGGCAGTACTCTGATAACTTGCCAACAGTCTCATCTGATGAACTCACATCTGGGATAAACAGAAATCAGAGTAAACAGTTAAGTGTCTTCAGAAGTTTATATGACAGATGTTTATAAATAACCTCTGTTACTTTTGTCTACCTTGACTTTAGTTGGGGGTTTGGGGTGTGAGTAATAGTCTCTAAGACTTCACTGCAGATGAAAAAAAACAAACAAACATTCTATGGAAAAGGTGAACTTCTGAATAATTTATGTTTTTAAAAAAAAGTCAGACTGCCACCTCATTCTTAATTAAATAGAAGTGATGGATTAACTCAAAATCTTCATAAATCTGTCTCAAATTCACAACCAGCTTCTACAATCTGTAATAAATGAGGCACACTCAGAAAAACAAATTTCAATTCCTGTCGATTAATACACTCCCCAACTTCACTTCAGGAAATACAACTTTTCAGAGTAAGTTTATCTGTGCCTCTTGACTCCATAGGAAAGGCAATGTTAATTTCTTCTCCAATCACTATATTAGATGACAGAGGCACTAGATAAAACAGGATTAGCAATAATCATTCACTGCTCATAGGAGAAGTAAGTTCAGAACTGATCTCTACCTTTAGTGTTCTTCTTGGTCAAAATGATATAATTTGTTTTAGCAAAAGAAGAGGTTTTTTTAAAAGTGGAAGTGGGAGTAGGACAAAAGGTGACAAATTAAACACATTAGTTGAAGATTGCTAAGGCCTCATTTTTCAGAGCAAAGGAATATTTGGTGCTTAACTGACAGAAACTAATAATCACTCTGTCATTTTCAGACGAAGCTAGTATGAGAGAGGTTAGCCAATCCCTGCTGATTCACACAAACATTTGCTTCCTGAACTTAGAGAAAAATCAACTTTGGGGAACGTGCCTTCTGTAAAGACAATATTGGAGGGCAGCCTCTCATCTAACCAGCGACCACATGAAGACAACAGCTCAAGAATAAACTCATTTTTCCTGTCTGGTTCTCCCACCCTGTGCTCTGGTGCTTCAGTGGTGTCCGACTCTTTGCAACCCCACGGCCTGTAGCCCACCAGGCTTCTCTGCCCAGGAGACTCACCAGGAAAAAATACTGGAGTGGGTTGCCATGCCCTCCTCCAAGGGGTCTTCTCAGCCCAGGGATCAAACCCGTGTCTACTGCATTGCAGGTGGATTCTTTACGGCTGAGCCACCAGGGAAGCCCCTCTCCCACCCTAATCGGTAAAAAATAAAAAACGAAATGAAGCAATCTGTTGATTCAGCCTGTCATTTATAGTGTTCAACCTGTTAAAAAACTGAAATCCATGAATACCATCGGGTTTGATAAAACTCTGGTTTCTCTGAATAATGCAGGTGGGTAAAAGGTATTGTTAACTAACGGACATCAGGCTGCCATGCTTCAAAGGCATAGACTATTAATATTCGTAACAGTGATGACAATGATAGCTTATAGAAAATAATTTTTAAATATTGAAAAGCTTCAAAATAATTTACAGTTCATATTTGAAATAAATCACATTGTTTTCTGTAATAGATTTACCCTTAAAATAATATACTGTTGATACTCTGGCGAACAGCAAAATTATTTTTACATTCCTTGACCTAAAGCAGGTTGTTAGGTAGGCTGGCAAAGGAAGACCTTTCTAAAACAATCTATGAAACCAGTAACAAGCGCTAAGGCCTCACATATCTTTCATATATATATTATATTTAACTTACAATAGTAGGGACAACTGTTAAATAGATGGAGACAGATACTGTTGATTGCTTTTTCAAATCTGTTACTCTCCATCTCTTCTGTTTACTTGCTAACAAGAAACTAATTTTGTGTATCTAGTGTTCAAATGTTTGAGAGGCAAATCCTCAGCTCCAGGATATAAATTAGTCTTGGACCCACTCTTTCTGCCAGTCACTACTTTAGACATTAGTATGTGGCAAAAGTGTGGTCAATAGGATGCAAAATCTGCTGAATAACTTCTAATTAAGTTCTTCTTTGCTCTTAAGAGGAGACATACCAGAAGAACTGGAAGGATGTAAAGCCTGGAGCAGCAGCAGCAATCCTGTGACAACAAGCAATGTTTGCTGACTCACTAAGGGTGGCAGAGCAGAAAGATGACCAGAACATGTGCTCTGGTGGTGTTGCTGAGATGCTGAACTGGTCAACTCTAGCAACTTATTAGGTGAATCAATAAGTCCACTTACTGTTTCAGCCACTTTCAATTGGGTGCTCAGTTACGTGCAGCTAAAAGTATAGGAGCTGATGCAATCATAATGACCATATTAGAGATGAGGAAATCAGTTCAGAGAAATTCAATAGGCAAGGCCAGTAAATATATGGCACAGTGTAGAACACACAGACTAGAATGTATTTGCTTTTCTTTGACAAACGCTATTTAAGTACCACTGTGTGTGAAGCACTAAGTATATACTGGATTTTAAGAATGGGGGGAAAAAAGCCCACACTACTTAGGGACTCACAATTAAACAAATAATTAATGAAATGTGATAAAAAAACAACAGAGCAAGGAATTATCAATTCACAAGAGAACACATTTAACAATGCCAAGAGATTTTAGGGTGGGTATATCCAGGAGAGGACAAACTTTTACTCTTCAGTGATATAAAATATCAAAAGACAACTTACTGTGACTCTATTTCAGTTTTCAAGAAAAACTTCCAACAGATACAAGCTCATAAACATTATGTTGAACAAAGTAAGCCAGAAAGAAAACAGAACACCTTATTTGATTTCATATAGGCAAAATTAATCTAAGCTGTTAGAAGTCATAAGAGTGGAGGTGGGTAGTGAATTGAAGAAAGCATATAACATTTTCTGTGGCAATGTTAATGTTCTGATACTGATATGGGTGCTAGTTACCTGGGTATTTCAGTTTGTAAAAATACATTGGAGCCATATGCACATACATACATATATATATATATGGGGGGTGTGTGTGTGCAGTTTTTCTATTTATATTATACTTCAATATTTTAAAAAATTAGAAAAGAATATACAAAAAATAAATGATCATAAATGCATGCATACAAACAAGATTTTTAATTACTTTTTATTTTAAATAATGCATCACACTGTACATCTGTTTTAGAATTTCTTTTTTTCACCTTCCATTCATCTTTCTATCCAGTTAAGCACCTCATAATATGTATATATAGCTCTTGTGTATTACTTGCTAATTGCACCCTGATTTATTTGTAGTTACTTTCAGTTTTTCTTGCATGGCTATTTCTGAACTACAATAACCTGAATATTAGCTTACTAGGTCAAAGGGCAGATGGTGACTCCAGGTTCGCACCAAGCAAAGATGAGAAAGAACATTTCAGGTCAAATAAACAACAGAGCATATCCAAGAAAATTTAAGTATGCGGCGAGTCTGGAGGAAAAGGTATACATGAGTTCAGTAGAGAGGCAGCCATTGGTGAGATAATGAGGGGTTTCTAAGCCATCGTAAGGCGTTTGGACTTTTTCCTAGAGTACAAGAGGTGAGCTACTGACTGAAGGATCTCAAGCAGGAAAGCAACATTCAAGGGTGTGACTTCAGATCAGCCTGAAAATAGTGAAAAGTTTCAATCAAAAAACAGTAACTGGATGCAAGGTAATACCACGGAAAGGGCACTAGGCAGGCACTGAAAGGGGGTGGGATATTGAGGAGCCTGAACAAACAGGACTTAGTAATCATGGATAAGACACAGAAAGAACTTCACGATTTCTTCCAAGTTTCTGCTTGGCTACTGGAGGGATGGGTACCATTAACCACACAGGGAGAGGAGAAGAAGTAGGATGAGACAGTTGGATGGCCTTACCAACGCAATGCACATAAGTGTGAGCAAACTCTGGGGGCTAGTAAAGGACAGGGAAGCCTGGTGTGCTGCAGTCCATGGGGTCACAAAGAGTCAGACACGACTTAGTGACTGAACAACAACAAGAAGTTGAAGAGAGGTGGATACCATGATCTGTTTGCAGAATACAGAGCTTTGGGACATCCAGTAGGAAGAAGCTGAAAATACGTATCTGTCTGGAGCTCAGGAAAGAGAGGAGAAGACAAACATTTGGAGGTCAGTGGCATTCACTAGTGGTTTAAGGCAGGACATCACCCACCAGGGGAAAAAACAGGAAAAGATGAAAAGGATAAAACAGCATGGAATATTAGTTTCTAAAAGGGGCAGACTGAGGAAGAACTGTTTGAGAAGGAAACTGAGCAGGCTCATTCAAAGATGTAAAAGGAGGCCAGGAAACGAAGGCTCTTGGTTCTCTGAAGGAGACTGAAGAAGAATGCCATCATTAATATGAAATACTACTTACTTCAAGTAAGATGAAGTGTGAAAAATTTCCTTGAGATTTGGCAATTATGTTACCAGAAGTTTCAGTGAGCTCAGTAAAGTAGAATGAGAATGGAAACTGACTGCAGTGGGGCTGACAAGGACCACAAGGTTATACAAAAGTAATATAAAAAGAGCCTGAGTTGAATAATATTTCATGGTTTAATAAGTTTAATAACAAAGGAATGGGAAGGAGAGAGAGAGACAAGACAATAGCAGAAAGAAATTAAGCAACAAAGGAAGGAATTTTGTTGTTGTTTAAAAGAATACAAGACATGTAAGCATGTTTTATAAAGTCAGGGGAAAAAACCTAAAGAGGACTTGGAGAAAGTACCAGACAAAGAGGTATGTGAGATAGCAACACTGCAGAAGAGACTGTTTCTAGATACACTACGTTCCTAGATGGCTGGACCCACGCTCAGTCACCAGTTCATGCTGCCTCACCTCATTCAAGGTTTCCTTTCCTGGACTAAGACAAAGCTGGGCTGAACTGGAACACAGGTTAACAATGTCAGTGTTCTTTTTTAACATATATTGAGTGCTTTTAAAGAATTAAGTAGGAAACAATATTGAGAATATTTTTCCCCAAAAAAGGGGAATTGAACTATATGAATGGAAATCTCCTTTTCATGGTAAAACACCTTAGTATGGACATCCGATATACTGGGCAACCTTACTAGGCTACTAGCTTCTTGAAAGCATAATGAATTACTACATTAAATAATGCTTGCTACAAATCTACCATGCTAGCCTTGAGGGGTATAAACATGACAAGACACACTCCCTGTCTTGGAGAAACTTACAAATATATAATTACAATACCACATAGTAAGTACAAATAAGAGAAGCAGGCACAAACACCAAGGGTACACAGAAGATGGATATCTAACTCCGCCTGGAGAATGGACAAAAGTCAAGGGAACCTTTTGAGGATCTTTGTTAAAACTGGGTCTTCAAAGGATAAGCAGGAATTTACCAGGCAAAGAGGAAAGAGAATTCAGCTGTAGAAAACAACATGTGCAAATGCTGTTGGGAGACCAAAAGTCTTGAGAGAACCCAGTGAACAAAGGTGAAAACAGAAAACTTACAGGGTATGTATGTATGGCAGGAAAGGATTAAAGAGAGGAGATCAAGGATGAGTTACCAAAGGTGTCAGGAAAAATAAGCTTGCATTTTTTTAGCTCATGACCAGTCACAGGTAAGAACACTGTAAAGTTTTCATCCTCAGCATTTCCCACGGGCCTAGGACCATGCCTTTCACCACAGAAAACTTTCAATAAATGGGTATGGAATAAACAGATGAGTCAGAAACTTAGAATGACAAAGAAATTTGAAGAAAAAAAAAACACAGATCCTAGGGAGAAGGGAATAAATTAGATGCAGCTGATTATTTAACTTTACTGACATTCAACACCTGATGACAGGATTAAAATTTTCATCTGATTTTTTTTTTAAGTCACTGTATTTACAAGTACCAAAAATAAATGATTAGGATGACCTGAGAAGAAGATAACTCAGAAGCAGATGGCTGCACTCAGTACAAGTCACCAAACTTACCTGATTTTCCTCCTCCGTATTCAGGTAAAATGTCCTACAATAACATGGCACAGAATTATTAAAATATGAGTTCCTTCAACAAGCTTTTCTATCTTAAGGAAATAATCAAATCATTGACCAGTAGGTTGCAACTTCTGGCCAAAGAGACAACTGAACTCTTAGAATAAAGATTAAAAAGAACCAGGAGACAATGCAGCACTGGGAACCACAGCCACATCACAAGCATATGACCTCCTAGTCTTTAGAAACTTAATGTTCTTGTCCTGTATTTCTGAGCCCTTCATTCATCTCACCTTCACTGAATACAAGCCAAAAGGAATTCACCAGGAAAAATTTGAAATAATACACTTCCTGTATTTGAAGCAAGGGAGAAAGAACCGATGTACACAAGAGGCAGTAAAACCAACAAATATTTGGACTAATGGTTTCACATAAATATTTAACAGGAGGGATGAACTAGTTAAATCACAGGAACTCCTAAATTTTGGATGAAGATGAGGTCAGATTCCCATCATAATTCCAGGATCTCTAAGAAAACAATCTTAAATTCTAATATGACATGTCAATCACATTAGTTTGGATATGAATGAGACAGGGTAACTTTCTATGGTTACTGGTATCAGAGGCTAGAGACAGTCATGTGTCAGGTTACCAATATGAGACTACAAGAAGCAATTTACTTACATGACTCCAAGGCAATGAAGCTTAAAGGCAATGTAATTATTGTGCCTAATGTCCTATTTCAAAAAATATTTGATAGATAAAGGTTCACAGAGTAATTTAAGAATATAATTTACTAAATAAAACTGAACGAATAGTACAGTGATCTGGATTCTAGTCTTGAATCTGATACAATTAATTATATAAGTCACAAATAGTCCGTGTCCCAGTTTATGTATTACGATGATGTACTCATGACTGAGTTAAATGTGAAATGTTCTAAGCTCCTTTAAAAAGTAGTACTTTACTTATAAGATGAGGGTATTACATATGAGATGAAGTTGACCACCATGACTGAAGCTAACAGTTTCCATTTAAACAGAACTTACCTTCAAAACTACTCAGTGCTCTCAACAGATATACGTTCATTAACTCTTAAAAGGCATTATTCAAACATTCCATAAATAATGAATTAGACATAATAAATTATTTGACAGCTCAAAAATCTATCAACAAGTCTGTCACAGAGTAAGGAATAGAATCAAACTCTCAGTGTCCCCTCCCCCACTTCCCACCCAGTCCACTGTTCAAGTTGCCTACTTAGCCTGAATTATGTTGTTCTATGCATCAGAAACATAATTAGTTATGGCAGGAACAGAAATTTCTCTCCCAAAGGCTTGAGAATCCATTTTACTACAATAGGTTCAAACTTTAAATGAGAATGGTTTCATGAACAGCAACTATTTATTAAACCCTCAGAAAAGTATTTCATCTTGTTTTAGGTTAAGTAATCTGTGAGGAAAAGAGACTATGATATTTACACACAGAGTCAGCGGCAAACACCAAAGACTATGAAGGAGTCTACGTCTCTTAAAAGGATTAAGAAAAATAGTGGAAAGAGTGAAAGAAAAACCAAAAGGTAATTTTATGGAATACTATGTAATATGTGTACCATGGACAAATGGCATGAAAAACATATCTTCAGATAAGCATCAGATACCTATTACTCCATCTTCAAAATTAGCACAGTGCTTTCCCCCCACCCTACCTCCTCTCAAGGTATCTCTTAGGGAGAACTTGGTACTCTCAAAAATGCTGTTAATCTGATATAGCCTTTTCTGGAGGCTATTTAGAAATAAGTTGTTATTTAATATTTTAAAAACTTTTTATACACTTTGGCCAAGAGTGGTAGATGGACTACTGCCCTCAACTCTTCACACTCTGTCATAAAATGATACATTCACACCCTTTGTCATATAATTTTGCAAGGCATGACCACATGATGTGTTTTGGCGATTTGTTTTGACAATGCCAGCAGAGGCTTAAAATGTGTTTTGGTAGCCGGGCTTGTGTCTTACCCTCCAGTGATAAACCATGACATGGCTATGCCCCAGACAGCTGCTGCCCCCTCATGACTGGCCTCAGAACAGACAGACTTAGAGGAGTCTAACCCAACTGAGAGCCTGAGGCAAGCCAACTAACCCACAGGCTGAAGCAGACGCGCCTGGCCAAGCCAGCGTAGACCAGGACTGACAGACCCAGCATGAAACTTCAGTGTTGCGACTTAATACAACATGCTTTGCTATGCAGAACTGTTACAGCAAGAGCTGACCAATACACTGAATAATCTCACACCGGAGAATGTATCCTGAGGCAATTAGAACAGATTCACCTATAAGGGTATTTATCATAACAACATTTATAAATAACAGAAAACTGGAAACAGTCTATCATCAAATAACAGAGTGAACAGTTATGATCAAACCAAACTATTAAATATTTGAAGCTATTAAAAATTTCATTCTTAAAGAACACTCAAAAATGTATGAAAATGTTTATAGTATTTTAAGCTTAGAAAATATAAAAAGCAAGATGCACCATTTAAAAAAATATCTACAAGTACAGAAAAAGATCAGGTAGATAAAATAATTCACTTAAGAAATATAAATGCCTTTCTGTGCTAAATATTATCTCATGCTAAATATTATGCTAAATACTATACTTGGAATAAAGAGGTAAGTATGCTCCCTGACTTCTTGAAACAGTCTAGTGAGGACAACAGGTATTAAAAAATAATAACCATATATATGTAATTACAAATTTTGATAAACTATTATGGCAAAAATTGCTAATTATCCCCAGTATTTATTTCCCTCTTCTTGCTCAGTACCAGAGTCCCTGAATTTTATCTGCCCATGGCCATCTGGAATAGACTATACTTCCCAGCTTTCCCTGCTCCTAGTTGGAGCCATGTGACCAAGTTCTGACCAATGGGCTCTAACTGGAAGTAAGACATGAAACTTCCAGTAAACATCCTTAAAAATAAAGGGCTTGTTTTCCCCCTTTTTGCCAGATGGAGCAGCTATTTTGGACTATGATGTGGAAGCTTCACGCTGAGAATGGCAGAGCAACAGAACAGGAAGAGCTTGGGTTCCCTGGCACCGTGGAACCACTATCACCAGCCTTACTACACCCACAGAGCTTTCACACGAGACAGACAAAATTCTACCTTGTTTACGCCATTTTCATTTTGGGTTTTCAATCATTCACAGCTGAACCCTAATCCTAAGTGGCATAGCTATGAAGGAAAAATGAAAGGTTTGATGAGAGATTATAACAAACTGTTGGTTTTGACAGGAAGAAAGGGTTTCAGAGGTTGGTCCTCTGAGGAAGTAACTTTTAAGCTGCAACCTATCTGATGCCTGGCCAGGAGAGCACCAGGTGAAGGGAGGTGAGGTGGCAAACCCCTCAAGCCAACTAGTTTCAAAGATGAAAACCTCAACTGCAATAGGAATAAGCAACAAACTCTGGGATGCAAGACTGCTTCTACTGTAACAATGAATGAGTTAGAATGAAAGCAGAGCACTAAAGCAGCTAAGTGCATTGGCTCCAATATTAGAATCTCCACTATGACAAGTAAAAGACCACATATGTACGTCAAAAATGAAAGGGGAGGGGTGCAGAATGAAAAAGAATCCTGTTAAAGAAATTAATAGCTGCCTCCACACTTCAGTATTTCTAGTGTTTAAAACAGTTGGATGCTCTGATTAGAGTGGTTCATAGACCATAAGGAGAATGTCATTAGATTTTTAAAGGCTAACTATCCTTGGAAAATATAAGACTTCAGTGTTTAAAAAAATTTTAATAATATTTCTTGTGTATTTCTGATTTTAAAAAAGAAACATTTATTGTGGAGAATGCAGCAAATATATATAAGAATATAAAAATAAACTACCTGTAAATCATCACTTCCCAACCACATTTTATACTGACAGTTTTTTATACACACTTACATGCCTACATACATGTATACACACAATACACACAAATGGGATTGTTAACGCCTATGAAGTTGCGTGTGTTTTTTCACTATTTATCATAAGTGCATCCCTGTATCATTAAAATGTTTCTGAAACCATGATTTTAACTATATTACATAAAATTTATTTAGCCAATCAAGTCTGGGCTAAAACTGACTTTAAACTGCCAACCACAAATTAAAGTCCTGTGGGTCAAGAAGATGACTCCAAAACTGCCATGGGGAGTTTCTATTCAGAAATCTCAAATCACAATTTGAAAGCAATGGTACCATCTAACCAAGAATTCACTTAAATTCACTGAATTTTAGCCATGAAAAGTGCTTAATAAAGACTATATTTTCCCAAATGGAGTGCATTATTTTGTAATTGGTCTTGAGAAAGAAATAAAAGAAGTACCAAAGATTGAGGTAGCAATAACAAATAAGAACTAATAAGTGCCTACTGTATGAATTAGAGACTATCTGCAATGTTTTATTTTTTTAATAAAGCAAAATAAGAGAACATATGCATTTATTACTTCTATAATTAAATTTTCAAGTGGGTTTAAAAAATGAATATGGAAAAATGCATATAGAAAAAGAATGGAAACAAATATGACAAAGGGTTAATAACTGTTATTTTTGGAATATGACATTCTTTGAACTTTTGTTTTTAAATTTCACAACCAATAAATTAATATTAAATTAAAATATTAAGTCATGTGAGTGAGGTAATTCAGATTTCAGTTATTAAAGTGGAAGGAATATCAGTAAGTTTTGCCAGAGGCTAAGTGGATCTTCTGAGAAGGAAAAACAAAAAGCTGAGTACATAGCATTAAGAGTTTGCTCTAAAATAAAACTATTTTAAATGAAATGTCATAAGTCTGAGGAAGACTAGCTTTTGAACTTCATAGCTGTGCTTCCTTCAAGTACTATCCTACCTAAAAAATGATAGAGTTTCTGTTCTATCAAAAATGTTGTTCCAATAGTTAAGCAAGTATTTTAGAAACTGCAAGATTGCATTTTAATGTCTTACACTGGTTTTCTTTACTTTGTAAATCCAAGGTTTTCCTGATGCTACACCGATTTTTAAAATTCTAGTTTCTAATACCAAAACTTAGTTCAGAAGACAGAGGTTTCCACTTGATGAAACATCTTACTAAACATAAATGGTTGCAATGTTCTATTAAGGGAGATCTCTAGCAGAAAAGAAATTAATAAAAAGTTACAGAAATAAGCCAAATCTTTAATCCGTTCTCACAATGATTTCAAATAAATGTAAATTTTTTACAATCATCCCATTTTCCCCAAATGTAGCCTTATGTTGTCTTAACTTTGTGACAGCATCCCCCACCCCCTACTCCACTAATCAGTTCTCACCTTCTTTCCCTGATAGAACACGTGAGTTTTTCAGCAAAAATGACTCATTCATTGGCATCTTGTCAAAAAAGAAAACAAAAAAACCCCTGAAACTTTAAGAAGGCTCAGCACTAAAAGAATTCTAAAACTACAACATTTCACTAACACACATCATTTTGACTTCAGATAACTGGATCACTTTCAGAGTCAAATGTATCTAATGAACTGTTTATATTTTTCCTTACAAATTATTCTCCACCATGCTACATACTCAAAATTTTAGTTTGGCAACTCCCTAATCTAAAATACCTCTTGTCTCTGAAGAAGACAAGACAGAAGAATGTAGAAGCATTAGAATAAGAGGTGGGGGAAGCAACTGTTCACTCAGCTTGGAAAAAGATTCTATTCTGAAACATTAATGACTCACATTTATTCCACACAGTTCTCAAAATGTATTTCTCCCATTAGTTAAATGAAAACACAATACAATACATAATATAAATGCAATCACAAATCTCCAGGAATAAATTACTCTCACTGCTATTATTTCACTAAATAAAAGTTTAAAAAACATAACACAAAAATCAATTATTGAGAACTATGTAACTAAAAATCTTCAATAAGCATGAACTATCAACTGCAAGTCACCTTATCGTTTTGGTTCACACATTCACCTACTCCAAAACCGCGCCTTTTAACCAGAGGGAGAGTGGTGCGGAAGGAAGAAGAAAACAAATGCTTTGTCAGATTACCACAGACATTTACTTATGGCTCTATCAACTGTCACACTCCACCTGCTGGCAGGAGCTGCGTGAATTGGTGAAGTGGAGGTCATTATACAAGAAATTCCAAAGAACACTTTCTAGATGTACTTGGGGAAGAAAGCAAGATGTTCCTTTTTTTTTTGTCCTACACAGAATATATCTAACAAGGCTCCACCAAAGTTTTTTTTCACATAATAGTAGGTCAGTATCTAACAAAGATTAACATAAAGGAATGACAACAATCAGAATGGGAGACCTACATTTATAGCAATCTACTTAAACCATTCTCTCCACGGTAAGTTAAAGGTCATCTCAAGCCTTTAATACAGGTAACAAGGCACATCCAGCAACTTTCAGATTCTCTGTCACACACTTGAACATTCTCTGCCCCCATCTTCTATGGGTAAACTATGGACTTTAATTAACACAGTCAACAGCAGCCTGCCACACGGCTGTTAGATATTTGCCACTAACATATACTCATGGGATACTCTAGAGACTGATTTCAACTGAAAATAAAAATAGATAAACAGAGCTCAAAAAAAATTAAAACTGAGTCTGGCTGCCCACACTTATTTTCACACATGAGGAAAAATAGCAGTTCTCCTAGAAGCCTCGAGCAGACATATCTTTAGAACACAATGTTAAAAATATGCCCCCCCTCCTTTTTCCCCTACCTGTTTCTCACTCAAAGCTGTGATTTTGGCTTGGAGTTCATGAAGCTGTTTCTTTAAATCAGCATTCTGATTGGAAAGAAAAAATATCTGTGAGGAAGATATTTCATTTGTTAACAGGATAGTAGCAAGAAGACTTTATGCACACTGCATTACAAATGATGAAGCAGCCTTAAAGCATTTAGCCCATCGCACTGTCATGCATTAAACTGCAGTCAAGTCACCACCACCCAGTGCACAGATCCCAGTGTAGGCTGCTAACACAAGGACAGGGGTAAACTCCTTTCTGATTATTTCACATTAAAAGATATTTTATATTTTAGCATTTTATAGTGTAATAGTACTCTTTTCTACTAAAATAGCTATTCTTCATAAATAACAGCTGACAGAAACCCTAAAGTTCCACTCATCAGACAAAAGCAAAAAAATGGAATTTATAAGGATGAACAAACTGGATGCTTAACAGCATTATCAATAAGAGAAGTTTTACTCTGCTTGCCCCCTCCCTTACTTAGTAGAGCACATTTGTTATTTTAGCCTAGATTTGAAGAGCTGTCGGTGTTGCAACTGCCTTAACACTACATCATTCAAATTAACATACTGACTACCAGGGCAACTTCTCAGTTCTAAAATGTTAGGAATCAAAAAAGAATACTATTTTAAATGAGATACACTGAGCATGCTTGCCTTTTACTCACGTGGGAGAAAAATCCAAAATTAAAGTTTTCAAAAGCTTAATGTAACAAGATAGCCTACTTACTAGCAGACTGAATACCACCCCAATGAGAGACTACTTTTCCTTTTTCGTTTCTCACGCAATTCTCTCGATTCACTCTGCCTGATCTTCTGACAGGGTCACGGCATACACTCTTCCTTCATGTTTACTCCATGAGGTATTTTTTGTGACAGTGTGTGATATAAGGCCTCTCTAGTGAGATCACTCACAAGACTGTCCAGCAACTTACTGCCAGCTCAGATTCCCTACATTAAGATTGCTCTATTATGTAACTGCCAGCTATGTCAGAAATTCTACAGTTTTCTAATAATATTTCAGTTGCTGATAACATAGGTTACCATATTAAATATAAAAGAATCTATTCATTGATCTACTGCTACTTGGTTCCCTAAACCTAATTTAAACTATAGTATATTTTAAAAAACTAAAATGGAGAAACTTCTCAAAGAAGTTGGACTGTCAAACAGGAGTTAAGTGGCCATCAATGCCAGCTCAGAATCAATGGATTGTGTTAAAAATAAAACAGTTAAGCTACTAGGGGCTAAATTTGTAAAAATGAATACTATGTCCCACTTGCAAAAATCAATCTGCCTCAGCACCATTCTTTAATCCAAGAATCTATTTTACTTAACTTTACAATGAGGCATGTATGGTGTATTTAACAAGATAAAAAAAAAAAAGAAAGGAAAAAAAAAAACAGTGTGTGGGTCTAAGTGTTCTGTGAACAGATTATGAATAAACAAATGCAAGGGAGAAATCTTGAGAATGTCTGATACTTTGACCCCATACTTATGGTCCACTATCTAATTGGTGCAAAAGAGACATTGCCTGAACAATAAATATATTAACAGTAATTAAAGACAAGGTAAGTTTTTAGGAAGATTTCTCTTCAGGGATACAGAATAAAATACCTGAGCCAAAAATTCCTATGAGACATTAAAGAAAAGGTAATACTTGATGGATTACTATATTAACATAAGGTTCTTTAAAACCTTCCTTAAGGGCTCTTTCAAAAAGAATTTTTTAATGCTTTTTAAAAATTATTCTAAAATTCTAAACAGTGAGATTAAGCATTTAAATATTCTATACTATAAGAAAGTAAAAAATGGTTCTGGGCTATGTTCAAAAATTTTGAGAAAGCCTCACAAACTCTGATTTCAAGTAAGCAGGCTTGTGGAAATGAAATTTAAGCTAAGTATTTAATATACGTATTAACTCTCATTTTTTTCCCAAAATATTCAAAGCAATTAACTTAAAAGCAAAATAACAGTAACAAAGATGAAATAATAGCTGTATTATAACAGAATGACTGGATTTTTCTTAATTCTTAAAACATGAAGGCAAATGTGCCAAAAAAAACCTGCTATAGAAATGAAATAGTTTTTAAAACCTAAGTAACATCTATATTTTAGTATTTTACAGTCACTTTATCTTAAATTATTTTAAAAATTAAATGAATAAAAGTAGTATTTTACCTGCGGATCCTGCTTCATTTGAGCAACCAGTTTCTGATGATAAAAAGAGAAAAAGAGCCATCAGTCTTACATATTAACTCACTATCACTAAGCAGGCTTAGCCCCCAAAATCTAAAGTTTTAAGTCCACACACACATACACACACAAACAAAACAAGCAATACCATCATCAGAACAGACCAAAAGCTTCCGTGATCCATGTAAAAGATTAATGAAACACTCTCTTAATAAAAAAAAAAAAAAAAAAACCCCGAAGTATTGCTTTATATTTGAAATAGAGCTTCCTGCTTTTAAACAAATCTGGAGATGGGATGGGGGAAAGGAGCTTTTAAAAGACAATTTAAACTAACTGAATGCTTCAAAAGTAAAATATCCCTTGAAAATTTTGTCATTTTGTCTAGAGTCCCAAATAAGGCCTGGGAAGAAGCTGCTCTCATATAAAAACAGACCTGTTTGTATACAGCAAACAGACTTGGCAAGTCAGTTAGTTGGTTTGGTTCACAGAAGGGGCCTAGTGTCAGATGTGACTCTGCCACTGTCCTCTCTGGGGGGAGGGGATGTACCCAGTGGAGCAATGGTGCTAGTATTTGAGAACAAGGAAGTGAAGAACAGTAATGCAAAATTCTACCTACCTGGGGTTCCTGGGTGAAGAGAGTTCTATCAGAATACTGAATGGAAAGACCTTATTAACTAAGGAAAACGTAAGTCCAAAAAATGAAAAAGGAAAATGGATGTCAATTGACCTACCCAACTTCTAAAAGCATCACTGCCCAAAGGTAACAATTATCAGGGAGAGAAACTGAAGAATAAAGAAAGAGAAGAATAAAGAATAAAGAAATTGAAGCATAAAGGAGTATCAGAAGACTGATTCCTGAAAGTATCTGGGAATAAGCTGTTCTCTAAGTGATTTTTTCCTATAACTGAAAAATCTATGCCTCTCTTTGGGAGACAAGACACTTTTAAAGTTTTTAAGTCATAAAATAAAAACTTTCTAAAATATATTATATACTTATCCACCTTATTAAGTAAAAACAAAGTCAGATTTTAATGATATTTAATGATAGAGGCATGATTACATCAATATACTATTCTGCAAACAATACAAAAGGTCCTTAAATAAAGACCCCAGATTGTTATGTTCTAAAGAGTTCTTTCCGTTTTTTCACCTACTCCTTAAGGTCAAGCAGGCAGCTACCAAACACTGCTACTATCAGTATGCTTCCCTCTAAGAGCCCCTGAGCCATAATTCAAATTTGCTACTTCTGATCTGCTTTGTGATATGCTCAATGAACTAATTCTAAGATGAGCAAATATCCTAAGAAATCCCCCTTGAGTAAAAGGTATAATCTTCAGTGAGTGACTTTTAACATTTCTCCTAGCTTGTCAAAAGCCTTATATGAGGTGCTAAGACACAGTCTGGATAGCTGAGATTGCCAACCATGTGACCTCCAAATACACAAGGTGTATTTTACTATACTCTACTTCATATACGACAGTGGTAACTCTTCTATAGCCTGGTCTTAATCTACAAAATAGTAGTAACATACATTCCAAGAGTTCAAGGATATAAAAACACAAAGTTTTCTACATATACATTTTTTACTAATGCAGCTTAAAGGCTAGTCACATTCTTCAATGAAAAAAGCCCTTGGTCTTCCTTTCTGATTCGGTACCAGAGACTGGAGTACTGTAATAAAGTTGCCTTTTTACAGTTGAGAAAAGTTTTCCTCCATGACACTTGGATTTAAAAACTGACTACCAAACTCAGTCTCCACCTCTGGAGGAAATAAATAAGCCAACTTTTCTACCTACAATCACCCAAGCTGCAGTTTAGACCATTACAGGCAGGACAGAAAAGCTGGGCAATTCAACCACTGAAATCCCCAATGACTTTAAGGTGACACTGTGTGTTATCAAAATTGTTACTTTCTATTTCAAGAATGCAGCAGTTTTTCATGAGGATATAGTTTATGCCAAAGGTTGGCAAACTACAACCCACAGGCAAATCTGGTTTACCACCTGTTCCTATAAATAAAGTTTTACTGGGACACAGCCACACCCATTCACTTACATACTATGACTGCTTTGTCCATATAGCAGCAGAGAAAAGCACTTGTGACAGACCATAAACTATTCCCAAAGCGTAAAATACTTTACCATCTGGCCCTTTGCAGTAAGTTTGCTAATCTCTGCTTTATACTATTCTCTGTTACATGTAGAGTAAATACTCCAAAAGTTTAAATATGACTTGTATCAAATCCACATAGGAATATTCAAAACGGCAATTTCTCAAAGAAAGATGAGATGTCCATCACAGGCCATTACTCTTTAAACATTCATTCAACATCAACCATGTGCATGTCGCTACTTTTTCAATCATTTCCCTGTTCAACAAGAACAAAAGTATACTTCTACCACAGCAATACTAGGTAGTTTCATTAACACACTTTCTATCCAGTAAGCTCATTTTCAGCCCCAGTTTCATTCCCTAAGTGGAAATGATGAAGGGGTGGCTTCTGCCCCAATATTTAGTCAAATGTACAATCTGGCTTTGGCCTCAGCCTAATAGCCAGTGCCTACTTTGATGTCATTTCTGGCATCCCTGAATTTCTCATGATCATGTAGGTCACCATGGACCCAATCAGAATAACAGCATCAGATTTACATCACGGCATGTCATTTCTATTTCCTGTTAAAACTTATTTTTTAGGGGGGGCTGTACGTCACAGTATGTGGGATCTTAGTCCCCAGACCAGGGATCCAACCCATGTCCCCTGCATTGGAATGCAGAATCTTAACCACTGAACTGCCAGGAAAGTCCCCACTGTTAGTACTTAAATTTTTTTCTAATAGGAAAGGATTCCAAATGTAACTGGAATGAATATCTTATATTCTATACAGGTTAAAATACTATCAACCAATGTTGATAAACATAAATAATAAGTGTTTATTACCATATAAAGTGCTGTATAACAGTTAAGGATGAATATAAAAGCTATTAATTTTATGCTAAAAATAGTTAAATACATGGGAAAATAATTAATGTGAATATTAAGTGATAACTTCAGGAGAATATTTTATTCCTTTTGAGTCACTAAATGTAATTTTAAAATTTAAATTATATTTTAAAATAAACATCCAATTTTTTCATAATTATAATTTTTATAAAATTGGTATGCTTGAATTAAAAATATGAAACTAAATAATATTTAAGAACTCTATTTAAATTTTGTGATTCAGTTCAATTATATCATGAACTTTTCAAATAAAGTCATATTTGGACTTGTTCATGTCTTGTGAGGATGAACCAAAAGCTGGATGTTAACTATGCCATCCCAAAATTTCTTGAGAGGAGGAATGCCATCCCAAAAATCACATGTGAGTAACTGTGGTATACATGACAGTCAATTGAAACATGTCTTATTTTTTAAAATATGCAAGCAAACACAGGGAATTATATTCAGTATTCTGTGATAAACCATAATGGAAGAGAACATGAAAAAGAATGTATATATGTAGAGCTCAACTGTTTTGCTATACAGTAGAAATTAACATAATACTGTAAACCAACTATACTTCAATAAAATAAATTTTGAAAAATAAAAAATAAATAAAATACACAAGTTAAAGTCACATGAACAAAGTCCCTCAGATTAACCAAAAAACAGGGGAAAGGGGGTTTGTTTTTTTTAACACACTCAGTATATGGAAAAAATATTTTTAGTTCTTTTGCCTGGAAGAGAAGTCAGGGTTTTTAAAATTCTTAAAAATATTATCAATGAGTTTGTTGAGTAGTGTTAGAAGGCAAATAACATGATTCTTTAACAACTGACTGAAAAAATGATTAAAAACTGTACTGAAAATCAGAGACAGCCAGGTTGTTTATTAATTTAGCCATTACTTAATAACACGATGTGGGAGAAGCCGTGAATGAAACATACCTGGTGAACCTGAATTTCCACTTTAAGAGCCTCCTGTAGAGTCTGCAACTCCATCCTCTACTTTCTCCACTTTTTCTATGTCTGCTATCTACAGTTTCTTCAGCCTTTGTTTAAAATTACAAACTCCTCTTCTCACTGCAGCTGTAGAGATCATAAAATGTTTGGGATCATTATGTTGGTTATAAAGGAAACATACATGTTAGATAAAATAAATTACATTAGGCAAAAAATTAGCCAACTAAACACAGGGCAAAAACTTTCCGCAAACAGATTTCTTTCCAAAATGAGATTTGTACTGAATTGGTACCAAAACTTTCTGAGTATTCTCTGAGCACTCCTCTACAAAACACTTCAAATAAGTAAGAAATGAAACAAAAAGTGTTTAATCTGGTCAAGAAAACATCCAAGCACTTACTACGTGCTCAGCGCCATGTAAAATACTACTTTCTGAGGACACAGAGCTGAACAAGACCACTTCTGTCCTAGATGGGTCGGGAGACGAGAAGAAGAGGACAGCCACCCAGGACACACTGTTCTTGGAAAGAGACACACAACAGCATGGTCATACATTTTTAACTATCACACAGAGTGAACTAGAGAGCTCAGGATCTCTCGGAAGTTAAAGAAGGCCAGAGTACTCTCACTTGGATGGACTTCTACAGTATATAAAAAAATAAAGAAACTCAAAATAGGGGAAATTCTGGTATAAAGGTTTACATATAACAAATTAATACTTAACCACATTACAATGGAACTCTGCTTTCCACAAAGTTACGACAGAGATGTTAAAAAATAAAACTATCGTGCACAACAGATGAGGTGGGTCTATAACAACAGAACAGACTCTTCCCCTTTACAACACCATCTTCTCTTCAAGCCTGCTGGTGCATCGCTTGGGCTACATGTCTAACTACGCATGGAGACAATGTCAGAAGTCTAGATTTGTGAATGTGAACCTGCTGCTCTGCTCATCACTGCTGCAACTTAAATTAACTCCATAGCTAACTCTTCTTTCTTTTCTTTTTTCTTGAATGTGGCCTTAGACATGATTTCAGGTGCTCTCCTCAAAGTAAAAGCTTAATTGAATAAATGTATATACAAAACCTGTAGTTAGAGCAGCTTTTCAGCATTTTTACAAACTGAGGAAGAGGACAATCAAGAAGTTAGAGTAACTGCTACTCCTTATGCTAATTCAATGAGACTCATAATCTTTAAACTAAAAGTTAATAATCTAAAAACTGTTTATCTATGGATAAAATTCATAGTTAACTTGAAAGAGTTAGTCGCTCAATCGTGTCGACTCTTGAACTCTATGGACTGTAGCCCGCCAGGCTCCTCTGTCCATGGGGTTCTCCAGGCAAGAAAACTGGAGTGGACAGCCATGCCCTTCTTCAGGGGATCGTCTCAACCCAGGGATCAAACCTGGGTCTCCTGCATTGTAGGCAAATTCTTCACCACCTGAGCCACCAGAGAAGCCCCATAGTCAACCTAAGTTTTCTTAAAACTTCTTTAAACCCTGATTTAACAGAGTTATAGTGAAGTCATTAATTTCAGGCTGTATTCGTGTGAATATTAATCTTCATTATATTTGTTTAATCTTACTAGGCTTAAAACATCACTGGCAATCTCTCCCCTCGGGCTTACATACTATGTTATGTAATATCAAAATACTCTAAGCTTTTTTTAAGAAAACAATACACTTCCAAAGTGTAAAATTCCTTCAAACTTACATTTGTGGAGGCTAGGAAACGATATTATTATACAATGATATTGCCCACCAAAAATTTTCATAAAGGTAGTATGTTTAGGGGAGATAATTTGGAAAAGGTGATATTGATGAACAAACCCAGGTTTTCCAGATATTTATTAAATCTTTAAAAATCGTTGGAACTACATAAATATCAGAATCATTAAGTTATTGGTTTTAGACCAAGGTTTTTGTTGTCACGTAGGTTTATATACTAAAGCAAATGTTAAAACTATGCACTCACTGTAATTTTAAATGTTAAAATAATCTCCCTACTCAAATTCCTGATTTATGTATTAGAGGTCTTCCTGAAAAGAGTACTTAGTTTTAAGGCTATCAGAAAACATGTCTAAAAATGATTCCTTATCATTTTCATTAAATTAAAATCACCTTGAAGGGTATTTTCAAAGACAGAAAAGCCACTTTATTTTACTAGTAGTTACATATAACATCATAGCTCAACTCAACTCATAAGCTCTAGAAATAAACAGGAACTTAAAGACATGAAGAATTCACAATATACACAAACAAAGAGTTAACCTAATATGTACAGTTACAGAGTGCTTACAGATTAATTACAAATTAATTTTTCAAAAGCTATGAAAAAGCAATTCACAGAAGAAGAAGTAAGAACGATCAACATGAAAAAAAAAATCTATCTTCAAGAGAGTCATGGAAATGTAAATTTAAGAAGACACATTTTTGTCAGTCAAACTGACAAAGACCTGTAAAAATTAATAATACTCTGAGCTGTCTAGAGTTTGCATCAGGTGGCACTTTTATAATTTGCTATTAGTTATATCTGAGTGGTAGCACTGAGGGTTATTTACTTTCTTTTCAGAGTATCAATATTTCCAAAATTTTCCATGGAAAATATGTACTTATTTTTAGATAACAAAAAATTAACTTAGAATTGCTAGATAAAACATCAGAAAAATTTATACTGATGAAACAAAACGTTCAGGAACAGAGTAAGTAAAGCCAGGGTTTAACCTGGAGGCTCTAAATGTCAAAGAGTGCCTCACAGGATAAGAAGCCTGCAACTCAAGTTAATGAGGAGCTGACAGCTTTTACTTCCTTCATCAGATTGTTGTCTGCTTATTAGAGACACACAAAGGCACGAAATTTTATTTGGCAAGGACTCTAAAGGCCAATTACTCATTTTATTTCAAGATAAAACTGAAGGGTTAAAAACGGTATTGACTTTTTATAGGAAAATATATGAAGGATTAGAAGATTCAGATAATATCTTTCTTTTTCACAAAAGCCTGTTTCTGAATAGCATTTTTAAGAGACTGATCTCTGCCTGAAAGAACAGGTAATATACATATATATTCATAGCCTACAAAAACAATGCAAGCACATGTTGAGTCCTTTTAAAAAATATTTTTGGGGCTTACACAATGCATGCAGCCATCATGTGATGACCATTTGGGGGCAGTTTATAGTATTATAAAGTAATATAGGAGGTAATATAAAGTATTATAAAGAAGGCAAAATTTATAAAAAAGATGGTTTATCATATTTTGACCAACTCTGATAAATTATAAATAACAAATCTGCTGCTACAAGGTAAATATGAAGAGACTTACAAAACAATTTACTGAGGTACAAAGCCTTTTGCCACCCATCAATTCTAAGTACTACCACCAGAGAAGGCAAGTGCTTAGCACAAAATACCAGCATTCACTATATTCAAGACAGTATGTGTCAAACCACTGGGATACCTAATGGCCTCCCACCTTCAAATAACAAAAAACATAAATAAAAACTCCACAAACCAAACAAACAAGCAAACAAACAAAATAACCAAATCTCACACACTAAAAAGGGCAAACGTAGTGTCTGAAAAGAACATTCACTGTCTCAAAAAAAAAAAAAAAAAACCTGATTCCACTTATTCACTGTGTAACCACTCTCAGCTTTAGGTTTGTTTGCTTATAAATCAGAAAAAGGGGAACAGAATCATCTGTTTCACAAAACTATTACGAGGTTTAAATTAGGTGAAGTTATATGAAAAGCCATTTGTAAACTGTAAAGTTCTATGCTTTTCTTAACATACTTAACTCTTCCTCATATACACAAACTTTTGTATAAACTTCTCAACACAGTATATTTCTGAAAAGAGTGCGAGCTTTCTTATTTCCAACTTCTCTAAGAAAGGGATTCTAACCATTTTCCTGGTTACAGTTCTGCTTGGAGATGTATGACTGCTAGATCTTTCATAATGATTCTAATAATGCAGTAATACTACAACTCTGAATTTATTACCAAAATTACTGCTCTGTTCTTGAATTGATATAAATCTTTTCCCAATCAAAACTCATTGCATCAACCAAGTTTACTTAACTACACTAAGTCTGTAATACATTGTGCCCCCAGACTGAATTCCTTAAAAATGAACAGCTCAGGGTTCTCTATACCATGTACCTACTTGGTGTTAGACTCCACTTTTGATCTATACTCTCAAAATAGTGTTTCAAGTAGGTTCAATTAATTTTTTAAAATATGAAAAAGTAGAGACTTGTAGATCTATGTATCCTTACTTGTCACATGCCTATTACTAAAATACTAAAATTAAATTACTACAATACTGAAATAGCACCTCTGTCCACGGAATTCCCCAAGCAAGAATACTGGAGTGGGTAGCCATTCCCTTCTCCAGGGGATCTTCACAACTCAGGGATAGAACCTGGATCTCCCACATTGCAGGCAGATTCTTTACCACCTGAGCCACCAGGAAAGCATTACTAAAATATCAGGTTTCAATTTGTACTGAATACTTATTGATTACTATGTATCTAATATGCTAGGAGATAAAACATATCTTTAACTTTTAACTAACAGTGCTAAAAATGATCACAAATGTGAAAAATTTAATAACTTATGAAAACTAACATTTACTAACATGAATCAATAAGATGACATTAAAATATATATATAATGTTTGTTTTCTTGTTTTCATGGTGGTATTTCTTTGGCGATACTCCACAGGTCAACAGGAAATGCTACTGCACAAACAACTTGATGTTGGAGGCTACACTCTGAATCTGGCAAGGTTACTATGCTCAAGTACTGGTATTACAGGTGCTGACAAACCTGAGCTAGTAAGACTGATGCTTCTTAACCACTAAATTTACACACACACACACACACAAACACACAATTCAATTAATGGTATCTGAAAATATGAATGCCTTTGAGTATAAAATATGCATCTTTCCTTTGGTTTTTTGGGTGGAAGGGGGCCAGATCCTTGTTAAAAAGGGAAAAGAAAAAAAAAAAAAAAACAAGGAATACCTGCACAAGTCATACCATTCGAGCACAAGGGCGTGGTATTTTTGGTCAAGTCAGGGTTTCCCCACAGCCCCCGCTTCTGCACAGGTCTGCTGCGGTGAGTGTCCTGTCCCACCCCCTACCACCAGCGTTCATTCTAAGATATAGTTTCTACCTCAGCTTCCTGGCTCCAGGCCTGGCAGACATACATACACTCTTCTAGTTGCTACTTTTCTTTACAGAAATGAAGTGTGTCTACTAAACTCTTCCCAACTATACCCAACAACAAGAACGTTGAAGCAAATTCAAAATGCACAGAAATTCAAAATGAAGGAGACTGAAGAGTCATATATGAGCATAGTGACAATGAGGTCAAGATTTTAAGAAATGGTTGCCATATTTACCAGAATGTTTTTTAATGATAAATATTTTACTACACAAAGGAGAACATAAGTGAGGACGGTGGTCTTGGTATAACTAATAAGTACTTAACAGAAGTGGAAGTTATGGGAGAGAGATTTCAGATCGATTTAAGGAAGAGCTAAGGATTAGAGCTGTACAAAAAAGGAATGGGTTACCTTATGAGGTAGTGGGCTCCCTGTCAATAGAAGTATTCAAGAATGCTGCATATCATATCCCCCTCTTGGAGATTCACAATGCACATTAGCATATTAAAGGTTCTGAGAAGTCCTGCAGTAAAGAAACCTGTTTAACTTTGTTTAAAGCAGCATTTTCCAAATTATTTGACCACAGAACATCTTCCCCACTCCCACCCCACCTCAATAATATTTATTAATTTCTGTGGAAATTACAGTTCCTCAGAACACATTACAGAAAATATGAGCTACATTTTTTAAAATGTAGAATTCAATACATCAGGGATATATCTGAATAACAATATGTCAAGGATATAAGAGAAGAAACTGCCACACCTGGTAAAAGGTTCAAAGAGAAGGCCCTTAACATTCCTTCTTCTTTAAGAAATTTATGATTCCACTGCATCTCAAACTAAAGGGCTATGGGGTCTTGATTATTTATTTTTAATGGTTCTATGACAGAAAGGCAAGTAGGATAAAAAGGTAGTATAATGTAAGATTAACTGGTTCAAATGTCTCCCTTTCACGTTTAAAGCTCATTACCTAAAAGGCAAGAGATACCTCAATGACCATTAAGGTATGAAAGAAGCCTCAACTAAATATCTACTTCACCCACTAAATGAATTACCATTTGAGAGAGAGAATTTTTTTTAAGAAAAGTACCTTGCAATAGGGGACTACCCTACTCTAGTTATCTTGTTTGAATTTAATTTTTTATCATAATACATACTCTTGAAATAAGGTTAATATTTGTTTGGTCTTCAGACACTGGAATGCCCTGTGTAACCTGAATTATACACTCAAATAAATGATTAAGTGTGATGATTTATAAGCTGTTAAAGCAGACATTAAAACTGATACTAGGGAAAAAACATGTTTGCCTATATGACCCACACTGCTACATTTCTCTCATTTTAAAAACATTTTCCTCTTCAAGAATTATACAAAACATACACTGAAAATGTAGTATCAGACATGAGGCCAATCCAACATTAAATTTAATAACATAAATGTTAAGAGGCCCCAAATTTCAAAGTTAAGGTTCCCATAGTTACATTAATTTAGCCTTTTTGCACATATACTAAGGCCATCAAATTAAACAGTGTATTAAGTAATACAAGACACAATGGGAACCTTAACTTTTGAATTTCCTGGGTTTTGAATTTTCAGCCCTAACCACTGCATTAAGGACATTTTTCGCAAAGGGGACCTTTACATTTTAAGAGGTTATCGAATGTAGGAACATGCAAGCCTAGCAGTATTATTAGAAACACAAATGCATTTGAGATATGGTTATGTGAAATTAGACAAAAATTCACTTTCACTCAGTACAAACTGCGAAGCCTTTCTCATTTCTGGGAGACAGCGTTTTTGCAGAAAAAGGAAAAAAATCACTGAATATTTGAATTATCATCCAACCAGCATCAGGCACAGTGTGCCTACTTGAAAAAGTACTTACCAATTTTGGGGAAACTGGCTCTCCTTCAGTTCTCTTGCTCCCTATAAGAGAAGAAGGGAAAATGGAATTAGACTACAAACACAGATTTATGACAAGTTATCAAAAGTTGATAACTTAAAGATTTCTATCTCATTTTAATGAGGAAAAAATCAAAACACATAAGAATCTCCAAAGCTTTAAAACACAAAAGAAAAAAATAAGGAAAGAGACAGGTAGTTTCATTTTTACAAGAGAAGAATTCAAAGGCAATTAGATATCTAATTTTCCAGTTTTTTTTTTTCCACTTTTCCACAGCCTTTTCAAGACAAGAAAAAGTAGTTGATAGTCTCCCTTTCCTAAGAGACACAGAAATGCAGAAATACACCCACATCCCCAACAAATGACCTTCACTGTTTGCTGCTTTTTTTTTTTTTTTTTTTTTACAAATTAGGCTAACATCATTGGCCCTTAGCTTGATCTACTTTTTTTCAGTTAATCTTGAAATGGACCTATCTTATATAAGGCTTTAAAATTCAAGCATCTTATATGTAGTCATAATTTCAATTAAACTTTTCATTCACATTCTTAAAGTCCTACCAGTTTAAACTGTGAACCACATAACACTAAAGTGACTTTCCCTATGCCATATCAGTGATAGAGCCAGGAAAAAAAAAAAAAAAATCAAGGTTTTGGGATCCCAATCTATGCTCAGTGATGCTTTTATCAATTGTGGTTTTTTAAGATTATCTAAACTCCATTAAGTTGATTTCAAGGTCAGAAAACTCACGTCAAGCTATATTGTTTATTTATTTTTAACTTGTCCTTGCCCCAAACTTTTCTAGTTAAAAACATTAGTGAACAAAAAATAAAACTTTTTCCTTAGTATTTAGTATTAAATTATTTAACCTCAACATACCATGCTCTAAATCTATATCATTCTATGCCTTTTTTTTTTTTTCATTCTATGCCTTAAACATAGTACATTTGTCCACTGATGTCACTCCAATAGTGTGATGTAAATTCTCATTTGTTTAAGGGATATTTTTAAAAATCTTCATCTAAATCACAAATTTTTATTTAATCATGCACAGTCATATCCAAAATATAATAAAATAATTTTAAAGGGCCTCAATTCATGCAGTTAACATTCATTTCCAAAAGAAATTCAACTTGCTGGTTTACCCTGCCTTTCTTTTAGCAACAGCACTCTTTTAGAGTTCTAAAGTGCATATAAATGGCAATTTTAATCATCACAATTAGAATAATTACCAACCAAAAGAAAAATCTATAAAATGGTCTGTAGAATGATGTGGTTATTAAAAAGTAGATTCTTGGGAATTCCCCGGTGGTTCAATGGTTAGGACTCTGTGCTTCCACTGCAAGGATCATGGGTTCAGTCTCTGCTTCGAGAACGAAGATCTCACATGCCACAAGGTATGGCCTCCCCCTACCAAAAAAGTGGATTCTCACTAGGAAAAAAAAAAATCTAACTATGTGTGATGATGGTGATTACCACTTACTGTGGTAATCATCTCACAATACACACCCATATCAAACCATTATGTTGTATACCTAGAACTAATATGATGCTCTATATCAATTTTAAAAAGTGGATTCTTAACAGTACAGATACCTATATGATTCTGTACCACTCAAAGACAGTACCAGGCAAATAGTAAAGGCTCCTTAGAGAGAACTCCCTAGAGGTCCACTGGTCATGACTGGGCACTTTCACTGCTGTGCCCAGGTTCAATTCCTGGTTGGAGAACTAAGATTCCACAAGCCAAGTGGTGTGACCAAAAACAAAGTAAATGGTCAGTAGATATTTGTTAAATGAATGAATTGACTGAGTGGACCCTTAACTCTCAGTTGCAGGCTTATTTTCCCCATCTCTTGTTAGCTCTTTCATGCTGGGGATAATCTTATGCATCAATCTCCCACAGCATTATTTGTTAAATGAGTGACTCTGGATAAAAACAGCTGATTAGGAAATAAAAGATTGCCATTTTAAAATATAGTGAAAAGGAAAAGATAGATAAATTGCATCAAATTAAAATTAGGAACCTCAGTTCATCAAAAAAAAAAAACAAAACACCCCACCATTCTCTTAAGAGAATGAAAAAGCAATCCACAGAACTGGAGAATTGTAACTGCAATACGTAACAATAGCTTATACTCAGAATGTATAAAATATGTTGAGACTCAAAGTGGTCAGGATGGGATTGGGATTTCAACTTTTACACAAATGGCATTTGAGAAGGTACAGTCAAATAAACTCTTTTGAAAATCATATTCAGTAAAAAAGGCAATGGATGCACCTTATCTCTGGGGTATTTTCTCTAAAAAATAAATAGCAGAGTCAACTCCTAATTGATAAGGAATTGTACCATGATATCACAAAACTACTCATAACACTGCTTGCACGGACTGCAGAAAACACATTGGAAATCAAAGTCTGAGAAGTTAAGTGACTTCCCTGAAGGTCACACAGCTAGCTGGTATCAAGCGAGAGAAAAGTCTACAAACTCTGAGATTCCTTTGACTAAGCTGGCCTTTCTACTAGATCATACTTTCTCTTACCCAGCTTCAGCAGTTATTCTCTTAAGAAACTAGGATAAATACTGACCAAATATTTTGGGGAAAAACCTTCATATAAAATTTTAAAGAAAAATCACGTAAGTAAGCTCTCTAGGGCTGGTTTTAACACTTGAGATCCTTTATGCCTAAGGGATCCCCATGAATAGGCTTCAGAGGGGTTTGCCAACTCCACAATGCTATATGCTAAATTCTGAATGTTAAGAGTATTTTGGGAAGAAGATCCACAACTTAAATAAGATTCGCAGAGGTTCAGATACCCAAAAAGAGTAAATTATTTTTAGACGAGTGATTCTTAAACACTGCATTAGAACTACCCAAAGTGTTCCTTCTGAAGACTGATTATTAATTGACTACCATTGGGATATTGATTTAAAAAAAAGAAAAGCAAGTAATTTATCTCTGTAATTTAATAAATATTAGTTAGCAGCAAAAATATTTACATATAACTTGTACTTTTTACACTATCCATATGCAAAATGTGTATAAGTCTTAAAAGCAAGTTTGACTTCCTCAGGTTAGGTTGATTGTAAAGTCCACTTAATTTCTCACATACGTTTGACACTTGCAACTAAAGTAGTTGAAAGTTTTAGCCTTATTTGCTTAAATTTTTAAAATTGATTTGTTCCTGAAAAATACATTCAACACACATGAATTGGAGTAATTATTTTTACTTTTACAGATGAATACTATCTTGTTAACATAACTTCACATGATTTTTTGCAAACTAAAGATTGTTCCACCTCCTCTCTGGAACTTCACAGGTATTGAAGCTGCTTTAATTACAGCCAATAAAGAAATGAATCATTCAGATTTCTGATATGGTTGTAAAATTTTTAAATATCATCAATAAATCTAAGGTGATTAATAACTACTTTGTAAATGTCTTTTGTAAAACATCTAAAACCTTCGTGTATGAAGAATATACATAAACCAAAAACAAACTTTGCAGAGGAAAAGTTCAGCACTAGATTATGTCTTAAATTAGGCTAAAATCCACCCCATTACAAATTTTGAACGATTAAGTTTATAGTCTGTGCTCAATCATAAATTTTGATAAGGGACTAGAATAGCACAGATAATTGTCATTCAAAGACACTTTAAAATGTCACCTTACACAGAAGATTCAATCTCTTCTCTTCTACTACACCAAGCTGATACACTAATTTCATATACAGTAAGTGTTACTGCTTTTTATCTGTCTTTCCTAACTTCTAACCAAGAGTGTAAGTTTGAAATAAATTTAAATGCAAATAAATGCTCAGATGAAAAAGCAGAATCCTGCTAAAGGAGATTTAGTCCTTTAGGTGCGGCCCAATATCATAATCATCCTTCTTGCCCCAAGCCCTCTTAATCTCACCCTCTCAAGGGCATCCCTCTCCCCTCTCTTTCCTGAAGCATCAAACTTTCCTTCACTACTGGATCATTTTGCTTCTTTTATCTAAAAAAAATAGCCTTCCATAACTCCATATTCTTCTGTAGTTATTATCTGCATGGCCACTTGTAGCAAAACTCCCTGAAAGAGTTGACCAAAGTCACTGTCCCCAGTTCCTCTCCTTTCATTCTCTATTGAACCCACTCCATTAGGGCTTTTACCTCCTTCAGTCTTGTTAGAACAGTGACCTCTCTGTTGCTAAATCCAACAGTTAAGTCTCAGCCCTCATTTCCCTGTTCATACAGTATTATCTGACCCAGTTGATCATCCCTTCCTTCATGAAATCCTTTCTTCCCTTGACTGCCAGGACACCAGTCACATTTGATTTTCTTCCTAATCTCTCTAGGCACTCTTCTGGGTTTCTTCTGCTAGTTCTTCCTCATCTCTCAAGACCTCAAATATTGAACTCCCCCAAGGCTCAGTTCTTGGAACTCTTCCCATTAGGTAAACTCATCCAGTCTCATAGCTATAAAAGGATCTGTACACTGGTGACTCCAAAATTTATCTCTCTGCCCAGACCTGTCCCTTGATTTCCAAACCTACCTATCAAACTGCCCATTCGACACCTGTCAAATTGGCTTCTCAAGCTCAACAAATCTAAAACTAAACTCTTGACTACCTATCCCCCAACTTCCTCCCCAGAGTCATCCTCATTTCAATAAACAGAAACTCCATCCTTTCAGGACAAAATCTTAAAGTCATCACTGACTCCTCCTTCCCACATCCTACATCCAGTCCAATAACTGACCTTCTTGCCTCTGCCTTCAAAATACATGGGACTGTGACCACTTGTCTCAACTCTACTACCACCTCATTGGTCCAAATCACCATCATCTTTCACCTACATTATTGCAATAGCCTCCTAACTGGCTGGCCTCCCCACTTCCATCTTTGTCCTCCAAAGTCTATTCTCTCAGTAGCCTTTTTAAAAGACAGATCTAGTTACTCCTCTGCTCAAAATCCTCCAATGGCTTCTCATCATGCTCAGAGAAAAAGCTGAAGTCCTCTACAATGGCCACAAGACTCTAGTGATTTGGGCCTCTGTTATTCTTAGACCTCATCTTCTTCCCTCTCCCCATTCCTCAATCTACTCCAGCTACCCTGGCCTCTTTCCTGTATTTCAAAAACTCCTAACAAGTTCTCTTCTCAGGGCTCTTCTGGAACACTCTCTCCCATCAAATACTTTCAACAGTTCACGTCCTCAAATGTCAGGAAACCTATATCAGCTGCAAGAGTAGAATACTAAAACAAAGATTAAAACATTCATCAGAATTGTCCCCCTCCCCAAATGTTCACTTTAGGGACGTTCTTTCTTACACCAAGAATACCCTTTTTTTTTTTACCTTCTCTCTGCCTATCCAAGTCTTACTCAACCATTAGGACCCAGATGAAGACTCATTGATTAACAGCCTTCCCAACTCCCAGTTCTCCATTCTTTTAATTCTCAAAATGTTTATCATCTTTCTCATTCATCTTAAAATTTAACCATGTACTATCTCACACTATAACTTACATGTCTCATTTCCCTAACTATACACACACACACCCCCCCACACACACATGTGTAGAACAGAAATAATATCCTGCACAAGCAGTTCTCAAACTTATATCAAGGTAACTCTAAAACTTCAAAAAAGGTATAGATTCACATGCTCTACCCTTAAAGATTCTGAATTCATTATGTCTGATTTGGAGCCCAGATATCTGTATTTTTTTTTAAGTTCCTCTAAAAGATTCTGATGCATAGCCAGGATTAGGAACCATTGCCTTATGCATCTCTATTACCTTCAAGACCTAGGAAAGTAGGCCTTCAAATAGCCTAAAGCTAGAATGGACACCCTAGAGCAACAGATCCATACCTTCATTTCAAGGGGAACAGTGGTCCAAAAAATCTAGATGTCTAGCCACAAGCTATAAAGATTATAAGAGGCAAAGCCCAATCTTAAAACCCAGATTTACTGCTCTCCATCTAGGAATCCTTCCATTACACTGTGCATAAATAAAGTAATAAAAATCCACAATTCAGATAGGCAGAGTAAACAGTGATTATCTAATACTTGACCAGTAATTGCAATGTCCACGCTCTAAGACAGTGCACATTATTAGCTTCTATATGCTTGAAAAATGTGAGCAACATTAGCTGACAAGAGATGTAAAACTCTAGAGAGTAATTGTGTTAAGGCTTACAAATTTTTTAAAAAGTTACTTGAATTCTTAGAATATGTACAAAAACTTGCAAAATCATATATTTTGTAGTAAAATATGACAAAAAAATCAATGGAAAGGAGAATTCTTGCTTCATCATGCTATAAAGTACAAAAATCCTTATTCACAAGCTTCCACAGTACACAAAGTTGTGAATGTTTTCTGAGTCTAATCATCATAACATAACCTTCTTAATTACAGATCAGACTTAGTAAATCACCCCATATCCCAAGACAACTCAAACTCTTATTTTAATAATCAGTTAACCTCAGGACCAAAACTCTAGCCATCATCAACAAAAAACAACTGAGGTATCTATAAAGCATTACAGAGGAGTTTGGATTCATCTTGGTGTATTGGGATTTAAGCAAGTGCCTCCTGTTAATGCTAATGGGAGTTCTGGGTGTCAAGCAAGGAGGAGGATCAGCGCCCAGCACCGAATCTGTGAAAACCCTTTCTGTGGCACTAACTGCAACTACTGGGACTTGTTCTCTCAGGGATGGGATAATAGACCCAAATTCCTATGTCTCTAAAGAACAGAGATCATTCAAATAAAAGCCACTAAAGAAGGTCACTAGTAAACACTTGATCTTAAAAATATACAAGAAAAAGCTAAACTAAAAGAACAATTACTGCATAAGGGAAATTTTATAAAACAGAACCAATATGCACAGGTGGGGGAAAAAAAAAACAACTAGTGAATTGCTGGAGATAAAATATCTCACACAAAAATTCAACAGGATTAAAACAACTAGAATTTTTTACATGAGAGCACAGAAGCCCAACTGTAGGAGAAGCTTGTCCAAAGAAACACACACACACAAAACAAAAACTCCTCCCCCGATGGAGCCCTAAGTGCCCTGCAATCCTGGCCTTTAAAGCACAGAAGAAAACTCCTGCTGCACTGACAGCCTGGAATAATCACAAAGCACTTCCAGACAGACAGATAACAATCACAAGCTGCCAAAGACAACCAAAACTAACTAAATAAAAATTACAGCACCTTATTGTGTCTCATACAGCCTCACTTCTCACTTCACTGCTGTACTCACCAGGCTGAAAAATGAGCAGGTGTGTTTCAGGCTACAGAAAAATTAGTGAGACACACACATGCACTCACACACACATCCCAAGCACAAACACACACACAAAGGGAGTGATATTCTTTCACACAAAAGGGCTTAAAAAGACCCTCAAGGCTTTGCTGAAGGCCTACAAAAACTAAGAGTAGGCCTTACCGGAGCAGTGAGGAAAAAGCCAAGGTTTATTCCTAATCCACAGTTACTAACAGAATTAACATTTATTTCAATTAGAAAGGCTTTGGCAACAATCCATTTTATAAAGAAGGAGAAATTAAGATTTTCCCCATTTCTATCCTCCAAAGAAAAATTAAGATCTTTTTCTGACTTCATAGGTTTAGCTCCACAACACAAATGAAAAAGAACCCTGACGTAAGGCCTGAAAACTAAATGGTTCTGTAACATCCACAGTTAAAAAAAAAAAAAAAAAAAAACTATGTAGTCCAACATATTGATTCTTTATCATTACTGCTATCATTAATGAACATTTAGCTTTTTATTTGTACTCTGAAATGTCAATGAGAAATTGAAACAGCTACAATATGCTGGGGATTTTAACTTCTGAAACAAAAACCACAAGGAAACATGACTCTGAAGCATAAAGTCTCAATCATACTGATAAGTAAGTGGTCCTAAAACTTGAAAGTGAAAGCAATACATACCAAAAAAGAAGTTTGCCTGATATTAAAGCTAGCCTTTAAAACCAAAAATATTTTCTGTTACAGAAGACTGAAATCAGGGCTTCCATTAACCTTGTTTAAAAAAAAAAAAATCCCATGAGCATGGATTTTTTTTCCTAAGTCTCTTCATCAGAGCAGCATGGGGTCCCATTAGGCACCCTATTTTACTTCCACCTTATAAATAACGTTAGCTATTCGCTATTTCCATGGAAACCAAGTACAGAGAAACCCACTTAAATGAATACCGGTTAAAGGAATAAGTTTTATTTTAGAAAGGTTTTGCGCCTCTAGATGAACTCTACTGGGGAATACTACAAAGTCTTCTTAAGTATAATTTTTTAAAAGATATCTTTGGTGTAGTGGGAGCTTATTAAGAGTCCTGTTAAATAAGTGCACTCCTGGCACTAAACTAAATATGCCAAACAGCATCATAATGTTGAAAGTTATCTTTCCAATGCATTGTACATGGGTTTAGATGCACAACCACCAATGACTGCTTCCTCATGCATTGGGGTGGAATAATTACCCCTATGGGTCTAATTTAAACTAATAAAAGCAAGGAAATCTAGAAATAAGCCTACCATCACCTTGTAGTAACTGGTAACAAACAGGACCCACAACTGCAGACACGCACAACTTGCTACTCCTCCGAAGAGAAATGAACAGTAACTTAAGTTCTAAGTTCTTAAAAACTGTTACCAGGTCCAGAGATAGCAGGGAGTCAAAATTCCCTCCTAAATAAACTATTTCACAGTTATAGTGTATATTCCCTAGTCAATCAACACATACATTTGGGTGAAGTACAAATAGAATATGCAAGAGAAAGTGCAGAACAAGACTTGGCGATTTTCCACTATAAGCTGACAAATATTGACCAACATACACTAGAAATAACCATTTCTGGTGGTCCACACAAAAGCTGCAGACAGGAAGTGCTCATAAAATTAAATGCAACTCTTAAGAACAATAAATTCAAAACCAATCATCTTAAGTTTCAAAAGACAGAGAAGAAAACTAAAATCTTTCCAGTAGATATGGTTCTCTATTAAGTTGATGGTGGTTCAGAAATCTTCAGTAAGTTAAAAAACAAATGAAAACAACATTATCCTAAAAGATGATTACCAGTATTAAATTTACAATGTATGTAAAGAGTTAATATTCTAGCACACACACTTTTCATTTGAGTATACCAACATATCTATTTGTAATACATGTTCTAAAAATGTAAAATTATTTTTCTTATATGTAAAGTTTGGCAAATGTTGATAATTGTTAAAGTTGGGTTAACAGGTATGTAGGGTTTGCTAATATTCACTCTACTTCTGTGTATGTTTTATGTTTCCATAAAAAGAAGTTTTTAGAAATCCTATAAATTTAAGGCTCTTGTCTCAAATATGTTTTTCTCTATGTGTAACTGAAAAATGGATGAAATGCCTGGTACAGACCTTAGAAGCTACTGAATTTAAATCCAACATAGCCATTACATGTAACCACAACTAAAATCTCCAAGTTTTACTTTTCTTACCGAAACAATTCAGTTAACAGTTCAAAAATCACAGGAGAAATCTGGAAAGGAAAGGCTCTGTTATTGTGTAATTACCAACAATGAAATGAAAACAATGCCTAATAACAAGGTATCATTAGCCATATTTTGTATTTTACAAACTAAAGATATTCTACTAGCCCTCTCTCTACTAATAAATCAAAATACTTTCAGAATAAGCAACACCAACTTCTCCATTTTCTTCTCCAATTAGGTCCACAGGACTAAAGAGGGCAATCTAACAAATTAATGCTTCCTATTTCTTTTATCTTGGTTAAGTATCAAGGCTACCCCTTCACTCTCTAGGATCCCAGTTCACCTCCTACTGGAAAATAATATAGCAACTTTTGAGGTAAAAAGGTCTTCTATTCTCTCCCTTAGTCCAGATATGAAATGTTTCACAAATTTTCTGTTACTTTGAAAGTGATTTTAAGTTATTGTCCAATTCCTGGCTGAGGGACCAAAATGCAGAGGTTCACAAACTGTCAAGCTTTGAGGTCTATGATAACAAGTCTCTGTGTTTAAAAACTAATCATTGAAATAATGTTCTGTTTTTAACAGAAATAGAGTAAGATGGTGGTTGCTTTGGAAGGAGTGATAAACAGCAGACAGGGAATGGCATAGGCACGGATGAAACTTCAAAGATAATAAAAAAGAGGGGAGAGCAAAAGAAACGGAGGGGGAGGGGTCGGTGGCAGCATCTCTCTGCAAAGTAGCTAACTTACCACGAACCAGACAGGCTCCTGCACAAGTGTAACAGCAGTCAAAAGGAGCCCACCTTTTACAAGTGAGGCAGGGACATGATTTTCAAAATTGTGTAATTCTTTAAATCAACCCCAAAGAGGCCATTTAGGGTCCACTTCTAACTCCCCCGTTTGTTAAAATAAAACACACTTCTAAACTTTTTGCAATTCCATTCACCCAAGAGAAGCAACTTTTATAGACCCTGAATACAGACTGAAATAAAGAAAACATAGGACACACACAATACACCTGCTATGCTAATTCTAAAACTACAAAACTTTACTTCCTGACCACTCTGGCTACTGTAAAGTAAGACAATTTATTAATTGGAAAAAAAAAAAAAACTACACAACCTGCTATAAAATTGCTTAATTTTAAAAAATATTTGTCAAGCTAAAGTATGACATTTATCAAAACAACCTTGTTGGAGTTTCTGCTCAGAAAGCAGAAACAATGTTTTAGGAACACAGACAAAATAAAATTGAATAAAGACTTCTATCCACCTACTAGGACTTTATCAGTGGTACAGTTGGGTAAATGAGGAAAAAAAGTTAATGGAAGCTATTATTCTATTTTTTAACTCAAATGCTCACTACTGGCAACATATACTGTATTCAGGATGTTTTGGTAAGCTATTACAAACACACTTGTTGATCCCAGGGAAAAAAACTACACAGACCAAAGACAAAAAAGGTTTCAGATCTAAACTGGCAGTAAATGAATAAAATTAATCCTACTTCATACTTAATGATCATTCCTCTCAATGACTGGTTTCACTTACCAGATACATACATACCTATAGATACACTTATATGTACCTACATATTAATGAATATATTTAAAACTCAAAAGTACACTTAAAAACTCAAAAAACATTTAAAACTCAAATTCTTTTCCAAAAACTTAATTCTGAGATCACTGTAAGACAGAGACAGAATATAGCTTTTCTCACAACCAACTTGTTCTCAGGCCCAGTTTCTAGGCTCAATATAGGTTAACATGATGATTAAATATAGAAAGAAAATAACAATTACTGAAAGAAAAAAACAGGCACCAAATGAGAGGAAATTTCACGAAGGAAAAATGCTCAAAAGGCAAATAAACTGTGTCCATCATTACTAGAAAGCATTCCTATGCCACTTTTACAACTTTGACTTTCTACATTTGTCTCCATGAGTTATTACGCCAAGCATGTGTTCTCAAGTTGTCATGGGCTGTAGACCCAATGGACTGACCAGCTGATTAGAATTCTGAACTTGTGAGCTGTAACACAATGCCTAATCTGCTACTGCCTCGATGCTAAGTGACCTACTGTAATTATCAATATCTTTTATCACTAAGAGTTTTAAAAAATATAAAGTGCCCTGAAATACTTTTCAAAGTTTCTGTAATAACTGACATACTCCCATGTATTTGATACTTCTCTTAGCAGTTTCCACAAACAAGAACTCATTAGGTCACTTTTCCCATCCATCTCTTTTCTCATGACATTTCAGGAAAAAACTCTCTTTTCTAACTAAGTTGTTCCATATTTACCCTTTTCCCATAAACTTTTAGTGGGATTGTAACAATAATAGCGGGCTTCTCTGGTGTCTCAGTGGTAAAGAATCCGCCTACCAATATAGGAGACCTGGATTCAATCCCTAGGTTGGGAAGATCCCCTTGAGATGGAAATGGCAACCCACTCCAGTACTCCTGCCTGGAGAATCCCACAGACAAGAGGAGCTGTCAGGCTATAGTCCAGCGGGTCACAAAGAGTAGGACATGACTTAGCAACTAAACAAGAGTAACAATGATAATCAAGCTTATAAAGTATCTTAAGACATCCCCATTTTATCTTCATGTCGATCCAAAGATGTCACTATTATTGTCCCTATGTCATCAGTAAAGAAACTGAAAAGTCCAAGTGAACAGCAGAATGCTTGATATATAGCACTGGTATCCAAGTGCACATAGTACCCTTCCATCACCCTTTCTTCTTCTTCCTAAACACCATAAAAAACATAGCAAAAGAAATGAATGAATGTACAGGAGACATATTTGTTAAAAAGAGCTTAAGTAATCAATCCAAGGTCACACACTCAACTTGAAGTGGTTGCACTGAGAGTCCAGGGGCTTCTCTGGTGGTTCAGATGGTAAGAATACACCTACGATACAGGAGAACTGGGTTTGATCCTAGGTTGGGAAGATCCCCTGAGGGAATGGTGGCCACCCACTCCAGTATTCTTGCCTGAAGAATTCCATGGACAGGAATTCCTGGTGAGAGAGGAGTCCGGTGGGCTACAAGCCCATGGGGTCACACAGAGTCAGCTATAACTGAGCAACTAAACACACAAACACTGAGATTCCAACCCACAGGTCAGACCTCCAAGCTTAGGCTCTTTGCCCATTATGCAACATTTGTCTCAAACCCTGAGAAGAGAACAAGTCTAGAATTAAGGTTAATAATAGCTAAAAACAGCCACCATTTATTTAGTGCTTACTACGTGTCAGGCGCTTACTTATTCCTTCTAACAACCTCAGAAAGAGAGTACTCTTATTTATTCAAACTTGACAGATGAAGAAACTGAGGCAGAGGCACAGCAGATGAAGTGATCTGTCACAGAGCTAATACAAATCCAGACTGCGCAGAGCACAGCCAGGATTTGAGCCTATGCAGACTGGCTCCGGCTCCAGCGCCCACACTCTTAACCACTGTGCTCTACTGCCTGCTAAAAACTTCCCTTCATTCCAACTGCCCGAAAACAAAACTTTTAACCTTTTCACAAAACTAGTAAATTGTAAGGCTTCATGCTTCGACTAGCTGAGAGAAAGTGAGTAGTGCTCGTCTGAGCAAGCTCAGCAGACTCCGTTACAGGCATAGGAGGTGTGCCCCCGGGGACTAGATCACTGCAGTGCCCAGGAAGGAGCATGCTGTGAGTCAGGCTGAAAGCCCCCAGCCCATCTCCCTGCACACAGACCCACACTAACCACGCACTGCAAGATGCAGGCAATTCAGGGACGTCCCAGTGAGATCTTCCATAAAATCAATGTCACCCTGCAAGTACCCAAGAGCATATAGTACCCTTCCATCACCCTTTCTTCTTTCCAAACACCATAAAAAACACAGCAAAAGGAATGAATGAATCTAAGCTACTTAAAAATCAGAGCAAATGTCCAATGATAACTGCAGATTTAAATGAGAAAAAAATGCAAAATTCTCATAGTTTTGTAACTTGTCCAAATTCTACATTCAAAAAGCAGTAGGCCTCTTTGAAAGCCTCAATTCTTAGACTACCTTATTATCATATACGTGCCTTGAAGGGTGTCTAGAAAAGTCCATTTTTGCCTCAGATTCTACAAATCTTGACATGCATATTTAAAACAAGATTCATTACTGTTGGATTACAAGTTACTGAACTTTTACCCTAATATCTATTAATATGACAATGTATTTAATAATATAAACAAAAATATTAAGCATGGATTTAATATTTGCAATATTAACATGGATTATACACAGAAAATAAATAGAAAAACGAGACTGGACCTGGAGGTACTGAGAACTTGACACAATAAGAAGAGGAACTATTGCAGCTCCCTCCATTGACATCGTAAAGTTGCCACATTTTCTGGGCTCTCTTTTGAATTAATGTGGCATCTGTTCCAAGTACAGCATGCTAACATTTTACTAAAAGATATTTTCATTCTACATTTGTATCTGGTTTGCTTTTTATTTGAACTCCTGTTTTATTTCAGTGGTCATTATTTCCTTATACCAAGTTGTCGATTTGGCATTCCTGATCTCTTTCCCTTGAGGACAAAAAGGGTGGGGAGGAACCACCAGCTTAAAACACTCTAACGGCAATAATTACACTACGCTTTGCATATACATTAAATAAAGAGAATAAGCAGCAGAAAGATTTTTGTGGGCTTTTTAGTATCAGGTCCTGATAAGCTAACGGCATCTGTTCCTTTCAGAAAAAGAATTCTGCTCTGAGTTATGTGGGGGGTGGCAGGGGGAGTAGAAAACAAATACTAAATAGAATAATTCAAGTTACAAAGTTTGGTCTTTGTGAAATGATGATTTCAATAATTTGCACATATCCAACCCTATCGAGTGATAATTGCTTTTTAAGACAGCCTCAAAACTGCTGCAGCAACAAGCCAAATACAACCACTTGTACTTAACATGCATGCTGCATACTCCACAATGTTACGTCATATCAGGCACAGAGAAGACGCTTACCAAGCTATCCTGCGTTCTATAAACTGCCTAACAACAACAGAAAAAGGCACTGCCATCTCCATAGTGGGAGTAGGAGCTGTCAGGGTAGGCCAGCCTTCTCCCTTTGGTCAACTCTGAAGAAAACAAATAAGGCCTATATTTCTGTCTTTTAAGCTAACCTCTCTCAAGGCCTTTACTCTCGATCATTCAGCTTTCACAGCAAGAAAGGCTGTTGCTTTAAAATTAAAAAGCTGTAAAAGATCACTCCAACGTAAGAGCCCCACACCTTGTACCAAGGGTCCTCCAGGTGTCCCCATGGCTGCCTCTTCTGCAGAAGAATGGCCTGTCTAGGCCGCTAGTCTCCAAGTGGGTGCACCCACCCTGGGGAAAGAAGAGGGCCATGGGAAGAAATTACTACAACTTATATTTTTAAATCTCATCCTTTTTAAAATTTCTAATTTCCTGTATGTTTTATAACATACATAAAATTCTAGGTTCAGGAAATTATATATAAATATATATTTATGGGGGCCATAATATTTAAGTTTGGGTACTAGAGGTTAAGAAGACCAAAACTAGAATAAGAAAACCAGGAAAATTAGGCTCTGCTATTAATATCAACTTACTCAAATTCTTGTCTCTGCCTCAGTTTTACCATCCGTGACATATACTGAGTCCTTTGTGCACTTATCAAATTATTATGAGAAGTAATAAAATACTCTCCAGAGCATAGTCTGAGCCACACAAAATGAAAAGCACCTAAGAACACTACCAATGAGACATAACCTTAACTTGGCTTGTTAAAACTAGTTAACTGCTACACCCTATCAGACCCAATTTGTAGAATTTTAAGGCCATGCTCCAGCACTTCAGTAAATATGGATCTAAAGATGTACAAAGCACTTTAGATATGAGCACATTCTAGAATTAGAGAGACAGTTTTTAAACTTTTATAATGAAAAACTTATTATCCATGAAATAAAAATTTTCAACTTAAAAATTACAAAGGTGAATTATTAATATAAACTTATCAACAAGTCAAAACTCTCAAAGCTAGAATCAAAAGATCTTTACTGCAGATTATAAAGTCTTCAGTATGCTTTTTAAAATATAAATAACACCAGAAAAAATGAAGTATTAGTACTCATTAAATTATTGGCATTTCCAATTATTTACCTTTTTTTTTTATTTTACTCCTTTAAAAAATGCTGGGTTACCAGTATAGCATTCAAAGGTGATTGAGTAAGTAGGGTTAGGGATGAAGGTGAGGTCAACCAACATTAATTCCTAGGCAGGATATCTGTATGCAATATCTGTATGTCCATTAAGCAGTACTGGTTTGAGTTTCTATTTATTAAAATAGCACAAGTATTTTCTTGGTTTAAAACTCTACTTTCCTGTGTAAATGTTGAATGAACCCCTCCTAACAATCAGAAACAGAGACTACATTTTTTTTTAAAAACTTATCTGAAACCACAACTGATCTCCTTATAAAATAACTACCAGAATAAACCAACAGAACTTAATTCTGAAGTGATATTTCCTAATTTACTTGTGCAGGACAGAAAACATGTTGTCATTTTACATAAGATGACATTTTAAATTTTTAAAAAATAACGACGACGATTTCTAACGGTGGCACAGTTGTCAAGAATCAGCCTGACAACGCAGGAGATGCAAAGAAACAAGGATTCAATCCCTCTGTTCAGGAAGATCCCCTGGAGTAGGAAATGCCAACCTAGTCCAATATTCTTGCCTGGGAAATCCCATGGACAGTGGAGCCTGGCGGGCTACAGTTCACGGGGTCACAGAGTCGGACACAACTGAGCACGCATGCAACTCAACTCAAACAAAAAGAACTTAAAATGCTTTTTGCCCCATAGGTAATAATCAGTCTAGGGCATTAGAGGTTTACAATCTTAATGTACAAATCTTACCTACCTCTCTCCTTCCAACCTCACTACCATTTCCCACCTCAGCCTTATTTTCAAAAACAAGCCAAAGTTTTTAAGATAGACCACCTGAAAAAAATGAACTTTAAGAGAGTACGATGGTATAATTCTACTTATTTTTAAAATGGATATACATTACACATGGGGCTTCTTTGGTGGCTCAGCAGTAAAGAATCCACCGGCCAGTGCAGGAGACATGGGTTCAGTTCCTGAGTCAGGAAGATCCCCTGAAGAAGGAAATGGCAACCTGCTCCAGTATTCTTGCCTGGGAAATCCCATGGACAGAGGAGCCCAGTGGGTTACAGTCCATGATGGGGTTGTAAGAGAGTAAGACACTACTTAGCGACTAAACAACAACATTATACATAGTTAAACACACAGGAAAAATTTAAAGTAGATGAGAATGGACTAACTTTTGTTTTCTACTTTACACATATCTGTATTGCAAGTATTATATTTATAACTCCAATCCTCTGCCTTTTGATATTTTTAAAATATTAAACTATTAAAAGAAAGGACACTTACCATCTTACCCTCTAAAATGCTGACAGTTACCTAAGGACTGATTGAAATAGCTAATGTAAATCATCTGCACCTACTAAGAAAATGGATAACCTACCACGCTACAGTACCCAAATTGCAACCTTTAAGAAGCAGATACTAGCCCCTACTCCATAGCAAGCACTGTGCTTTGCAATGGGCATACAGTGATGGACAGGACATAGGTAGTGTGCGCTCAGTCGTGCCTGATTCTCTGCAACCCCATGGACTGTAGCTCACCAGTCTCTTCTGTCTACGGAATTTTCCAGGCCGAGAATATGGGAGTGTGTTGCCATTTCCTACTCCAGGGGATTTTCCTGATCCAGGGATCGAGCCCACATCTTCTGTGTCTCCTGCCTTGGCAGGTGGATTCTTTACCACTTCGCCACCTAGGTCAGGAAACACACTATCCCAAATGCCTTCATTTCCATTCCATTCCACTGCTTACTATTTCCAAAACATTCAACCTAACCCAACAAAATCAGATGAAACATTCTTAAAAGGATATGTCAAAGCTGTGGCCATTTCAGTGGATTGAAAACTCCTTTAGTAATGCACTTGCTAAGCTTCTACAGGAATTACAGGGTTTAGTACAGCATTACAGGCACTTAAAAGGAGGGACTCTGGAATCAAACTTGGGCTTGAATTAATATTGTATCATGGCTATGTATGTGATCCCAGGGAAGCCTTCATTTCCTCATCTGTAAAATGGGGGTAGGATAATAACAGTAAATCCTCAGAACGCTGCTGTGAGGACTAAAATTAACTGAGATATTATATGTAAAAAGGCTAGTACTAAACATATTCATAAACATACTAAACATATAATAACAGATAACCCTAAAATACAAAAACTGTTCACAACTTGCCAAATATTTAAAATCTTACATATATATGCCCTTTCTCTAAGAAAAAATACATGTATTTGTTTAAGTTTGAATATTAACACATAAGAATATTTTTCAACATAAAAGGCCATAATTGAAACTTTTCAATAATGTAACACACAGTACACTTACAATATTTTTATATATATACACACAAACACAGCAGTGCATATTGTCAAGAACTACACTGTAAACACGTTAAGAACTTGTCTGTTGGCCATGGTGCGGGGAGGGTGATCTAGATCACCAATTATGATTCTAACTCATACACTTAAATTTTATAAATATTAACATTGTTAACATAATATAGACAGATATCTTAAAATCCAGCCATCTATTAGTGATTAAAAACTCAAATTTTTATGTACTTCTTTAGTCTATAAAGTACATTCAGGAGTATTATTTCATCCTTTTAGGAATACAGTGAAGCAGGCTTTCACCATTATCCCAGTTTTACTACAGTACTGGGAAAATTAAAGCTCAGCTAGGATGAATTTCCCAAGAGTGTACAGCCAGTGACAAGACTGGTCTTAAACCCAAGTCTTCTGACACTATCACAACTGTTTCATTTACAAGTGGTCTGGGACACTTCATTTAAAAAAAGATAGAAAACTGTGCTCAATCATTTAGGTGTGTCAGAGGACTCTATACATAATTACACATGGCTGCCCAGTTTCACACCTCTTACATCCTCTCCTTATTTTCAACTTTAGTGTGTAACTATAAAACGTAGATAAGAATTCATCCAAACTTCCTGTACTGGCCAATTAACACCAGAGACCATTTTCTCCCTTACACTTAGCCATTAGAATCTAACATCTTTGTAACCACTGAATTAATTTCATTTTAATATTAGGTCTTGAAAAGATGAGTTAATATAAAATAAATAAAACCATTCATAATGTAGAAGCATATCAGACCAGATTCCATAAATTTATGACATATCTAAAAAATCTATCTAATGTCTCAACTACAAATATTAACAAGTTTCAGCTCACCTTTATGAGGAAAAAAGATTAGTAGTATTACAATGGAATGGGTTGCTGTATAAATAAGTACTTAAATAATTACTACTAAAGGCAGAGCTTTCTTAAATAAACACAGCAGCCCTCAGCAATAGCATTTGATGAACTCTAATAGACAGTGGTCAAGGAGGTAACAAAGACACTTCCCTGATTCTACATACACTCAGACTAAGGCACATACACCACAACTTATGCCTACATTTTTCAATATTCCCAGGTGTCCCTTTTCCTTCTCAAAAAGCTGAAAGCCGTGTAGATAAAAAATCATCCTCGAACAATTTCAAGAGCTGAAAAGCAGCTCATGTCCTAAAAGAGAAAAATAACATAAAGACTTATGACTTCTTTGAACCTAACATTTTAGGTACATCCCACAGACCTGAAACTACACTTTCTTTTTGGGGCTGCTCACTGGCCTCCAATACATCAATCCTGTAGCACTGTGAACTGTGGTGACAGATTGTTTCATGCTTCTAAACACGACAGGATTTCTCCAAGGTTACATACACTGTGACACGAGGAAATTTTTACAGCATCTTATTTTCATTAATCAACTAGTGTAGATGTTCTAACAGCGCAAACATTATTAACAAAGAAGTTTTCACTATCTTTTGAACTTTCTAAAATCAACCAAAGGCCATGGCACAGTGGCAAAGAGTTCTGAATAGGCAAAGCTGAATCCCAATGAAAATTCTGCTAATAGCTGGTTGTCTAATTTGGGGCATATATCACTTAAGGAGAAACTGAGGTGTGAAGACATTTTATGTATGGCAAAAAATTCTAAGGAACTGCCACATCATTACTATACACGAAAAATCTCAAGGCCTTTTTAGAACACCCTGAGGTTCTGATCAAATAAATAATAATGTAAAAAGAGAGGAAAAAATGTAAATCATGATATTTTAAAAAATAACAATAAACACTACTACTAAACCTACTGCTAACAATAAACATTTATTGAGACTTTATTATGTGCCAGGCACTGTGCTAAGCACTTTCACAGATTTTAACATTTAATCCCTACAACAACACTGACACTAGTTAAGAAAGGGGAAAGTATTAGAACCCTCAAAAAGACAGAATTTTTAAATTTACAAATGAAAATATAAGCAAATTACATTTTGTTTTTATAACCTTACTTTTTTCTCTACCTTTCAGCCTTTAGCTTTGAGTATTAAACTTACACTAAAATAACAATTATTTTCAGGACTTTGTCTTCCATTTAAAGAATACTGAGACTCAAGACGCTGACAATCATTACAGAAGAATAAAAAACTCTACTTAAATTCTGGCACAAAAATAACCCTTCCATCCAACTTAGCTGTCCCCATTCAAAGAAAGAACCAGATATATATCAGGCCCTACAATAACAGTCTTCTAATTCTAATGCCCACACTAGCAATCAATTAATGCTGTAATTATAAAGAAATCTGTACCATCACAAACAACAAAAAAGCTACAACTGCTAAGTCAAGTTTTGAATATATACATATATGTATGCTATTCTACATGTAAATCTTTTAGTAACTGATTTTAAAAAACAGCTAATGCATCTAAGGTAAAATCACACTAGGGTGTTTCTGAAGACTCACTTTAGAATACTAGCAGCATAATAATCATGACATTAGCAATCAAACTTTACTTAGCAGAAAGTTCTCAGAGGCTTTGGGAAGCTGTGTATAAAATGGAGTAGACAGGAGGGAAGGGTTCCCTGTGCTGTTAAAATCAACTACAGGTCCCAGCATGCAATGCTCTATTCTGGAGCGAGGCAAAAAACTGCAATGCATCTTGGGACTTGTAGTAAGTAAACCATTTCACCCTATCACAGTAAGTTTTAAGAAACTCTGAACTATCTAGCACAATCTGACTAGATCTTATTATCAGGGCCTAGTCAAATCTACATATAATTTGTTTGTTCTCTGCCCTAGCACAGATTCTTTACTACATACAGAAAAAAAGTATCAATTAACACTTAGATCAACATTTTCACTTTAGAAAAACAGAGTAACTGTATAAAAGAAATCCTTAAAAAGCAAAGAGATGTGACACAAATTTTAAATGATACTTAAAGATACACCTTTTAAAACAATTTCTTAACTTTGATCAGTTTCAAAGCTTTCTATCCCCTATACCCCAAGAGTTTTAATTGTTTTATCAGGTTTTCTCTTAACAGTCTTTCAAGTTACATTTTATAAACAATTTTTCTTGAAGAAAATTCTCACAAGAAAACATTTTCCATACTTTCTTACTGCCCACTAGGCCCACGAGGAAATATATTCTTATAGTATACACATAAAACCATCACACACAACAACAATAATACTTAAGTTCCTCTTTTGTGGAGTTCTTACTATTCAACCCCCTCCACTTCTCACCCTTCAATTCACATACACATCTGTTTGTGAAAAGAACACTCAGGAAAATACCAATTACAGATCCATTTCTCTCATCCACTGACCTTTTCCAGAAACACAGAAGTTTTTTTTTTATAAGCTATTAGTGACATGTCCAAATCCAAGTGGATAACTTTGAGCTGTAATATATGTATATAATTTCTACACACTCTCTTATTTTCTGCAACACTGAAAAGGAGGCAGGGAAAGAACTAAGTGCAATCTGCATTAGGAGGCCTAACACAGGTGGTGGGTTATTTTCAGGCAACAGCACCTTCACAAACATGTTGTGGAATACAGTCCAAGAAATTCCTAACAAGGAAAGATAAGCTGGCACACAAATTTAACACAATCCAGCTAAAAATCACCTGCAACACATGCTACTACATTTCACCATAAAAGTGACAGGCTACTACAGGATCTGAAGCTTCATCAATACAACATACTGTCCATAAGGCCAGAGATAGCAGTTGCCATGGTTACTATCACCCACTTTTATCAGGAAATTATTGTCATTACTCTGAAGTTTTTGGTACTTATTTAAAATTTTTAAAAAATAGTCTAGGGTTCTGACTGCTAATTGAGTCAGAGAATCAACTACTGTTTGATTTGTAAGTATGCTGCTTTAGAGATCCACATGGTTAACAATACTTGGATCTGCAGCAGAAAAAAATCAATTCCTTTCTGCTGCTCCTTCTCCTCAAGTACTGACAGTTTGTATTCTCAATGCAGCCAAAACAATAAAACAAAACCCATCTTTTTGGCTTCTGTGTTTAAGTTATTTTTCTCCCCTAGGCCCACAAACAAAGTCAAAATATAACCTAGATCACCAACCTGTTAGCCCCCATCCCTTTCCTATCTCCGAATTATCAGTTCACTTTTTTTGTCTACTTTAAAAAGCAGAAAAACATTTCCATAGATGATTCCAAAATATAGGAAAGAACAGTTTCCTCCAGCTGAGACCTGCTCACTATTTTTTATTTTAAAAGGGGGCAGAGGTGTGCAGTATGCAGTGTGTTGGGAGGGAGAGAAGTGGAGGGGCATTCAAAATGCCTAACAAGTGTCTAGTGTAAGAAAGTTGCTTTAGAAAAGCTCAAAGGATGACTGAAACACAGCTTATCTCTTAAAGGGAAGAGTTCACTACCATCCCAGTTTAAGAGTCAATTGATAGACAAGCAATATAAAAGTTATTCCTAACGAACAGTCTATTTCAACATTCTCACCAAAGGTAACTGTTCAGAAACTCAATACACAAATAAGATGATATGAAAGCCCACAAAACAGTATGGCCACAGGCACACACATGATACAAAGAAGGAAACATATGCTATTTAAGAAATAATTAGCAACAATAATTTTCATGCAGTATTAACATATTACTTAAAAAAACACCTCCAAGCAGCAAAAATACACACCAGGTAAAGTTAGAAAGTGATCAAAATACATTGCTATGCTCCTAAAGAATATTTAGGGCCTATGAAAAAAGCCCATGTACAAAAGTTCTGAGAAGTCAACATAAATCATTAATATTTCCCAGCACAAATTAATATGAAGATTCAAACATGTTTCAAGAAATCAGCTCTGAATATAGATGTAAATGATTTCTGTCAAAGGTTAGAGACCTAAGACTATAACCCCTTCCTTTTCTCCCTTTCAACAGTAATTAAATACAAAAGACTTCGGAAATAAAATATTAAGGATCCAAAATTTAAAACACATTACTAAAACCTTAATGTCAGTATTTCCTAAAAAAAAAAAAAAAAAACTTTAGTGTTCACTGTCTAGGATGAAAACGTTAATATTACCCTGAGAAGTTTCATTTTTATCTAAACAGTTAAATGTTTTTCTCACCCTTCACTGAAGCAAGGTTCTATATTTAATTTCTAGTTGAGGTTATTTCATACAGAGTAGTTAATTCTAAAATTTAGGCTACTACACCTTCTGATATGCTCACAAAATAGGAACTCCCCATTATCTATATGTTACTTTATTTCAGTCCAAATATATGAGTAGCGTCTATTAAGAAAGCCAGAACTCAAAGTTCTGAGTTTTAAACTTCTAAGTTATTTTGACACCAAAAATATTTCAGTGCACTCCTCTAGATCTGAGTAGTCATTTCCTCACGCATCCTTCTCAATTAGAAAAACAAAAATGATACACACAGGTACCTAATACTAACGCACACAGATACATGTCTTTTTCACTCTAAAACAAGTTTGAATGGTTTAGTTAGCAAGAATTTTTCAGAAAGTTAGCAGGATCAGTCAAAACAATCAAAATATTAACCGTGACAGCTGTTACTCTGTGTGTTACTAAAAGTCTACAGAAGAATACAGGAACTTTAAAATAATCACTAAAATTAACTACTAGCACATCAATGGAGAATGAAGAAAAACTTTAACAGGAGATACACATTTCACAGGGTCTACAAAAGGAAAAAATGATCTTTTTTTTTTAATTAGGGGAAACTGCCTACACAGCATTTTTAAACAAAGCTTCAATATTCTAACAAAGAGCTTTTTGGTAACCACAGCAGTATTAAGAAAAAGTTCATAAAGCGTTCTGGGTGCACTTTTAATGCACTCGTTTCCCAAATGATATGGAGAAAGTTAATATTTTAAAGCCAGGAGCTTCTGCCCATGTTTAATTAGCCACCTATCTCAACAACTTAACATCTGCGTGGCTTCTGACAATTTACAAAGAACTTTCACATGTATTATATCATTTGATCTTACTGAGAAAAAAGTACAGCATTATTTCCAAAAAACAAACAAAATTCAAATCAAGTTCATCAAATTTTCTACACATTCTTAAGTTTTTAAAACTTTGATATAAAACTTTAAAAGCCACCACAGTACCATAGTATTTCCAGTGATAAATCAATTCACCTAACACTAACAAGAGTTTCAAAGGACCATGTGCTATAAACGTTATGAAAATAGTTCCATCTTTATGCAATTGTTGTTAAGTGGTACTAACAGCCATATCAGCAATGACCTATACCCAGAGACAGAACTTTACTTCTAGTTCAAGAACCTCAGTCTTTGGAGGCCAACTCAAACACATTAACTGCATGTATTTATAAAGCTGAGGGCCTAAAAATTTATCTATTAGGATTACTGTCCACAGATGGGAAGAAAAAAACACAGAAAGCCTAAGAATTTTTCCATACAATATCTACCTTTCCAATAATAATTCAAGTACTCTGTATCTCACTCGTATTAATATTATAAAGACAACCACAAAGTCCAAAGTCATATTAACAACTTTTGTTTATAGCAATCCACAGCACGTAACTTTTAAAAACGTGTTCAACACTCCACTCACCAATATGAGAGTAACTCCAATATGAGACTAATCATTTTCCAAGCAAAATATTTCTAACAGTGCTCTGTACCTAAGGGCAGCATCCTTAAGCTGTCCACCATAAGCAACCTACTTTGTGTAATATTGTAAGCAGGTAAGAAACAGTCACAAATTTCAGCTTCTAATAGCAAATGGAATTTTTCAAAGGACTTACTCAAGATCTTTCTGGAACTTTAAGGTGTTAATCCTGTTGCTTAGCTGAAGCTAAGTAGAGCTGTAATAAGTAGCAAGACCCTTACAATTCAGAGGTTTCCTTTATCTTGCTGCAGCACCTCCTGCTGGATAGCATTTAGAGTTCTTCATGTAAGCAGAAGAAGAGTATTTCTGAGGCAGCTCTTTCCAGATGACTGAATGGGAAAAAGGATGGATCCTTCAAAGCTAAAAGAAACAGGAGCCGCCCAACACTTACACCTCTTAAAAATAAAATCTGGCAGAGGCGAGGGGCTTTTTACTTTTCTAGTTCCATAAAGACTCGCCTGGGAGTTCTAAGTGCAATAAGCTTAAATAAAGCTTGCAAAATTATCTAAAAACTATGTTAAAAAGCCTTCTGAAGCATTCAAGCAAAAGGACTATTAAGACCATCCAAGCAACATCAGTCATATTGCAAATACTATTACCTTAAAAAAACTAAAAGTATGACATACAGAAAAGCACCTGGAATATTTTTAACGTGTTAGCCAGAAACTTGTTTGAAGAATTTTCTGCACTATTACTATGCTCTTCATTTAAGGATAGTTGTACATCTACGAAAGTTTTAAGTACAGAATTTTTCCATAAACATGAGCATAACTGCAAACAAAAACTTCCTCTTTGCCATCAAAAGATGTGTCCCGAGATTTTAAAATGCATTCTTTAGACATTTTAAATGGACCTTAATAAGCCAGTTTTAAGCCCACAACATAGATTCCATATACAAACAGAAAGAGAAAAAAAGAACAGAAAAGGACTTACCAAAATCAAAATGAATAATAGTATTTCCAGTAAAAATGTAGTAACAATTTCCTACAATGCTGTGAAACCAAGTAAATTGTGAAACTTAGGAAAAAAGGGGGTTGGGTGAGGGGGCTAGTTTTCAGAAGGCAAAAGAAAAGCTGACCTATTTATTTCTACTGGCCAAACGTGAGTGAACATCAGATGTAAACAAACAACATAAACACTGAAAAGTACACTTCGATATCTTAGCCCCAGTTTCAGTCCCTTTATCAGGCCCTCAATGAAGCTACAGATGTTGGTGAGTATCCTCTCTAAAAGGAGATATTCAAGCTCTGCGCCCTAAAGAACCCCTATAAAGTGTGCCTATGAAAAGGCTTCCTTCCTAGAGTGCATAACTGCTTTAAAAAAAAAAAAACTTTCATCAGTCCAAATTAATCTGATCCTAATATTCAGCTATCAATTATTAATATATAAATGTTCTTCCTTCTCCAACGTCCCCAGCTCAAGCATCTACATTCCTGACACTAAAATGCACAGCTCGCACCCCAGCTATGGAGCAAATCTTTGAAAACCAAAACAGAGCCACAAAGTTCACTGTCAAGGCCAGTGCTGAGGCCCGCACACGCCCGGACCTTAACTCACATTTTAAATTCTAGAAAGCCATACTTGCAGAGACATCATTTAAAAACACCACAATGTGGACGTGCGGAGTAAGATCCTCTACTTCAAGACCTAAACAAAGAATATTTCAACATATGACCGGAATATGATGACACCAGATTCACCAATGAAAACAAAACCTGCCTACCATTAGCAGTCGTACCCTCATCTCGACAACTCAACTACTTAGAAATCACTCTCGGCACATCTGCACCCCACAACCGGCGTGTGGCCTTCTCCGGGGGTGCAAGCCACAGACAAAGTTGAAAGGAGACATTCTTCCCCCCGGTGCCCAATCTCGACATCGACCCCTCCCCTGCCAGGACCACCTTGCTGCTACCCACCATCGCGAACGTGGTCAGGGGAGAAAAAAAATGAAAGAAATCCTAGCAGCACCGCTCAGCAGAATAAAGAGACCAAAGAGAGGATGACGAGAAGTGTTGGGAACTGCGTGCACGACGGGGCTGGACCAAACGGAAAGAGTCCCACTCCGCGCGCCCCTCCCCCCCGGCGGGGGCGCGGGCGGGGGAGGGGCGGCCGCGGCCCCTCTCTTGCCGGCCCCGGCCCGCTCAGGGTCCCGGGGGCGCCCCGCGGCCGCAGGCGGCGGGGGCGAGTGCGGGAGGGCCGGCCCCGGGGTGAGGGGTGCAGGCAGACTCTCCGGAATAACAAGTTGCAGAAGAAGAAGAATAAGCGGAATTTCCCCAACGCTGCTCCGGCCACCCAAGACAAATGCACCAACACACACACACATACACACACACACACACACACACACTCGGGCCCGGCAGCGTCAGCAGCCGCAGCTTTTTTTTTTTTTTTAAAGCAGATCCCTCAGTCACCAAACAAGATGGTTTTCCAAAAAAAAAAAAAATTAAATAAATAACCATAATAAAAACTTCCCCCCGACAGCATCCCGAGGGGGTGGGGGGTGGGGTAATGAAAGAGCCCTGGCGACCATCCCCGGGCCGAGGGGAGAGAGCCCAAGGGGGGCGGACGAGGCTCCGCGCCCCCCGCCCCCGCCGGCCGCCCCCCCCACTCCCCGGCCCCCCGCCGGGACAATGTGACACCCCCCTCCCCGCCACCCCCGGCGCGCCGCCTCTGTCACCCGCTCCGGCCCAGCACTCAGCGCCCAGGCTCCCGAGGCTGCTCATAAACTTACTTCCAATTTATCCTGGGGAGGGGTGGAGGGCAGAGGGGAGGAAGGGGGAGACCAGGTTTTTCCATTGTCTTTTTTTTTTTTTTTGGGGTGGTGGGGGGGTGGAATAGGAAGGGCACGCAGGGGGAGGGGGGGCGCCCCGAAGGGGAAGTTATTGCTCAAATCTCAAGTTGACTGAGGGGTCCTGGCGAGAACACCCCCCGTTTCCCTCCTCCCTCCCACACACCCCTCCCCTCCCCCCCCCCCCCCCCCCCCCCACAACAAACTCCAAGCAGGCAGCCCCCTGTTCCTCCCAGAGACAAACACCAGAGACAAGACAGAGAGAGAGAGAGGAGAGAGAGAAGAGAGAGAGAAGAGAGAGGGGGAAGGGGGGAGGGAGGGGAAACAGAGCTACTCCAGAAAAAAAAAAGAGAGAGAGAGAGGAGAGGAGAGTGAGGAGAAGAGAGAATGGAAAAGCTGGGATACTGCACCCTCCTGCTGCTGGCTGGCTGTCCCCCCTGGCAGCTGGAGGCAGGAACTCTGAGCAGGAGAAGCAAGGAGGAGGAGGAGGAGGGAACTCTTCTTCATGGGGAGGGAGGGAAGGCGCTGGAGCGGCTGCTGCTGCTTCTCTGCTGCTCTGGGCCTCTCGCACTTTTTAGATATTAGTGTGTTAAGATGGTAGGTTGTTCCCCTCTCCCTCCTCCTCCTCTCTCTCTCCCTCTCTCCCTCACTCACTCTCTCTCTCTCTCCCTCTCTCTCTCTCTCTGGGCTGTTTCTTTCCTCCTCTTCCCCAGGCAAGGGGGGGTGGGGAGGAGGGGGTGGGGGGGAGGAACTGGATCCTCCTCCTCGTCCAGGAGAGACACACACAGACACACACACAGGCCCCGGGCCGGAACGGGAGGGCAGAAATCAGAGCAGCAGGAGAGAAACTGTGGGAGACAAACAAGCCCAACTCTTCATCCTCCTCCTCCTCCTCAGCAGCGGCGGCGGCGGCGGCGGCGAGCACCACCAGCCCATTCACCACCCGGCCCCGGGCCGCAGCACCTCCGCCGCCTCAGCCCGGGGATCCCTCCGCCCAGGCCCAGACACACTCTCGCCCGCGCGGGAGCCCGCCGCGCGGCCCCGCCGGCCCGCCGCCGCCGCCGCGGCCGTGCGCGCCCCCGCCGCTCCCGAGAGCCGGGCGAGAGGGACTGGGGCTGAGGAAAGCGGGGACGAGGGCGGCGTTGGGGGGGGGGGGCGGGGGGAAGGAGAGGAGGCGCCGGGGTAGAGGGGCACGGGCGGGGGGGCGGGAGCCGCCGGGCGGAGTTGTACGGCGGCCGGCCCGGGCCCCCCCCCCACCCCGCACCTCCCTCCCCGCGGCTCCCGGGGAAGCACGGGCCCCTCACCTCCCCCGGGGGGGTGGGGGGGCGGCGGGAGGGGCGGCGGGGGGCCCGCGGCGGCGCTCGGGCGGGCGGACTACTTGACGTGTCGGTGCGGCGAATTTATTTCACTTTGCCTAAGGAACGGGGTGTGCTGCGGCCCCCATTGCCTAGGGAAAAAACCCGGATGTAAAGTGAGTGAAACTAAACTAGAGTGAAGTAGGGCAGCGGCAGCCAAACTCCAGTGCAGCGGCGGCGGCGGCGGCGGCGGTGATGGGGCTGAGCACCGAGCGGCCAAACTCCGGGGCCGCCGCAATGATGGGCCCGTGCAGCGCTGCAGCTCGGCACCCAAGGAGCTGCAGCTGAGGCGAGGCCGGAGCCCGCTGCGGCCGCCACCCCCCCCCCCAACCCCCAGCACCAGCAACACCACCAACTCGGCGGCCCGAGCCCAACTCCCCCCTCCCGTCGGCAGGAGCTGCAAAAGGGGCTCCGGAGCGGCCCCAACTCCCTCCAGTGCAACAGCAGTTTGGAAGGGGGTGGCGGGGGGGAGAAAGCCGTGGAGGGCAGAGATGGAGAGAAGCGAGGAGGGAAGCACTGCAATGGGGGAGCGTGGTCCAGGCAACAGGAGAAAGATGCCACCTCAAGTCGAATGCAACATGCAATCCCCGGCCGCCGCTCGCTCGCTCGCTCGCCCGCTCCCTCCCCTCGCTACCCCGCCCCCTTTCCAAATAACTACCCTTGAACCACTTTATTAGCCACACTCCGTCCCACACTCGCTTCGGGGAGGGGCGGGGGCCGGGGTCCTCGCTCGCCTTCATTTATTGCCGCTTTCTCCCCCCTCCGTGTTTTTTATTCCTAAGTTCTTTTGTTCTAAGGGGGATGATGGCATTTACTTTTCTGCTTTGTGTAGCTGGGCGATCACTGGGAATCGGCCACGTATAATCCGGCGGTTTGTCATATTTTATTAGTGAAAGTATTTTATGCCTATTCTACCTCCAAGGACTGTAACATGGAGAACTGCAGGGAGGAAAAAAAACATCAGAAGAATTCTTGTTTTGAGAGATTTCTTGGCGGGGCGGGGAAAGGCTTTTTTTTTTTTTTTTTTTTTTTCCAGGGGGTTTATTTAGATTTTCAAATCGATAGTTTTCAACTTAGAGCTGAATGTTTTTGTATGGATATATTACTAGATTCTAAAATAACCCCTAACCGCGAAAAGGAAAAAATAAAAGTCCAAAAATCTTAGGTTTTTTTTTTTTTTAATTTCTACTGGGTGGTGATTATTATCTGTTCTGTTCAGCACGCTGGACTTAAAACGTAGTGTTGGCCTTCGAATGTTAAATAACAATAAGCCCCAACCTCAACTGAATACAAATGGGGGGTGGGGGTGGTTTTGTTTTTAAGGCTCAGCACTTTTGTAGCATCTGCCACTACGCATTTTTCAGGCATTGATTAGCCATGCAACTCCCATAGGCATGAAGTCCAGTTTTTGCAGATAAAGAGCAACAGTCGCGAGGCGATTTGCTCAAAGTCAAAGTGAGTCATTGACAGAACCTGAAATAGCCTTGGACTCTATTTGTTACTAGTCACATCTTTTATATTAAATACCATTTCCCTCAAGAAGTAAACAGTATTTAAAAATAAATAGACGTTCTTTACCCTGTTTTGTATTTCCACCAGAGGTGCTTTGAGATCCCTGGACATGCAAGCATTTTTTTATTTCTGCAAAATTAAGTTTCATTTCTCAAGAAAAAGCAATTTTTAAAATTCTGATTTCTTAAAGCTAAAGGATAAATAAAATTATGGGCTGTATTTTACATGTGTAACCCATTTAGTGCTCTGAGCTTTACATTAAAAAAAAAAAATTTTCATAGCAGAGTGGAAGAGTTTGAGATCGAAAATGAAAGTCCCTATAAATGATTCAAGAAGCTTGGATGAACTCATAATGTTGTGAAACTAAACCCATAATGCAGTCAGTATAAATAAAGGAAGGCCTGGTTGGGTAGTAAGATGCAGCTTTACTGTCTAGAGATAACTCTAATGTATCTAAAAGATGAGTGAAGGCAGGGGTCTTTCAAGAAGGACCCACTAGGCACTGGACTGTAATCTAATGGTGTCGTTTCGAATCAGCCCAGGCTATCAAAATTTTTTCAGAGAAAGGCTGCTTTAGCGTTCTTTCTGGCAGGAAAAAAAAAAATTAGAATGTTTCAGAATTTCATAGAAAAAATTCAGAAACTCACATTGTGCCTGAATGTGTGAATGCTGTAGAACAGGGGTCAGCAAATTTTTTTTCTGTAGAAGCCCAGATAGTAACTATCTTAGACTCTGTAGGCCACATAGCCTGTCACAACTTCTCAGCTCCATGCAGTTGTAACACGAGAGTAGCCATAGAAAGTAGGTAAACAAATGAACCTGGTTGTGTTGTAATAAAGCCTTTATTTATGGGCCGTGACATTTTAATTTTATGTACTTTTATGTGTCAGAATATATTCCTATTTTTTTCACCCTTGAAAAAAAAATGTTAAAACATTCTTAGCTCATGGGCCTCGAGGAACCAGTGGGTGGGCAGGATTGGGCCCATGGGCTGTCATTTATCAACCCAATTTTTGAAGACTAAAGCCCCTGAGCTTCTAGTATAAGTGCTCGGTTATTAACATGTTTAAATAGCAATCACACTGTTGTCCACCATGCTCCTCTGTCCATGGAATTCTCCAGGCAAGAATATTAGAGTGGGTTTCCTCTCCCTTCTCCAGAGGATCTTCCCAACCCAGGGATTGAACCTGGGTCTCCTGCATTGCAGGCTGGTTGTTTACTGTCAGCGCCACCAGGAAACTTCCCAAATATTTCTCACTAAATCCATAGCAATCAAAAATGAGTGTCATAAAATAGCTGCTGTAGAACCCAGGGAGCTCAGCTTGGTGCTCGCTGCTGACCTAGAGGCCGGGTTGGGGGAGGTGGGGCGTGGTGGGAGGCTCTAGAGGGAGGGGATCTACGTATACATATGGCTGATTCACATTCTGCTGCTGTTGTGCAGCAGAAACAGACACAACATTGAAAGCAATTACACTCCAATTCAAAAAAAAAAAATCAATGTAATGTAAACTCATGTTTGATATTTACATTTTATTAAAATATTTTAGCCAAATGATTGTCTGATAACATATATCAAAACTCTATGAAAAAGAATCCTTTAGCTTGTGATTCATTATGCGGCCACGTTTCCATTTATATACTCTTCCTCACTCTAAGATGGTGGAAAGGAGTGGAACCAATGGCCCTAGGATTCTCACACCTAAGACATATCATTGCTTCTCAACTAAGGCACCTGAGGCAAATAATCTTTCAGAGCCTTAGTTTTCCTATCTTGTAAAATGCAGCTCTTAATACCTACTTTTTAGGACTACTGAAAAAATGGAATGAAATAATTCAGGGCGTGTGCTCAGCACAGTGCCTGGCACACAAGGCCACATAAGACATCTTTTCCTGTGCCTTCAGATTTGTTTTCCGAGTTAATGTAACCGGTGAACACATAAACACGTGTTCCGTAAACATATAAACCGGTGAACATGTAAAAGGTGAACAGTGGAGTTCCAATACCTCGTCAGTGCTAACGTGGCGTGTGGCATCCCATGAGTCTTGGGGTGACTCAAGGCCGTGTTGTATTTCCGTGAGTCTTTCTCAAGCTCTAGGTGTCCCTGACACGAGGCACTCAGTAGACCCGCACTAGCTGTGTGGCCTGAGAGAAGCACTTAGGCCTTCTGAACCCTGGTATTTCTCATACATAAAATAAATATAATACTTTGTAGGATTTTTGAAAGGGCCAGCCAGCATATTCTTGCTAAAGGAAAAAAAATATAGCAAGTAGTGTAAGTTAGTGAAGATCCCGGAAATAAGCTGCAAATGGAAAGCTTACCACTAGAAGTTCCTTTGAGGTAAATAGTTCAACTTTCAGACGGGAATGACCGAATAATAATAATAGCAGGGTCACAGTGACTTAAGAGTTTGCTCTCCTACCACCTCGTTACCCTCCATTCTCATTTATTAGTCATCAAAACCCTGCTGAGAAGAGGTAAAACTCAAGTTTTGGATGTTGTTAAATATTGGAGTATAGTTTTTTATTTGTATTTATTTATTTGGCTGTGCTGGGTCTTCGTTGCGGCGCGGGCTTTTCTCTAGTTGCGTCGAGTGGGGAGCTGCTCTGTCATTGGGGTGCACAGGCCTCTGGTTGTGTATACTCCGTGTGGAGTATACGCTCTAGGGCGCAGGCTCAGTAGTTTCGGTATATGGGCTTAGTTGCTCTGAGGCATGTGGGATCTTCCTGGACCAGGAATGGAACCCGTGTCTCCTGCACTGGTAGGCAGGTTCTTTACCAATGAGCCACCAGGGAAGCCCTTTAATTTTTATATAAACAGTTAAATCTGTCAGTGTTTTCCTATGTATATTCCTGCCTTCCATCCCATTGTTTCAAGAGGTCATTCAAAGTCCATGATTAGAAAAATACCTACAGTTTTCTTCTTGTATTTTTATGGTTTCTATTTTTCACATTTACCATATATGTATGTGTAGGTTAGGAGGTAGGAATCTAAATAACTTTCACTGGACAGAAAATATTTAATTAATATTGAGATTCTCTTAGAGAATGTAAAATGTCATTCAAAATGATAAAACAGCTAGCTCCCTATAAAGGCGATCAGTCTAATGCAGAGATACTGTAAATATAGGGAAAATATAAAGAGGCATTACATATTATGGTGTCATAGAGAAATATTATTATTAGAGAATAAAGAAGTGTCTTTGACATTTTCTTATTTATAGTTTTATGGTAACATAATACATGCCATACCCTAGATACTAAGGTTTTTGTACCCATAATTGTATATGATTGTCTCGGATATTCTGGAATTTGACAGTATTTCAAATAACATAATGAACCCTGCCCCACAAAGGGCTACTTGAATGGTTTTCTCATCCAATCTCCCTAACTCCTACCTGTCCTTCACTCCAACTCTGTCCTTTTTTCTACTCCAGGTTGAAAAGTAACCCCATTGTCTTTTAAAAGGTCACTCTAAAGAAGATTTTAACACTGTCTGGAAATCTGAAGGTCCTATCTCTTCACTGAGGCAGGGAAGTAACTGCTGGAATTGCTTTCTAATTTTTATTGGGCTGCAATAAGTGAAAGCCTGGCTTGTACCAACAAAATACTTACATAAGTAGAGAAGATATATCAATGTGATTTTTAAAGAATTATGACAGAAAATCCCCAGTGACTAGCAGAAGCTGAATGTATGTTCTTTCTCCCCTCTGTCTCAATGGTTTCTGATCTTTTAAAAATCTCCTTAACTGTCTTGTGTGTGCTTTTATGGTAAGCTGAAATTATCATTGGAAATGGGTCAGATATAACTGGTACATAAATAAATATTGGTGAATAAGCAGTCAACCTTCTCAAGAGTACTTTCAATTTCACTACCTTGCCATAATCACCAAATAAGCAGTTTAATCCTAAGCAACTTCAGGTATATGTGTTTAGTAGAATTGACTAGACTAAGGCTCTTCAACCTCACACTATTGACATTTGGAGCCAGATAAGTTTGTGCTGGGGGGTGGGGAGGGCAGATATTTAATAGTGTCCTTGGTCTCTATCCACTAGATACTAGCAGCACCTCCCCCACGGTTGTGACAACCACAAATGTCTCCAGACGTTGCCCAAAGTCCTCTTCGTGTGTATGGGGCCAGAGGAAGGAGGGTAAAATTGCACCAGGTTTGGTGGGGAGGTAGAGGATGAGGGATTTCAGGTGGTCAGGGTTGAAAACCACTAAACACCACGGATAGATGTAGGTATGTATTTGCATATGTGTGACTCTGCCCTCCACAGAAGCAGATCCCAATTCTTTTCCCAAAAAGTTAAGGGAGGTGGATCAGGGGGCTTAGGCTGGATCTGTGGTTAACGAAAATGGTTGCAATTAAGAGCTGTAATGTCTGCCTTAGAGCTGCTGAGCTGCTAAAAGTATCACAGGGAGATCCTCCAAGACTGGGGATGTGAAAAGAATTTTATCATCTTGTTGTGTGCACCTTTAGTTTATCTATTATCAACATAAATAAATTGTATTGTGGGCCTTGAACAAGGACGTTATCTGGTGGAAGGCATTCCCAGATTCAGCGTGTGAGAACCTGAGCTTGGGTCTGGGCTCTGCAAATGTCTAGCTAATCACTTTATCTCTCTGGTCCTATTTCCTTGTCCAAAATGGGAGAAACAGTAACACTTAATCCACAGGGTTGTTGTGAAGGTCCAAGCTGTTAATGAGAAGTAGCAGGGCTTGTTCTTGAGGAATTAGGAACATTGAAATTGCACAGTCTTGGCTTGACCTTGGGTAAACGATGCACTGTTGTAAGTCACAGTTTCCTTGTGTGAAAAATACAGAAATAATCACATGACCTCATTGTTAATGGAGGTTAAATGATATAAGTTACACCATATGTACTGGATAAATATTATTATATTATTGGTCTTTGGTAAACTGCATCACATTGCCCAAATACGTATCATTTTATTGTTATTTCTTTTCTGTGAACATTGAAACCTGGAAATCTGAAGAACCAATTAATACATCTATACAACTGAAACCTTGCTATAAATATGTGGCATCCCAAATTCCAAACAAGGAAAGCAGCATCAAACTGTAGTATGTAACCTTTCATCTTTCAAGTTAAATCAGGGCACAAGTTTGTTGCAATAACATAAGGTTCTCCTCCCCTTATTGAAATAATGTTCTAATAAGTTTTTTACAACCTCTGTACCACATAAAGCACATAAGGTCAGACCTAGTATGCCCAGCTAGCACAATGTACGTCCAATATTTAAATCTGACTTGGTGCTGTTGCAAAACTCACCGTCCCCCCTAGCACTGGCAAATTGCATTGCAGTCCTAAATAGGGTGCAGGGAGGTATCTGAGGGTATCTTTGGTATAAACTGTTTAATTAAATTATAACATTCATACAGAGAAGCACACAGATCACAAATCGTGCACAACCAGTAAATTTTCACAAAATAAACACACCTATGTAGTCACTGGGTGTTTTTAAAGGTTTGAGAATTCTGTCATAAACATGTGTTTTATCATTAGGATATTAAAAAAAAAAAAAAGGTTACCATGAATTTGAAAAAAAAAAAAAAGTGGAGATTTCCTAGAGGACACAGTAATGCCTTTGCTGTCCAAATTTGATTTTAAATGATCACATGGCAGTTTTGCAAAAGGATCAATTGAAATCAGATAGTAAAAGGCCTGTTGCCATTTACTGCTTGTTATATGATTCTGGACAGTTAGCGTCTAGTCCCTCAGTCTTTTCATCTGTTAAATGGGGATAATGATAGAATTGTTGTTAGGATTAAATGGAATAACAGTTATTTGGATGAGTCTGGTACCTAAATTCTCAGTTAAATGTAAATTATTGCCTATTTAGAATGATGCCATGGGACACACAGGAAAGAAGTTACAGACATCTCCATAATTCTTTTAGAAAAAAGGAAAAATTTGCACAGAAGAGAAGTTGGATCAAAATAGCTAAGGGGTGCTATCACTGAGTCTCAGGACCAGCAGGGAGGGTTGGTCTGCGGGAAAGGCTGCAGAAGGAAACCTGAGGCCAAGCAGAGAACCTGGAGGCGGCGGGCAGGGTGCTGAACCAAGGAGCTATGAAGACGGTGCCATTCTGAACAGAGAGCCACGGGTGTGCCTGGCATCCAAACAGGACATGACCTGATTTTTCAGAAACCAGAGTAAGGTCTAGGAGTGATAGTTTGTTTGATGTGGGCCTAGAGAGAGGAACGAGAAGAAGGAGCAGCCACAGGAAACATAGTCCCAGGGGTCAGACCCTTGAAAGGCCTGGGCACTGAAGGAAGGGGACTCACTGAGGGCTTTCTCCACGGTGAGGAGACTGGAGCAACTCAGAGCTTGGAATAACGTCAGATGTAGCTCTTCAGGCCTGGCCTTCCTTCACACTGAAATGCGATGGAGGGATGCACTTGTGTCAGCTTGGATGCTGGCTAGAGAAAGATATATTGCTAAGGAAGAAAAGAAAGGAGGCAGGCTGAGTTTCAGAACCCAGACATGGCAGAGAAATCTGCCCTCCTAGATAACAGGGACAAGGAGTTACCCCCAATCCCGCCAGCAGCCCAATCTGTCACAGCCGGACCGAAGAGTGTCCTTATTTCTTCTTCATTATCTCCATCTTGCAAATGGCTTATCATCTCTCTAAGGGTCTTTGAAAGGAAGCAATTTGGTTTCTTTTTTTCCTTGATCGGCTGTAGGAGATGCATCAGAGTACAGGATTCAGCAGGACAATTTTGGTGAGCAAATGTGACCTGGTGGGCTCACTTTGAGGAAACCTCTGTCACTGATGGATATAAGAGGATGAAATACCCAAGTCAGGAATGGCAAATCTGTGGCCTGTGGCTTTCCAGAGCCTGAACTCGGCCTCAGAATCCTTCTCAACTCAGAGCATCAGCCATCACCAAATATTTGGAGCTTGCTCTAGATGGAAATCCATGTTGTCACAGCTGGACTTACCCCCCATCCCGTGTTATAATCAATGCACCTATCCTAATCCACTTCTCCCTAAGCCCAACACTGAGAGAATCAGAAACGCAATATACTTGGCTTCAACCCTGCTTATTTAAATTAAACCCTGGATAGGTAACAATTGCCTCCCTATTTAGGGACCTGTTCTCATATTTCTGAGTTTATAACTGATTTATGACCTATAAATAGTCACATCAACCTCGTTGCTGAATAATTTACATCCTGAGGTCATGATCTCTGGATGAACCTGACACCCATTCTTGTTAAACTCATCATCTGTGTGCATCCAAGCTAGAACGCAGAACCACACCCCACAGTGGCGGCAATGGAGAAGCAGAAGCCCTAGACTCTGTTCTCCTTTCAAGTCCAGTCAGTCTACTTTCCCTTTAGCTTCATCTCTGAAACGGGAAAATATTTCACACAGGTGGTAATGCTAAGAAAACTATTTGAATAATAAATGTTTTTAAGGTTCTCTGAACCCAAAGCATTATGTCTATAGATGTCTATTGATGAAAGCTGTATCACTCCTTCCCCAGGGCTAAACAGAGGTTGATCCTTTGTGTTTTACACTTCATTGGCATGAATAAGTCAAATCTCTTCCACACTGTAATGTTGATGAATGGGAGAGAAGTTGTTCTCAGCTTTGACGTACAGTCCACTGGTGTTCCCATCTGTAAAATGGACACACCATATACTGCTCATGTCTCTCTCTTTGCCTGCAGAAAACTGATGAGATAGAAATGGCAAAAGACTGCGTTTACTGAAAACTGGTGCTGTACGTGAAAGAAAGAGGAATTCAGTAAATTTTCATTTTAATTTAAAATAACACTACTTCTGTCATCCCAGCATCTGAGTGGGTGAATGAAACTGGTGGGAGTTTCCCACTAGGAAACTAGTCCCACTACCAGTGGCAGTAGTGGGTTACGAACTTTGGGCTGAGAACTGCGCTGGGGGACAGGGAGATAACACAGTGATGTAGGGACCAGAATCAGCAGTACGTTCTCCTAACTTACTGAGAGAGAATTAAAAAACAAGAAGCACTTTCCAACAGCCACTTGGGGACTTTTGACTCCCAGAAGGTACAGGGGTTATGAGTCTCAGAGCCACAAACATTTTATTTTAATATTACTTCCTCAATTAGCATAAGCACAAACTTCTTTCTTCCAAGTACATTGTGTTGTTGATGTTCACCTAATAGAAAAGAAAAACTCATTCCAATTCCAATCTGGGTGAAGACTACATTTCCTATGATAAATGTCAGTGGGTTGATGGGAACAGACTCATTCAAAGGTGAAATGCTCGAACCTAAGCTTTGTGACTAACTGCGCCTAAAGACAGCTCATTTCATCCTGGAGCATCCTTGTCTCAGCAGTCTAGGCAAAACCAAAAAGATCACAGAGCAAAACCAACTAAGAGTATGACAACATTAGTTCTCCATGCTATGGGAACCTCAGTCGGTTTCCAGAAGAATCTTGTTTTAAGGGAAAATGATCTGGCCTGAGTAATTGTGAAAAAGAAAAAGTAAACAAACAAAATATGGTAGTGGGTGATACAAGTGGGCCCTGCTTCTAGTCACATTTTAGATCTAACTTTTAAAATGAAAGGTTCTCATTTTCTCATTTTACCAAACTTAAATTTCAGAGAAATTTTTATGATCACTGCTGACTGGGTTTCAAAGGGAAATTGCTCCCAAATTTAAAATCTGAATTTCTCTGCCTTCTCAGGCGCATTTAGCTATTTGACACCTCCGAGTGTCTTAACTTTCTGTGAACTTAGAGTCGAAGTCCCTCTGCTATTTGATAGCTGTGCGCTGAAAGAGCCGCTGGCTTAACAGGTTTCTATTTCTTCATCGTCAACTCAAAAATACCATGTCTTAGCATACCAGGATAGTTGGGGGGATTTAAAACAGGGATCCCTAAAATTTTCTTGGTAAGTTTTTTTTTTCTCCATGAAAACTTACTGTTAATCATTAACAGTGAAAAGTAACAGCTGCCATTTACCAAGCATTCTGGACCAGATGTTTGGTACATACTTAAAATTTTATAGATAAGAAAATTGAGGTACAGAGGGGTTAAGTAAATTGCCTAAAGTCACATAAATAGTAAATGGCAAAACTGGGATTCCTGCCCGTGGCTACTTACATTCAGGTTCTGCTTTCTAATGGGAATTCCCATGAGCCAGGAGGAAGGAAATACGGCGTAGGGCTATGCTAAGAGATTAATCAGGCAAGGCTTTAGAAAGAATGAATTAATTCTGAGACAAGGGTCTCCCAAGAAAAGCAGCTCACCAACTCCTGGGCAAAAAGAGATGGAAGTCTCTATCCCAAAAAGACAGATGGTATAATAGAAAATGTGGAGTTTGGAGTCAGCACTGCCTATGTGAAGAATCCTGGTTAGGCTGAAGGGCCTTGGGCAGGTTATTTATCCATTCTTAGCCTCACTCTTATCTGTGAAATAGGGATAATACTCCTTGTAGAGTTGTTTTGGCGATTAGAAATAACCATGTAAAGTATCTTGCACATGGTAGGAAGACAATATATGGCAGGCAAAATATCATGTCCTATTATACGTACCTTGGCAGCATTTCCCAAAGTGTGTTAGTAGGCATTAAGAAATATAAAGGGAAAAGACCAAAGAAATTTTAAGTGAGAGGACAACTTAGCAGTCAAGTAAACCCAGGAAATGCTGTTAAGCAAAGTTATACTGTTTTCTTAGTGCAGGGCTTCTTAGAAAATTTAAATTGCAAAGACCCAATCAGAATCTCCAAGAGGAAGCATTTTCCCAATTTATTTGATTATATAGCCCAGATTTTTATTTATTTATTTCTTTAATCCAGCATCTTACAGGACTGATGTTGCTGTGAACTCATGTTAGGAAACACTGGTCTGCCGAGTTTGGGAAGAAAAAGCTGGGCGGTTCAGGTCCAGCCATTATGATGTATTCACTGTTTTGTAGCCATCTCCCTTCTCCATTTATTCCTCCCTAAAATAGGACTTCTCCTTTTTTACAAATGTCGCAGAATGAAGCTCTAAGGAGTGATTTCCAGCATCCATTCAAGCAAAAAGTTCAGCTCCCGATAGGACCAGGCGACCTCCACAGAGCAAACCAAGGCAGGCCCATGGGGCCAAGGCATCATTGGGCCTCCAGGATGACAGGATACGGCCGCTTCCTCCTGCCTGCCAGGGAAGCTTTCAAAGCGCAGGTTACTCCACAGACCGCCAGAAGGCACTGGCGTGGGACAAAGCAGAACCCATGTCACCTACTCGGCACAAGGCCAGCCCATCCAGAGTGGTCCTGCTTAGGCACCTGTCAATGCCACTGTCAAAGGCCAACCCAGCCTAAGGAGGGGGAAAGAATTAAACAGAGGATCCGCTTTTTATTTTCATGTAAAAAGCACTTGCCCTCGGGTTATAAATGTTATTGCATTTGTGTAGCACTTTACTGCTGCCCTCAGCTTGCAAGCATCACAGGACCCCAGTGGCAGTACTTTTATAACCCTTGATCAATAGCTTATTTCTATCGCCTTCAGTCCCAGCTGCCAATCCGTTCTGTATAATGTGGGAGGCAGACTTTGCCGCTCTCCAGCTGTACACGTTGTGAATGTAAACTGTGAGGGTAACATATGTATGGGCATTGAGTGAGGGACATGGGATTTTTGAACAAGGACTGACAAAAATGGACCCCTTGTTCCGGGAGACTACCGCAAAACTGAAAGTTTTCTCTCTGGCAAGATCTCTCTCTCTCTCTCACACACACACACACACTTGGTATTCTTTGGTGGGTTGAGAGAAATGAAACATGATTCTTTTTGTGAGTGTTTGCATTTCATGTACATTTGAGGGTGGTGGTGAAAAGTTGTATGGAAAGATGTAAAAGGATCCGAGGGCCACGACTGTCTTGATCATCACCCCTGTATTCCCAGCCCCTAGACAGAGCCTAGCACAAGGCAGGTACTCGGGAAATTTGTGCTGACTCAATGAATGCATTCCAGTTTGCAATGGGAAGGGAGGTGGTGAGTCCTAGAACATTCTCCAGGGGCTGTTTTAGCAAAAAACGAAGGACAAAGCCCTTTGAAAAATATCTTCATTTATTTATTTATTTGGCCGGGCTGGGTCTTAGCTGCCGCACGCAGGATCTTTAGTTGTGGCATGTGGGATCTAGTTCCCTGACCAGGAATGGAACCAGGGGCTCCCTGCATTGGAAGCTTGGAGTCTTAGCCACTGGACCATCAGGGAAGTCCCTAGGACAAAGGCTTTTTGTTGCCAACAGTCCTGGGGACCACAGACAGCTACTGGCACAGTTGCTTGATTTAAGGGCTCACTGCTGGGCACTCTGGGAACCACGGAGGAACAAGATCTCTAAGGGTAAGCAGCTTCTACCATTCTATTTTCCCACAGGGCAGAGTCAGCCAGGTGACCCCCCAAAGGACAGATACCTCGCCTCACCACTTTCACCCTACTTCAGAAACCAGTTTTAGGACCAATCCACTCTGCAAGAGCCGTTGAAGCAGGGCCCCGAGGCTCCCCAGCATTGTTTCACCACAGGAAAACGACTCCGGCTCACAGTAAGAGGCAGCCAAGCCTGCCCTTGTCTGAACCTGCGTCCTTGAGACTCAGCCAAACCTCTCCCGGCTTGGCGGAGGGATGTTGAGGTGACATTCTTCTCTCTGCCACTCAGCATCTTTTAGACAATCCTCCTCCACCTTGGGAGAATATGCATGAACTCAGTGCAGACGAGGGCCTCGAAAGCTGAAAATTCCCTTTGTCCCTGGGAGGGGGGGATTCATCGCAAGGGAAAAATAAGAACCTGGTTGTCTGCAAGTTGTCCTGAAGTTCTTCTGGTGGCCCGTGGTAGAAATATAGCCACTTCAGGCGGAGTCAGTGAACAAGAGACCTCGTTGGAAGGATGAGTGTCTCAGGGGGCCCGCCCGGTGGGCTTCAGAAGGACCTGGACTCGAGCCCTGGCAAGGCTGGAGAAGCGGGTGCAGCGACTCCCCACGTCTGCCTGCTGCCAGCTGCCCTCGGGTTTCCTCCTGGGCGCGGAGTTCACAGCCTGGGGGCACGTGGCGGGAGGGGAGCGGGAGGTTGGCACAAGCCCTCTTGGCTGTAGACCACACCGCCTGTAGTGCACCATGAATTAATATTTTGAATAAATCCTGTAATTATCTTGTGAACAGATCATTTTTGTGGCACTCTATTTTTTTTGGTGTTAAAAGCATTAATTTGTTCAATATAAACATTAAAAATATACCATCGTTTCTGTAGCCTCATTTCTTTATTTCTTAAGGCACCGGGAGCCTCATGACATAGACGTGAGCTCTGAGGCCCCACCTAAGAGGTGTTCTCGGCCCTGTGCAGCCACCTCAAGAGGCCAGCCGGACCCTGGCCAGCTCTCAGGCCTTTTCTGAATGTCTAGGAGAGGCTGCTCTGCTCCAGCTGGGCCAGAGGTTCACCCTGGCACAGTCCACTGTGATACTGCCAGGGCCCCTTAAGGAGGCAGAAGAAAGGGGGTCCTTATGGGCAGGACAGACACTCCACAGTGTATCAGTGTCTGCTCTCCTCTTCATGGGTTCACCCTGTGCAGATCCCAGGATGCTGGAAGTCTCCAGTTGGGAGACAAAAAAAAAACCCTAAATTTAAATAAATCTCAGGAGTTGTATTGAAAGCCATCAAATCAGCCCACCTTGTAGGTTTCTCAGGATCCTAACTGTCCTCCAAGAGGGCTTGGACCAAGTTAATTTGGTTTGTCCATCCCTCCTCTCCCTCCCACCTTCCTTCTTTCTTTCATTTTTTTAAGAGTAACATTTTTTGTTTTTTGAAAGTTAACAAATATCTTTCAAAAATATTTTGAAACAGGGAAGTATCACCAATAAAATAAAAATCATTCATATTCACACCATACCTCCTCCCCACTCAAGAGATAACTACTGTTAACATTTTGGTATACAACTTTCCAGGTAATTTTCAATAAAATTAGCTCCACTCTTAAAATAACCCTATGATAACATTGACTTGTATTCTGTTTTTAAACTTAGCAATATATCATATGCTTCTTTTCATATCATGGCATATTATTCTGGAAACACTTTATTTCCTAAACTGGAATCAATTTTGCTTTTTCTGACGTATAAAAATTCAATCAATACAGAAAAATAAATGTTCCCTCATAATCCCACTTACTAAAGATAATCACTATTATTAAAAAAGAAATCCTTCAAGCTTTTATTTATATGTATGTATATACATATATATAAACATACATTTACATAAATGGAATCAAAACAGAGTGTTTTGTAACCTGTTTTTTCCTTCTTATTGCTAGATCATGAATATCTTTTCTTGTTAATCTATATAGTAATGCATCATCCTTCTTAATGGCTACATAGAATTCCATTCCATTGAATGAATGTTTGTAACTTATTTAACTCATCAGCTGTTGGAAATATCTGAGTTATTCCCCCCACCTTTTTTTTTTTTGCTATTCTAAGGAATACTGCACTAAATATCATTGTATACACATTTTTGTCATAAATCTGATTATTCCCTTAGAGATAACTCCTAAAAGGAAAATTGCTGAGAAAAATAGGATACATGTGTTAAAATTTGATTCATATTAATAAATAGCTCTGTAGAAAACCAATTTACATTTCACCTACACGTAACAGATAGGATTATTCTCCACACCATCTCCAGCATCAGCCGTTATTACTCTTTTTCATCTTTGCCAGTATGATAGCTACAAATGATATTTTATTGCAGTTTCAATCTGTAAGTCTTTGATTATTGGTGAGGTTGAGCATATTTTCATGTCTTTATCTGTCAATTGAATTTAATTTATGAATTATATGTTTATGGCTTTTGCACATTTTATGGTATTAAAGCATCTCCTTTTTTCTTTTTGGTAATTAGAAAGTTGTTTTTTTTTTTTAATTAAATAATAGCCTCTATTAAGGTTATTAACCTTGACATCAATGTTGAAATTGTATTTTTTCACTTAGTTCATTGTGTCTTATCCCATGGAATGTTTTTATTTTTATATATCTGTATCAGTCCTAGGAAACAGAAAGTCAAGTAACCAGGGTTTAAACCAGTTAAAATACTATTTAATTTACTGGAAATCTAGAGGTAGGCAGACTCAGAATTGGTTTGATGGCTCAGAGATGTCATTATTCCCTCTACATGTCTCAAATTTGCCATCTACAATGTGTTGACAGTGTCTCCCCTTGTGAAATTAGATGGCTACTACACCATCAAATATTACATCCTCTTGTGCCAATTAGGAAGGAAGAGGATAAGGACAGATTTTTTTTTCATCTCACAGATCTGTTATCTCCTCAGGAAGAAAAATCTTTCCCAGTAGTCCCCAGCAGATTTTTATTTACATCTCATTGGTAACCAGTAGTGTCTGCCAAAATAGTCAAAGCTGTCAATCATTTCCTCCATGACTTGTGGCTTAGTGCCATACTACCAAAGGCCCTTCTCACCCCCAAAATTCTTTTAAAATGTGCTCCAGTATTATCTTCTTGAACTTTTGATTTTTTGGTTAATTTTCTTAACTTCCACACCTATATCTGGAGTTTATTTTGGGGTGTGGTTTGACATAACTTTATTTTTTCCTAAATCCTAAAGATTTTTGGTGATACCGATAACTTTGATTAAATAATCAATCCTTTCTCTCACCACACTGAAAGATGGTAATCTTTGTTACATATGAAATTCCCCTATATTATGGGCCTATCTCCACAAAGTTTTAATCACTATAGTTTTATAGGTCATTTTTCTATCAGGTAGAACAAATTGTCCTTTTTCATTATTTTCTTGGCTATTCTCTGTTTGTTTATTCTTCTAAATAATCTTTAGAATTAGTTTAACTAGCCCCCTTCCCCCTCCAACAAATGTTCTCTCTTGGCACTTTGACTGGAATTACATGAAAATTGCAGATTAATTTTAGAAGACTTCACACCTTTACTGATATTTAGTCTTTCCTTCCAGGACCATGGAGTGTTCCTCTCCATTTTTCCAGGCTTCTTTCATGGCTTTTAGCAAGGTTTTACAGTTTTTTAATAAATATCCATTTTGTTAAGTTTATTTGCATTTATTTATTTTTTTTTATTTGCATTTATTTTTATGCCAATTGTGAGTGGGATCTTTTATGCCAACAGGGAAACTGAGTAATTAATGACCATTCTTGCATTCCTTAAATAAATCCTATTTAGTTATAATTATTGTAAAATATTGCTTGATTCAATTTGCTAATATTTCATTTAGCATTTACTTCCAAGAGTTCAGTTCAGTTCAGTCTTTCAGTCTTGTCTGACTCCAAGTGAGGCTGGGCCATAATATCTTTATGCCTTGAAGGATTTTTATAACAAAGGTTACAACGTTTAAAAATGAATTAGGGGGAATTCCGTGGTGGCCCAATGGCTAAGACTCCAAGATCCCATTGCAGGGGGCCCAAATTCGATCCCTGGTCAAGGAACTAGATCCCATATACCACAGCTAAGGGTTTGCATGCTGCAACTAAACATTCTGCATGCCACAACTAGGACCTGCCACAGCCAAATAAATAAATGAATAATAAATATTTTTTTAATAAATAAATAATGAATTTGGGAACCTGCAATCCTTACCTTATTCTGTTGTTGTTAACTCACTCAGTTGTGTCCAACTCTTTGTGACCCCAAGGATAGCAGCACCCAAGGCTTCCCTGTCCCTCACCATCTCCCAGAGTTTACTCAAACTCATGTCCATTTTAGAACCACTTTATTCAATACAGTAGCCACTAACCATGTGGGCAACTGAGCACTTGAAAGGTGATTACTTCAACTGAGGACCTAAATTTCTAATTTAATTTAAAGTAATGTATATTTAAAGTTAAAACCTGATCCTCAATCCAGTTACTGGAAATTGCTTAAGTATGTTTGGAACAACATGGGTATTTGACTCTACTTTTCAACTGTAAATTTCATGAAACCTAAATCTTTAGAGCTCAATATTTCTGATGAAAATTTAGCACCTGAATTGAGATGTGCAATAAGTGTAAAACACACACTAGGGTTCAAAAAATTAGTGTGAAAAAATTTTTAAATATCCAATTAATAATTTTACATGTTGAAATGATAATTATGTTTGATATATTGGATTAAGTAAAATATATTATTAATTTTACCTGTTTCATTTTACTATTTTTGTGGTTACTAGAAAGTTTTTAATTATATATGAGGCTCATGTTATATTTCTATCAGTCACCACCATTCTAAATTTTTAAATAATAGCAATTATCTGATCCTTAATATTTGATAGAACTACACTTTCTTCTTTTTATTTAATTGAACTATAGTTGATTTACTAGGACTACAGTTTCTTTTAATATCTATATATCCTATCAGATGGATGAAATAAATGTTTAACCAAGCTGTTCTTGTGGCATATTTATTTCTTCCTTCCTCTCTTTCTTTTTTCTTCCTTTCTTTCTATAATTATAAAAAAAAATTATGTTTAACAAGTTGGTGACTGGATCTTCCTGTAGGGGAATGACATGATCAGATTTGCTTTTCGAGAATCACTTTGATTATATTGTTGAGAACAGGCTGGCCAAGGCCAAGCATGGATCCAGCCAGTCAGGAAGCCACTGCGCAATTCTGGGTAGGTGGAGCATTTGGAGATGGGAAGAAATGGACACCTTCCAGAGATATTTAGGACAAAGAGTCAATAGGACTTGGAATGAACTGAATACTGGGATCATGGCAAGGAGACCATCAAAGATGCATCCCTCAGGTTTTTGTTGGGCAACCAAAAGTTGGTGAGACAGTCACCAAGTTGGGATCCTAAACGACTAGTTTGGGGGATTAAGCTCTTGAGCTCATGTTAGGAATGGTGAGTATATATAACATGGCCTTGAGGCATCCAAGTGGTGATGTGAAATAGACAGGTCTAGAGAAAGAGGGGAGAAGAGGATGGAGACAGAATTTGGGAGGACTGGTGTATAGATAAAATTGAAGGCAACAATGGCCTGAACGAGATTGTCTGTGGAGAGAATGTCGGTTAAGAGATCTGCATGTTTAGGGTAGCAGGAGAGAATGACTAAGACCAAAACTTGAGGAACATCAGTATTTTTTAAATGTTATTTTTAAAACTTATTTAATTTTGGCTGTGCTGGGTCTTTGTTGCCACGTGGGTTTTTCTCCAGTTGCAGTGAGTCGGGGCCACCCTCTCGCTGTGGTTCGAGGGTCTCTCATCGCAGAGGCCTCCCTTGTCGCGGAGCACGGGCCCTGGGGTGTGCAGGCTTCCGTCAGGGCTGTAACGGGCTCAGCAGTTGCTGCTCCGGGGCTCGGCAGCTGTGGCACATGGGCTTAGTAGCTCAGCTGCATGGGAAATCTTCATGGACCAGATATCAGACTCGTGTCTCCTGCATTGACGGGCCAGTTCTTTATCACTGAGCCATCAGGGAAGCCTCAGGAACATCAGTATTTAAACCCAAGTGGAGAAGGGGAAGTTGGGAATGGAGGATGAGAGTGTGACCGGCAGTGTGGAGGCAAAGCCAGGGCAGTGTGCTGGGGCGGACTGCCACGGAAGCCGGGGAAAGGGAGGGTGGTAGGGAAGTCTGCGGGAGATAAAGTTAAGATTTTAAAGTGCTTGTTGCTCACTCTCACTAATAATCAGAAAATACAAATTAAAACAAGATATCACTGTTCAACCAGCAGATGGTTCAGATTTTTAAGATTAATAATCTTCAGAGTGAGTAAAGGTAGGGGGAAGGATTCCTCTCACATCTTCTTGGTAGAAATGTCATGGTACCAACTTCAGGGGTTGTCTTGACAGCATCTATAAAAATATAAACTATATACACTATTTAACCCGACAATGTCTCTTCTATGTATCTATACTCAGGAAACACTCCCTCATATACAAGAGGTGGTGATTACAATACTGTTCACTGCAGCATTGTTTGTAAAACCGAAAAACTGCTGAAAACATAAATGTCTTTTGGGAGAAAGAAAACAATGGGATATATCATTGAATACTGGGCAGCAGGGTAAAAGAATAATGTACATTTATAGACACTTAAATAGAAAGCTCCCTAAGACAGAATGAAGTGCAAAAGTAAGTTGTAGAAGAATATATATAGTAAAATCTTATTGGTATACATTTATAAACCTGTATACTTGCATATTTAGATTTATATGATCATAAATGCATAGAAATATGTCTGGAAGTATATCGAGCAAACTGTTAACAATGATTAACCTAAAAAGTGGTTTAGAGTTAATATAGTAGAGGAAGACTCGCTTTTACTCTGTATACTTTGAAATGGTTTGCATTTTTCAAACAAAAATGCATCGGTGAATTGTTTAAGTTTTTGTGTTTTAATGCGCATGGAATGAAGGAACCTGGAGATTACTGGTGGTGAATTAGGCAGTGTCTCAGGGATAAGTGATGGGCGTGAAGCCATATTGGAAAGCTTTTCCTCTTTACTTCTGTGCTATTTATTCTATTACCCCCATTAGATCTGTGATAGCAGAGCCAGGCTCTGGTGGGGCTGTGGAAAGCATACGAGCTCAGCGTTAGAAGACTCAGACGGAGATTCTGGTCCCGACCTGTACTAGCTGAGGCTTTTCTTTTCTGTTTGTTTTTAATTTATGTATTTTTCATTGGAGGATAATCACTTTACAATGTTGTGTTGGTTTCTGCCATATATCAACATGAATCAGCCATGGGTAGCTGAACCTTTTCTTATCTGTTTAATGGGAGCACTCATTGAGTTTTGTGAGGATTATATGAGATGTTGTATCACAGACACCATTCAGGTGTTTGTGAATTATATGACTATTGCACCAACCCTGGGGCCACACAGCTCATTTATTGTCTTGCACCTTGACCTCTTCAAGTGCTTCTCCCAGGCAGTCAAGTTTGCCCAGGACCTGGTTTTACATCAGCGAGTCCATATGTTACCAGCCTGCCCCAGCCGACTGGTAGCAGCACCTTGGGAAGCTATGTTGAGAAGGATGTTCAAGGCCAGCAGGCAAATGCATCACAGTCTATCAGCAATGTCCAAGGTGGCTTCAGGACGGAGCAGTGGACACACAGACCCAGACAGGCAAACAGACGGACACACACACACACCTCCTGTTTACACAAGGCAGTGAAAGAGATTTGGCCCCTTTTTCTTTCCACTTTTCAACCATTCTCTTACTATCAACTGGTTCTATCTAATCTTTTCTGAGGTCTAGCCTCTCTTTTGTCTCCCAGGGATATCTGTGTTCATGAAGGGCTTCTTGAAAACAGAAAACCCTTCAAAATCTCCCAAAATGAATCTTTAACAGTGAACCACTAGCACAGTGAAAGGTAGTCATTGAAATCATTTTGAGCCCAGAGTTTTATCTCGAACTTTTAAATCACACCTCAAAGGAAGCCTCCTCTTCTGCTCTTTTTAAAGTCAAAAGGACACTCGAGCAGTGTGATGACTCCTATGATGGCATCCTCCCAGCCAGCCGGGTCTGGCCCCACGGCCTGCCTGGGTCCCAGGGCAAGTGTGACCTGAATGCCACCTGGAAAGCCCCATGGATGTGTCTTCGCCTTCTGGGTCGGCTGGCTTCTCACTTCGTTTCTCCCAAACTCTCATCTCTTCCCTATAGGCCCTTAACAAACAAGACAGCGTATGGGACATGAAAGGGTTTGTGTGTGTATTTAATGGTGATGACAGTGATGGCAGCTTTCATGGGGGCTGCCTGGGACCAGGGTACAGCACTTGTGCAGGACTTGAGCCTTTTCTTTCTATCCTTCACGTAAAATAGTCCCTTTTCCCACACCCTCCTTTCAAAGATTTCTTAATCGTAAAACTGACTTTCCCAGAAGGAGATCCTTTCATTTTGCCTCTAGTGTTAGATTTGTAAAATAATGATTAAATATTATTTTTAAAAAGAGGCTATTGAGGACTTCCCTGGTGGTCCAGTGGTTAAGACTCTGAGCTTCCAAGGAAGGGGGTGTGAGTTTGATACCTGGTCAGGAAACTAAGAGTCCCACATGCCCCACAGCACAGCCAAAAAATAGAAAAAAATAATAATAATTTAAATTAAAAAAAAATAAAAAGAGAATTATTTCTATGGGGGGAGGGATTAGGAGGAACAGATTTTCTAATAGCTGTCTCTACTTTCATCCTTTACAGCTAAGTCATTTCCCACTTACTTGAGTTTACTGGATGACAGCTACATGTAGTTTGAATATTTGTCCTCTTATCCACAGCATTTGGTATGATTAGTTCATTAGCATAACATACAAACAACTTTACCTTCATTGTTTGAAAGGCTTTAGAGTGAGGAGGTAGGAACACTGAGTGGCAAAAGCCCAGCTAAGAAACCCTAAAGTTGGGTAAGAATGGCATTTTGCATTTGTTTGGAAATGAAGCTATTGCATTCTGTTTGTTCTAAGCTGTCTTTTCCTTTGTTTATTGCTGTGTTTTGTTTTGTTTTTTTTACCATCTCTATTAGTTCTATTAGTTGCTGCATGATAAATGATCACAAATTTAGTGACTTAAACAACATCGATCTATGATATCTAAGCCTCCCTGGCTGACCATGGCTTAGCTGAGTCCTCTGCTCAGGGTCTCCTGGTTTGCAGGGCAGGTGGTGGCCAGGGCGAGGGTCTCATCTGAGGCTCAGGATCCTCTTTGAAGCTTGTGTGCTTGTTGGCAGAATTTACTTCCTTACAGCTTGCTTCTTCAAGACCAGCAGGATCTTCTGTGATCTCAGTCAGTTCGGTTCAGTCGCTCATTCACGTCTGACTCTGCGAACCCATGGACTACAACACTCCAGGCTTCCCTGTCCATCACCAACTCCCAAAGCTTGCTCAAACATAGGTCCATCAAGCCGGTGATGCCATCCAACCATCTCATCCTGTCATCCCCTTCTCCTCCTGCTTTCAATCTTTCCCATCATCAGGGTCTTTTCCAATGGGTTGGTTCTTCACATCAGGTGGCCTAAGTATTCAGTTCCAAAGAATATTCAGGACTGATTTCCTTTAGGATTGACTGGTTTGATCTCTTTGCAGGCCAAGGGACTCTCAAGAGTCTCTGATCTCAGGGAAAGCCTAAGTCTTCTTTTAAAGGGTTCACCTGCTTAGGTCAGTCCCACATAGGATCATCTCCCTTTTGATTAACTCAGAGTCAGCTGATTAGGAACTTGAATTACATCTGCAAAAATCCCCTCACCTCTGCCATATGTGTTACCTATTAAAGGAGTGGCAGCTATCATATTCACACAGCCCACCCACACTCCAGAGGAAGGGATTATACAAGGGTCACTGGAAATCACTTTAGGATTCTGCCTATCGCATCATATTTTTATACTGAGGCATCATAGATAAATGAGAAAATACAAGTAAGCAAAAAGAAAAATACATTAAACAATTGGAAATGCTACCACCTAGAGATAACCTCTCTTGGCTTATTGACTTAGCCCTCTACACATTTTCCATATGAATATGTATTTGTAAAATCAGACTGTGGCATACATACCATTCTGTTACTTTTTCTCGCTCTAACAATGTTTTCAAACTATCTTTCTATAGCCACACATAAATGTCTATTGCATCTACTTCAAAGGATGTAGTACATTCCATTTTACGATGCAACTCTGATTTATTTAAGCAGTCCACAATTTGAGGGGGAAGTTAAATAAACTTTTCATATTTGAACAGTTATAGATTTACAGATAAATTATGAACCTAATACAGACAGTTCCCATAGCCTCACACCCAAGCAAATAATAATTTCCCTCATTATTAGCATCTTACATTAGTGTGGTATATTTGTTAAGATTAATGAATGTACATTGATACATTTGTTTTTGTTCAGTCGCTCAGTCGTGTCTGACTCTGTGATCCCACGGACTTCAGCACGACAGGCTCCCCAGTCCTTCACTATGTCCCAGATGTCCATCGAGTCGGTGATGTTTATTGATACATTCAGTTCAGTTCAGTCGCTCAGTCGTGTCTGACTCTTTGCGACCCCATGAACTTCAGCATGCCAGGCCTCCCTGTCCGTCACCAACTCCCAGAGTCCACTCAGACCTATGTCCATTGAGTCGGTGATCCCATCCAACCATCTCATCCTCTGTCATCCCCTTCTTCTCCTGCCCTCAATCTTTCCCAGCATCAGGGTCTTTTCCAATGAGTCAGCTCTTCGCATCGGGTGGCCAAAGTATTGGAGTTTCAGCTTCAGCACCAGTCCTTCCAATGAATATTCAGGACTGATCTCCTTTAGGATGGACTACATTATTATTAACTAAATACCATATTTTATTCAAATTTCCTTGCTTTTTTTTTTTTTTACCTAATATCCTTTTTCTGTTCCAGGATCCCATACAGGATCCCACATTACACATAGTTGTCATGGCTACTTAGGCTCCCCTTGACTGTGACCGTTTCTCAGATTTTTCCAAGTTTTTGATGACCTTGACAGCCTTGAGGAATACTAGTCAGGTCTTTTGTAGAATGCTTCTCAATTGGGATAGTTTCCCTCATGATTAGATGGGGGTAATGTGCTAGTGTTTCTCTCCTGATTAGATGGGGTAAGGTGTTGGGGAAGAAGGCCACAGAAGCAAACTGCCATCTTCAGCACATTGTATCAAGGGTACAAACTATCAACAAGACTGCTCACCACTAAAATTGACCTTGATCATCTGGCTAAGCAGTGTTTGTCAAGTTTCCTCACTGTAGAGTTACTCCCTTTCCTCCTTTTGCATGTTGCAGTTTTTGGAAGAAAGTCACTATGTGAAGCTCACACCTCTGAGGTGAGAAGTGAATCCCCTCCTTGTGGGCAGACTACCCACATCAATTGTTTGAAATCCCTCTGCATGGAAGATGTGTCTCTTCTCCTCCACTTATTTATTTATTCAGTTATCAATATCAGTTTGGACTCAGGGGTATTTATTTTATCCTTTGGGTTATAATCCAACACTATTTTTTCCCTCAAATTGTCCCACTTATAGCCACTGGGAGGTCTTTCATTTGATTCCTGCATTTCTTTGACATTCCATCATGATGGGTTTAATCTTTGTTTCTTGAGCACTTCCTTACTTTCTGGTGCTACATGATGCTACAGGTTTATCTTGTATTTTTCTTGTCTCAGTTCTAGAATCAGCATCTACTATTTTTTGACACTTGGATCATTTCCAGGATTTTTAAAATTTCTAAACAATAACACAATGAATATCCTTGAGAACATATAAATAGGTGTATTTATCTGATGTTTCATTTGCGTTACAAAAGGGCAAAAGTTGGAACTTAGACAAGACCAGTGAAAGGATTTAGACCAAACTGTCCTCTGTACAGCCACTTTGAAAAATAGCTTGGCAGTTTCTATAAAAGTAAATATACACTTTCCATATCACTGGCAATTCCAGTTCTAGATATTTATCTAAGAGAAATGAAAACATGTCCATCAAAACACTAGCACTAAACAGTCACAGCAACTTTATTTGTAAAAGCCAAAAAGTGAGAGTCTAAATGTCCATCAACAGGTCAATGTATAAACAAACTGAGGTTTCTCCAGACAATGGAATACAACTCAGCAATGAAAATAAACTACTGCTCTGTGTAACAACATAGAAATATCTTAAACATATACTGAGTCAAAGAGGTCACAAAAGAGTATCTTCATTATGATTCCACCTATAGGCAATTCTGAAACAGATGAAGCTAATCTATAAGGATTAAAAAACAAACCAGTGCTTGGGGTGGCAGGGAATGGGTGGGGGAGACTGACTGCAAAGGAATCAAGGGAACTTTTTGGGGTGATGTGAATGTTGTATGTAGTAGTGGTTACAGAAGTTTATACAGTTGCTAAGTGCACTTAAAATGGGTACTTTCTTGGTGTGTAAATTATACTTTGACAAAGTTGATTAAAAGAAAACAATAAACTGACCAGGTTGCAAAAAGAACCCAGAGAAGAGGGGGTTAGGCAGGGAGGCTCTCTCAGGAAAGGGGACAGGCCCTTTCCTGACCATCCTTCATTATCTGTGCATGCTTAGTCGCTCGGTCATGTCCGACTCTTTGCGACCCCATGGACTATATAACCCGCCAGGCTCCTTTGTCCATGGGGATTCTCCAGGCAGGAATACTGGAGTGGGCTGCCATGCCCTCCTCCAGGGGATCTTCCCGACCCAGGGATTGAACGCAGGTCTTCCACATTGCAGGGAGATTCTTTACCATCTGAGCCACCAGGGAAGCCCAAGAATGCTGGAGTGGGCAGTCTAACTGAACCAGGGTCTCCTACATTGCAGGGGGATTCTTTACCGGCTGAGCTAGCAGGGAAGCCCCATTATCTAGAGATGCTCATTCTGCTTCTGAAATGCGCCCCTCCCATATCTCAGGGATCCCTCTCCTGAATCAGCCCGGCAGCGGGATCTGGGCTTGGAGAGAATGCACAGACACATAGAGTGGACCCTCCGCACCCAGCAGCCCTAAGGCTGGAGGTGCTTGGTGTCTTGTCTGCTTGCTGGGGTGCAGGGGAAGGGCTAGAATACGTTGAGGTTCAGGCAACTTTCCTGCAGGACACTCCCAGACAGAACTAGATGAAAGTCAGGGTGCCTCACTGCCTGTGCAAACGGGCGGAGGTCTGCTGGCCTGAAGTTACCTCAGCAGCAGGGTGGTACCCCCAAGCGGAGGCAGCATTTGGGGCCAGGGAGGACAGAAGGTGCAGGCGACATGGCAGGAACAGCTCCTTGGAGGCTGTCAGGGAGACCAGGGCTTGTGGACTCTGGTCTCAAGAGACATGCCTGGGTGTCCTCCTCCACTCACTGAGAGGGATGGTGAGTGAGGACCAGGACTTATGGAGACTTCAAGGGGAACTTCAGCTGCGTGGGAGAGCAGGACATTGGTGCAAGACTAGATCCACTGCCAGTCAAGCAGAGTTTGAGACCCGAGGTATTTTTGTAACGTAAGTTCATTCATTCCCTCAGCAATCTTTGTTTCGGGCCTTCAATGAGTCAGATACTGATTAGTCACTGGGGGTTGCAAATCAGAAAAATCCCTGCTATCGTGGGAGTCACCTTCCCTGACAGTTCTATCCTGTCATTTCAGCTGGAGGGAGTGCTTTGCAGAACACAAGGAAGGGTGAGAGGAAGGGGGAAGCACTAGAGAACAGCCCTATGGACCCAGGGGCTGAAGAATCCTGGAATACACTGGTTCTCAGATATATTCCTCAGAGAAGGCAATGGCACCCCACTCCAGTACTCTCGCCTGGAAAATCCCATGGACAGAGGAGCCTGGTAGGCTGCAGTCCACGGAGTCGCGAAGAGTCGGCCACGACTGAGTCACTTCACTTTCACTTTTCACTTTCATGCATTGGAGAAGGAAATGGCAACCCACTCCAGTGTTCTTGCCTGGAGAATCCCAGGGATGGCGGAGCCTGGTGGGCTGCTGTCTATGGGGTCGCACAGAGTCGGACACGACTAAAGTGACTTAGCAGCAGCAGATATATTCCTAGCAGGGCAATCTCTGGGTCAAAGAACATAAACATTCTAAGGCTTTTGATAAACTGTTGCTGTGTAGTCGATACGTGGTGTCTGACTCTAGGACACTGTGGACTGTAGCCTGCCAGGCTCCTCTGTCCATGAGACTTCCCAAGCAAGAATACTGGAGTGGGTTGCCATTTCCTTCTCCAGGGGATCTTCCTGACCCAGGAATGGAACCCACATCTCCTGAACTGGCAGTCAGATTCTTTACCATTGAGCAACCTGGGAAGCCAGCTTTTGATAAAAAGGTACTGCTAAATTATTCTCCAGAAAGTTTCCAAGGTTGTCTTTTTAAAGAGAGAGGGAAACGCTATGTGTTTTAGGAGTGCTCAGAGAGTTTTAAAAACGTGTGTGTGTGTGTGTGTGTGTATGTGTGTACAATGTCACCTTTTCCAGATGCCACCCCAGAAGGTATGGCTCAAGTCAGCTCAAGTCTGTTTCCTACTCATGTCAGACCTAAGCTGGTTTTTTGTTTTTTTTTTTTTAATATTTATTTATTTGGCTGCCCAGGGTCTTGACTGCAGCACACGGGATCTTTCGTGGCAGCACGCAAACTCTTGGTTGCAGTGTGGGATCTAGCTCTCTGACCAGGGATCAAACTTCGGCCCCCTGCATTGGGAGCACATATTGTTAGCCACAGAACTATCAGGGAAGACCTGGACCTGAGATTTTAGAAGCTAAATATATGAGCAGTTGAAATGCAGTCAGAAAGACCTGCATGTGTATCCCAGCCTTAGCACTCACCAGCTCTGGTATGACTTTGGACAACTATTGCTGAAAGTTATGTAAGCCTTGGTTTTCTCATCTGTAAAATGGTCCTTCTGATAACACTTAGCTCTAAGGGTTATGCCAGTGTCAGTCAAGACAATGTAAGTGAGGTGCTTTGCAGAGTACCCAGCACACAGTAGGTGGTCATGATTCTTTTCTCTGCAAGATCAGCAGAGTCTCCTGGCCCAGAGTTCGGCACTCCCGGAGGACACGGACACAGCACATGCCTGCTCTGTGCTTGCTTGCAGACACCAAATCAGTGGTTGTCCTGTAAGATTTCCTATCGGACAAAGTTCCCCACCCAGGTATGCGTTAACCTGACTTTAAAAGACCCAAGATGATATGTGTGTGTGTGTGTGTGTGTGTGAGTGTGTATTGTGTGATTTTTTTTTTCTCCCAGAAAAGAACAAGGATTTTTCCACACTCTCCTAAGTGAAACCAGATGAGCAGAGTTAGCTCAAACTTCTCAAAAACAATTCACCTCTGCACTTAGACCAGATATGGAATGCTTCAACCCCAAAGTATACGTGTGTGTGTGTGTGTGTGTGTGTGTGTGTGTGTGTGTGTCTGAGAAACCATAAGTGGCTCGGAACAGGGTCAGAGTGAAATCATGGTGAGCTCAAATACCCTTCAGCTACAGACGTACAGACGTGGTGAGTTTTAATGTTTGCTTGTGTTTTAAAACAAAACACAACAAAAGTCAACTGCAGATCCAGCCATTATTTTACCTGGAACTCAGACAGGGCAGTTCTGCCTCTGCTGTCTCACGTACTTTATATTGTACATCAGCTTCTCACATTCACTCTCTAACCAGCCCCCCTCCAGCCCCCACCCCCCACACATACCCCTGGCCTCAGCAATCACAGCTCAGCAGCTCTTGAAACTTTTTTTTTTTCATTTATTTATATTAGTTGGAGGCTAACACAGAAAAATGCGCAGCTCCTCACCTTCCACCTACCCGTCCCCACCTCAGGGAAAGGTGTCCACAGTAGGAAAGGAGCAGCTGGGAAGCCCTTTTGAGTTGTCAACTGAGAGCAACAGCTTCCAAATGCTGACCTGTGCACCAAGTTTCCACTCATCCCTGGTGAGATAAGATAAATAAGAACAATGCAGAGAGGTTTTCATAAGACGAATGTATTTTTAATTCTTAAACCATGTCCTCTTTATTTATTTATTTATTTTCGCTTTCAAATACTCATCCATGAAATTTAGTGACAAGAGATGGAGGTTAGTTGTGTTGTTTTATAGTGTTCTTTCTTGGCAAAAGAAAAAGTTGGTCCACTTCACGCTCATCACAATGTATTTTGAGATTTCCCTAGCCTACAAACCCCCAAAGTCTGGGGATCGCCTGGAGAAGGAGCCAAGTGCACAAACAGAAAAAAAAAAAAAATGCATGTGAACTGAGTACCTGCCCTGTGCTGTGCTGAGATGACTCACTTCAGGCCATCCTTGCAGCAACAGTGGGCAGCAGGCGATAGTATTTCCATTTGATGGATCAGGAAGGCAAGGTTTCTAGAGATTAAGGGGCTCGCTGAAGGTCACTCCAGTAGGAATGGGGAGCAGGGAGGCTGGGATTTGAACCCAGGCTGCATGAAACTAGATCCAGAGTGCCCTCCTGCACCTCACAATGTCTATTCCAGAATGCACACCTGCAACCAGAGATTCAGAACACATCTAAAATTGAAGTATGTGTAGAGTCTTATTCAGAAGCCACTGTGAGTTTCATTCATAGATCAGGAACAACCCTGAGGGCTGTTGTGAGGGGTGGGGTGGGGGATGGAGGGTGAACTATGGTATCCCATGGTCGATGCACTTTCAATAAACACAATGGCTGGAATTATGAAAGTGTTAAGGGCTGACCAATCCATCAGCGACAAGCTGATTCATAATGGGAAAGGGCAGGGGCGGGTCCTGAGCACATTAACTGCCCTCTTCAGACCGCTGAATCCCCAGAACAGGAACCGGACCCGGCAGCCGCTGCCTCATTACCAGACAAATGTAGAGAAAGTGACAGTTTAGGGAAAAACAAGAGTGATTAAGGGATGGAAGAATCCATGAGTAAAGATGAAGAAATAATTACGGCACAGCTCGGCGAACTCATAAATCAAGGACGATCACTCCATCTACAAACACCTGGCAAGGTGAAAAGCATCAAGGGGAGATGGGCTATTTAATGTGCATTAAAAAGTGAAACAAGGGTTGGAATTAACAGAGTACTAGAAGCTGAGAGTCAGGGACAAGTGGACTCGCTGTGAAAAATCACCTCCCCCGGGGGGTGGGGGGAAGCCGCCAGAACCCCAGGGGGGTTGAGACACCAAGGAGATTGGACTCCGGGTCAGAAAAGGCTCTGGAGGGATCGGCCCCGCTCTGGGCTGGGAGACTTGACCTGAGTCTTTCCCCAGGCCGGCCTTCCTCTTACACGGCTTCCACACCCACCCCTTCACCTCAGGAAGGCGAGATGGCAATTTGAGGAGCGAAATGGTGTCAACAAATATCGCTAGGCGTCATAACATCAGCCCACGGCCCGCTTTTGAAGTAGGGCGGTGGCCGGGCCGCCCCAAGAAGCGGGTCCCGCTGCCCGGCGATCCCGCGCCAGGAGAGCCCCCCTCGCGGCCTCTGCCCTGGAGCCTGCAGGCCTCGGGGGACCAGGCTTCTTTATCCAGAACCAGCTGTGTCAGGGTTTACCGCCGGCTCGCGAGGGGTTTCCCCATCACCGCAGGCACAGGAAGGCGACGTTTGGCGGGGTTCGGGCCTCCTCAGCCTCGGGAATCATCTTCTTCCGCCTGCAAGGGCCTGAGGGCCCTCCCTGTGGGCCGGGAGAAGATGGAAGACCAAGGATTCTGCCTCCTTTCCACGGGGCTCAAAAGCCATTTTAGCCCAACCCGTGAAGAATGGGTTCTTGTCCTGAAATGCCTCCCTGAGTTGAGGGGACGCGAGGTCCAGGAGTCAGGTGTGGGTTTAGGAAGACGCTCCCGTTTAGCGGTGTGGAGGGAGCCGGGGAAGGGTGGCGCCTTCTTGGGAACACACCGAACGCCAAGGAAAAATCCGGATGCAACGGGAGAAACGGAAGACAGAGAAACCCAGAGTCTGAATTATAAGCCCTCTGGGACCTAATTCCCCTGTGTCTTACGTTGTCGGGCATATTATTGGTGCTCCACAAAGGTTTATCATGGACACTGCAATTAAATAAACATAAGAAACAAGATGAGAATGTCGATTCTGGCCATTCCTAACTCCATCGTGGCCTTGAAAACCAGGATCCCACAGCCAAGATGAAAAAGAAAAACAGAAACAGTGTGAGGAATGGCATGACTGCAAGAGGCTCCATAAGGCTCGCGGCATAAATTACAAGCTTATTGAGGGCAGGGGGCTGTGTCTACAAATTCTGCAGTTTCTTCCCCACGGAGCTCCAAGCATTGAAGGGATAAATGGCTCCAGTTACAAAGTCAAGCATTTTAAAATAGCGACAGCCCCCATGAGGTGAATTTCAGTCCTTTTTCAATTTCTCTCCTCAGTCTCTTAGAGATTTTTTTTTTCCCCCTCATAAAACAAGCAGTCTAAGTTTTTAGTCTGACATGCTTCTGAGAACAGCCTGTTGGCTTTAAATAAGCTAAAGGGAAGTCATATAAAGCCCTAGTTTGGAACATCAGGTCCAGCCGTAGACGATGTGGCCAAGTGGCGTGACTGGAGAGTCCTGGACCCTGGCTCTCCATCTCAGGGCCCGCCTTTTCATGTTTACACTCATTCACCGAGCCCGGAGCCAGCAGGTATAAACGAAGGGCAAGGCATGGCCCTGGCCTCTGGGGGAGAAACCGAAGTACACAGGACACAAGAATGGAGGCCGCTGAGGGACGGAGAGGAGGACTATTCTTTTTTTTCCCTTTCCCCTCAGTATCTACCCCTGGAAGAAGGACACTGCAAGCCACCACAAGCGATTTACTACTCAGTACAGATGAAGGCTCAGAATGAGGTTCGTGTAAGGGTTTTAGAGAAAGAGAGAGTGAAAGATAGAGCCAGGAAGAGGGCATGGTTCATAGAATGAAGGAGCATAAGTCAGAGTAAGGAAGGGAGGGCCCGACTGGGAAGACCAGAGGAGCCAAAGACTAGTCATATAACTGCATTAATTCATTAAACACACACACAAGACAAAACTTCCCTATGTGTCACCTAATGGAATCAAAGATAAAGTTACAAGCCCAGACCCTTGGGGGTGATAGTGTGCATGCAATTACCCAGGAGGCAGAAAACTATGACCAAATATCTATAACAGAAGGTGACGATTGTGACCCCAATAAAGTTAAAGGTGGGTATGTGTGTGTGTGTGTGTGTGTGTGTGTGTGTGTGTGTTCAGTCATCTTCCACTCTTTTGGACCTTACAGACCATAGCCTATCAGGTTCCTCCATCCATGGGATTTTTTCAGGCAAGAATACTAGAGTGAGTCTGCCATTTCCTCCTCTAGGGACTTTTCCCGACCTAGGGAACAAACCTGCATCTCCTACACTGGCGGATGGATTCTTTACCACTGAGCCACCTGGGAAGCCCTTAAAGAAAAGGATAATGGATGAACTTTTTTTTGAGGGGGTCACCCCACACCACATGTGGAATCTTAGTTCCCAGGGATCGAACCCATGCCCCCTGCATTGGAGTGCAGAGTCTTAGCAAGTGGACCACCAGGGAAGTCCCTGGATGAAATTTTAAAATGAACTGTGGATTAGAAAATGAATTTTTATCCATGATAAATACCCTGATTTGACGACTGTATTGTAAGCTCTGTAAGAGAATATCCTGATCTTGGGACACAATACATTGAAGTAGTTCAGGGTTTTTAAAAAAGAAAGATGTTTGTCTTTTTTCAATAGGCACATGTATACAACATCTGAAGAGTACAGAGGATGAAAGGATGACTCCAAGCGGGGAAGGAAAAGAAGGAGGTGAGTACGGAGGAGCTTCACCCAGCATTTGACCTTTGAGTACAAAGGAGAAGACAGAAGAGTTCATTTGGAGAAGAAGAGTTTGGAGAATGGGTAGGCTAGGAAAAGGTCATGGGAAAGGTGTGGCATGAAAGCATGGAGGACTTCCCTACTCGGAACCTAGAGTTCCCAATGTGTGAGGGAGAAGGTGGATGAAAATGCAGCTGGACAAGACTCTGGGCTGGTGAAGGGCAGGTTCTGCAATTGGAAAGTCAAAAGAAATTCCTCATCTACTAAATAACCGCTAGTTGCCTTGTGAGACAGAGCCTATGCCTGTAACACGTACAAAAAAACTCAAGTCCATTTTGGAAAAAGCAATTTTAAAAATTGGGGTCACCTGAGCCAAGAAGCACTCAGAATTGGGTTGCATCAGATGGTAAAGAATATGCCCCCAATGCAGGAGACCCAGGTTCAATCCCTAGGTCAGGAAGATGCCTTGGAGGAGGGAATGGCAACCCACTCCAGTATTCTTGCCTGGAGAAACCCATGGACAGAGGAGCCTGGTGGGCTACAGTCCATGGGGTCACAAAGAGTCGGACACGACTGAGTGACTAACGCACACACTAAACTCAGTTTCATAAACATTTATGAGCAACTTCAGTATGTAGGTGTTATACTGGATCATGGGGATGTAGAGACAAAAAGATGTGGTTCTGCCCTCAACGTAGATCACAGGCTAGTAATCAAGAGAGCTTCTCAGACAAAGTGAGTTTTGAGGGGAGAGAAGGGATGTGAATTGACAACCAACCAAGGGTTTGGTTTCTTCAGGACTGCCATTGACCTTCAGGGAGGTGTTTGGCCTCTACTGTGGTTGGTACCCAGGCCTCAGGGCATTGATGTGAGGAGGGAAAACCAGAATGGGAAGGCCATTTGGTAGCCAGCAGAGGTTTAAATTGGAGCTAATTGACTTGTGCTTAGCCACAATGACAAATTTGTTGGAGGAATGTAAAGAAATTAAACAGGTCAAGAAAATTAGAGGCCAATCTCATTTCTTCACCTAGATGCAAAAATCCAAGAAATTGAATTTAGTAGTGTATAAAAAAGATAATGTATTGTGATCAGTTTGGGTTGTTGATCCTGGGAATACAAGAGTGATTTAACATTAGAAAAGCTATGAATATAATTCATATTAATGGATAAGGGGGAAAAATCATATAGTTATCCAAACAAGTGTAGACAAAATATTTGCTGAAATTTAAAATGAAATTTCCTACCTAATAAAGACTTTTGATCAAACAATTACAGCAAACACCATTCTTCAAGGTGAAAGTTTTGAGGGGTCCTTTTAAAATCAGGAACAAGACAAAAAACGTCCACATCAGCTCTTCTTTCCAGCATTGTATTGAAGTCCTATTCAGTGAAATTAAAAAAAAAAAAAGGAAACAAAATGTATAAGTTTTGGAAAGGAAGAAATAAGACTGATATCTTTATAGATAATATAATTGTTTATTTAGAAAACACAAAAGACTATAAGTTGTTGGAATTAAATTTTAAAAGCTTAACAATGTGGGTGGGTAATATAAATTGATTGCATTTATATACCACTCCCAATAAACAATTAGATAGCATAATTTTTTTAAAATGTCATTCAGCACTATTTACTGTAATTGTTTGCTGTAATTGTTTGATAATAGCCAGGGCATGGAAGTAACCTAAATGCCCACTGACAAAGGAAGGGATAAGGAAGATGTGGTACATATGTACAATGGAATATTACTCAGCCATAAAAAGGAACAAAATAGCACCATTTGCAGAGGCGTGGATGGACCTAGAGACTGTCATACAGAGTGAAGTGAGACAGAAAGAGAAAAACAAATACTGTATAATATCATATAATATCATTACATGGAAAACCTAGAAAAATGGTGCAGATGAACTTATTTGCAGAGCAGAGAACAAACTTATGGTTACCAAGTGGGGAAGGGAAGGGGGTTGCGGGATGAACCGAAAGGTTGGAACTGACATATCCACTACTATGTATAAAATAGATAACTGATGAGGACCTGCTGCATAGCGTGTATACTCAGTGCTCTGTGGTGACCTAAATGGGAAGGAAACTTAAAAAGAGGGGGTCTATGACTACATACAACTGATTCACTTTGCTACCCAGCAGAAACTAGCACAACACTGTAAAACAACTATAACCCAACAAATTAATTTAAAAATTTAAAAATTAATTTAAAAAATAAAATCAATACACACACACACACAAAATTCAAAAATACAAGATGTCAGTTTTTACAGCAACCAAAATTAGGGTACTTAGGAATAAATGTGATGCAAGATAAGGAAGACCTTTAAAAAGAAAAATATTAACTTTATTGAAAGACAATACACAAGACAAGTAGACAGAGAGATGAACGAGGTTTGTGGATAAGAAGTCATAATATGAAAATAATGTCAGCTCTCTTCACATAGATCTATAGACTCAACCCAACTCAAATCCTTATCTAATTCCAAAATTTATAAGGCAGAGGAGAGTCCTAAGGATAGCCAGTGAGTGAAGTCGCTCAGTCGTGTCTGACTCTTTGTGACCCCAGGGATTATACAGTCCATGGAATTCTCCAGGCCAGAGTACTGGAGTGGGTAGCCTTTCCCTTCTCCAGGGAATCTTCCCAACCCAGGGATTGAACCCAGGTCTCCTGAACTGCAGGCGGATTCTTTACCAGCTGAGCCACAAAGGAAGCCCAAGAATACTGGAATGGGTAGCCTATCCCTTCTCCAGGGGATCTTCCCGACCCAGGAATTGAACCAGGGTCTCCTGCATTGCAGGTGCATTCTTTACCAACTGAGCTATCAGGGAAGCCCTAAGGGTAGCCAAGACATTCCTAAAAAAAAAGAATAAGGTGTTAGGACCTTCTCTACTATATATAAAATCATACTACAAAGCCACGGTAAGTAATACAGTGTGATATAGGTATATGTGTGTGCTAAGTCACTTCACTCATGTCCAATTCTTTGTGACCCCATGCACTGTAGCCTACATGGGATGTTCATGTTCATGGGATTCTGCAGGCAAGAATACTGGAGTGGGTTGCCATTTTCTTCTCCAGGGGATCTTCCCAACCCAGAGATGGAACCTGCATCTCTTGTGTCTCCTGCATTGGCAGGCAGATTCTTTACCATTGTGCCTTCTGGGAAGCCGTGATATAGATACAGGGACAGACAAACTGACCAGTGGAACTGAACAGAATGCCCCAAAGTAGAACCACACATATATGGAAACCTGACATCAAGAGATGACACAGCCAACCACCAGAGAAAGGAGAGATTATCCAGTACATGATACATAATTGTTATTTACACCGGGGCAGGGGGCGGGGGAAGATGGACCCCTATCTCATACCTTATCCAAAAGTAAATTCTGTGTGAACTAGTACACAAAATGTACAAGTCAACACTAATATATTTAGAAGAAAATAGAGAAAAATTTCTTTATCACAGCAGGAGAGAAGGATTTTTTATACAAGGTACAAACTGCATTGACCACAAAATATAAGATTGATATAATAGATTATATTAAAAATAAAATGTCTCTCATCAAACTACATCTTAAAGAAAGTGAGATGGCAAGCCACAAAGTGGGAGAAGATACCTGGAATGCATATAACTGATAAATGAATACATAAGAAAATTTTCCTACAGCTGTCTGCATGCTCATTTCCTGGTCTCCTTCAGACTTTGCTCACATGTCATGTTTTTCATAAAACCTTCCCTAATCACTGTTTTAAAAATTGCAGGCTCACTACCACTCCCTGCCCTGCCTATTGCCCTTCCCTGCCTTACTTTTAGCCATAACATTTATCATTACCCTACCTACTATACAGGTTAAGGAAATGATGATTGCCTGCCACTCCATCTCCTCAGAAGACTATAAACTCCTAAATGAGATAAGGAATTTTGATCTATCTTGTTCACTTCTGTATTCCCAGTGTATAGAAGAGTGCCTGGCACATAGCAGGTACTCTATAAATATTTGTTGGCTAAAAACTCCTACCAATCAATTATAAAAACATCAACAACTCAATGGAAAGAAAAGAGCAAAAGGCTTAAACAAGCATTTCAATAAGAAAACGAAAAATACAACTTGTCAATAAACATATAAAAAGATGCTCAAATGTACTGATCATTCGGGAAGTGCAAATTAAGACTGAAATGAGATACTATTTTATATTTACCAGACTGGCAAACATTAAGAAGTCTGACTATACTAAGTATTGGCAAGAATGAGGAACACAGGAAACTCTTAATACACCTGCTGGTGGGAATGGAAATTGTTTCTCTCTTTAGAAGACAAATTGGGATTATCTTGTAAAGGTGCGCACGTGTGTAGCCTGTATGTCAGTTTGTCTGTTCTTAGATTTACACCCAGGAACGGTGCCTCTAAAAATGCAGGCCACAGACTGGTGTCAGTATGTAAAGGAATGGTCTGTTATAAGTTACCATGAGACAAGAACAAAAATTGACAGTGAAGATTAAGAAAACTTGATAGCAACTTGACATTGCCATCCTATATTTTTAATTTTTTAGACTTTTTTTTATCCTGGTAAAATATATATAGCTGAAATTTGAACATTTTAAGCATACAAGTTAATGGCATTAAAAATTACATTCACACTGTTGTTCAGTCATCACCATCATCCATCCCTAGAATTTTTTTTCATCTTTCCAAACTGAAATTCCATATCGGGACTTCCCTAGTGGTCCAGTGGCTAAGGCTCTGCACTCCCAATGCAGGGGACCCAGTTTCGATCCCTGGTCAGGAAACTAGATCCCACATGCCACAACTAAGAGTCTGCATGCCACAACTAAGAGGTCCCTCATGCCACAACAAAGACTGAAGATCCCGCATGCCACAACTTGCTAAGTTGCTTTCAGTCGTGCCCAACTCTCTTCAACCCCATGAACTACAGCCCACCAGGCTCCCCTGTCCATGGGATGCTCCAGGCAAGAATACTGGAGTGGGTTGCCACTTCCTTCTCCAATGCCATAACTTAAGAATCCCAATAAAAAAATTTCTAAATAAAATTTAAAAATGAAATTCCATACCCATTAAACAGTAGCTCCCTCTCTCCCTTGCATCCCTACTCCTGGCAACCATTTTTTCTGTCTACGAATTTGACTAAGTATCTCATATGAGTGGAATACCATACAGTATTTGTCCTTTTGTGACTGGCCTATTTCACTTTAGCATAATGTCCTCAAATTCCACCCATACTGTAGCATGTGTCCAAATTTCTTTTCTTTTAAAGACTGAATAATACTCCACTGAATGGATATAACACCCTTCTGTTTATCCAGTAATCCAGTGATGGACACTTCTACCTTTTGTCTATTGTGAATGACTGCCCTACTATACTTATTAAAATATAATTTGTCTGTTGACTATAATAATTAAAAATTGGGCTTTATGTTAGGATGTCTTTGAATTTTTAATAATCTCATTTTCCGAGTAATTCATTTTTATGGTATTTTACAAAAATCATCTGTGACAGTTGTAAAATTTTCTAAATCCACCCACAGATAGTTCAAAAAGCACCATCCTGAAGCAGAGGCTTCCAAATTTTTATAAGACCCAAGAGTAAGAAAAACTCTTCCCATCACAACCCAAGACACATGAACATAACGGAAACAAAAGTTTCACAGAGCCATACTTAATCATTTCTACAGAAAATGCACTAAGGTAGTTTCTGCTTTAATTTTTTTTAAATCCTGGTTGAATCTATTAAATTGATTTCACAGCCCACCAAAAATCATGAATCCCAGCATGAAAGTCAGTGCTCTTGAGAAATTCCTGCTTATGTATGTCAGCAGCCATGTAATGGAATGTTCCCAATAGCATTATTCATAAAAGAAAAAAAAAACCAACCCAAATATCCATCAATAGGAAACTAAATGAATAAATTGTGATATATTCACCTAATACAATATTACTGGGGCTCAATCAATGTTTATTGAATGAATTAATAAACGGCTGTGAAAATGAAGTGCAGCTACCTGGAGCAGTTTGGATAAATCTTAGAAATACAATGTGCAGTGGACAAAACAAGTCACAGTTGGTTTTATACTGAACAAAACCATTTTTAAAAAAGCAAGCAAAAGAAAACACAATATTGTTTGAGGACCCATGCATGTGGTAGAACTACCCTAAAAGTCAAGAGAACAATGAACACAAAATTCAGGACAGAAGTTACCTCGGGGGAGCAGGCAGAGGGTGGGATTGGGGAGATCCCAGGCAGCTAACAGAACTGGAAATGTTATTAAGTTGGGTGGTTTACAAATGTTCATTTTATTATTATGCTCTGTACTTAGATACACATTGTATATATTCTTTTATCTATCATGTTTCAGTCAGTTAGTTCCATCGCTCAGTCATGTCCGACTCATTGCGACCCCATGGACTGCAGCAAGCCAGGCCTCCCTGTCCATCACCAACCCCAGGAGTTTACCCAAACTCATGTCCATTGAGTTGGTGATGCCATCCAACCATCTCATCCTCTGTTGTCCCCTTCTCCTTCCACCTTTAATCTTTCCCAGCATGAGGGTCACATTTAAAATCTTTTAAAAGGTATAAATGAAGTTAATGGAATTGGAAGACAAAGAATTCTAGCCATACTGAGCAATCCATTGACATATCAAAATATCGGTAAAATAGGGCCCTTTGACCTTCTTCCAAGACTGTGAAAAAATAGCTGATAAACATTTTATCAGGCTGAAGAGAAGGGTATCTAGACAAGGTGTTGAATTGGCTATCGTTTCCCCTTATAGAATAACCTCCAGTTTCCTTATACTTATCCAGCAAACTCTCACCCCCAAAATACTTCCACGAGCATGGAATGTTCTTCTGCATCCCTGGCTGTTGGTTGATGTTAGAATTATGAGTTAAGGGTCTTGGGTAGGCCATAGAAGAAGAGGGTGGAGGCCAAGCCTTATTCATTTTTATGTCGCTAACCTTCAGCCCAGGGCCTGTGCAGAGTAAGTATTGGATAGCTGTTTCCTGTAGAAATGAATGAAGCACTTACTGAAAGAATAAATGACTATTGCAGTTAGGCTAAGGATGCTATACCATTTCTGTCATTGCCGATATATGAGGTTATTTCAGGCTGTTCTGACTCATGATCTAAGCGGAGACATAGTAATGGGCGTGGCTTCCCCAAAGGTATTTATGAATTAAAGATCTGAGGGAGAAGGTAAAATGAGGTCATGGGATAAAAGTGGGGAAGCAGTCAGTTTTAAAATAAAGATGAGAAATCTTGGGAATTTTCAAAGTCCAGTTGGACATAGCAGTAAGTTGGTGACTATCTTTTTTATCCCCACTTTAATTTTTATCATGGTTAATTACAAAGCGTCATGGAGGAGAATGCAGTGGTTAAGATGATGGAATGTGAAGGCATTGTTTGGGTTTGAATCCTCCACTTACTAGGTAAGTGAAGGGAAATTACTTAACCTCCTTGTACCTCAGTTATCATCTGTAAATAGGGATAATAATAGCACCAACCTTGGGATTTCCCCTGTGGCCCAATGGTTACGACTCTGTGCTCCCAATGTAGGGGGTGCAGGTTCAGTCCCTGGTCGTGGAACTAATATGCCACACAGAGCAACCAAAAGGAAAGAAAACAGCAAGCTCATAGAAATGGAATGACGGGAAGCGACTCAGTGAGGAAATGTTCATAAAGGGAACAGCACCGGCATGCAGCAAGCACCCTATCAATGCTGTTAAATAAAATCTTTACCTAGATCGACAATATACTCGTGTACCCGTCTGCTTCCTGTACTCTTCGGGTTAGCTGCCGGGTGGGTACTCAGACTTTTATCACAGCGAAATAACTTCTGTGGCCTCTTCCATGGAAAGCCCTTGAGAGGTTTCATCTTTATGGAGCTTTGCTATAGGCGCCTCTGCTTAATCACCCTTGCAATCCTATTGTTGATATCATCTAAGATCATTGTCTTTAATATACCTACATAGATTCCTGACAGCCTGCCTTCAGAATGCCTGTCGCATCTTTCTTTCTTTTCCATTCTCTGTCTCTGCTTCCTCTGCCCTCTTGGACTCTTGCAACAGCCTCCTAACAGATTTCACTACCTCTAGTCTTTGTTTTAGCCAGTTCATCCTTGGCCCTGGGGACACGCTGAATCTTCCCCAAACAACCCTTTGCAGGCATTATTCTCACCCACTGGCTCTGATCAGAGCCCTCCACTCCTTTGCCTCTGTGTTCAAATTCCTTAGCTTGACCATCAAGACCTCTCTAGTCAACTTCAGCCTCACTCTCCCACTTGATCTCTATCTGCCTTTACAAACTTTTTCTTGCAGCCAAATTAGCCTATTAATTGCTCGATGTTGGTCATGCCTACGCCCACCCTGGCAACATCATTTCCTCCACTCCCAAGCCTAAAATGCTCTTCTTGTGACTTCATATCCTGAGAAGATACTCTAAGAGGTGAGAGAAGGTCATCGAAATGGAGATTAGGGAATATCAAAAGCAGGTTTTGTGTTTCTAACTTGTTCCTTGACTTGGCCATGATCCCAGGAATGGGAGAAGGATTCTCTCCTTCAAAAAAGGCATAAAGCATGAGGGTTAAGGGTATGAGCTCTGGCTCTATTATTTCCTGGCTACATAAGGTGCCTCTGTGCCTCAGTTTTGCGAATCTGTAAAAGGGGTACCTTTTGGAGCGGATATGGTGATGCACCACACAAGTCCCTCTTTAAGGCTGAGATATATATTCTCCCAGCTGTAAGAGTGTTGGCACTAACCCTCACACTGAATCCCCTCCAGGAATTGCCCTCAACCAAAGGGATTCCCAGGTAGCTCAGATGGTAAAGAATCTGCCTGCAGTGCAAGAGACCTGGATTCGAACCCTGGGTTGGGAAGATCCCCTGGAGAAGGAAATGGCAATCCACTCCAATATTCTTGCCTGGAGAATTCCATGGACAGATGAGCCTGGCAGACTGCAGTCCAAAGGGTAACAAAGAGTCGGACACGACTAAGCTACAACCATAAAGGAAACCCCTAAAATGCTGGCCTCTCCCAGGGGCAGCCTGCATCCAGCACCGAGTCAACGAGAAGTACAAAAGCCTGGTCTCTTTGCCTTGATTAGACAGTCCTAAAGGGCCACTCCAGCTTCTGATCCCCCCATAAAGTTCACCGAAGTCTCTGTTGTGACTGCATCAGAGCCCAGCTTCTCTCTGCCCAATCCAGCTTCCTTTCCTTCCCCTCACAGCTGCTGTTCCCCAAACAACTCCTCCATAGACTACACACATGCAAAATCTCTGCTTCAGAGTCTGTTTCCCAGGAAACCTGACCTACAATGGTTGGCCTAAGAAAGCAGTCCCCAAAATGAGATTTTGGAGCAGCATCACTTGCTGGCTGACCAGCACTGAGGACCTCATCACTAATGGGAGGGGGACCCTGAGAACACCGGGCATGGGGTTCTGGTGCAACTGCTGAAATTTTCACTGGTGCTGACCTGGCATGGGACACAGTTGAACATGAGTGCACCGGGGGTGGCGGGTTATCAAGTGTCTGAGAGGTTCTGGGATGAACTCTTCGTAAACAGTGCAGAACGAGATGGCTGGTGCTGGGGGCAAGGCGAGGGGCAAGGGATTGATTCACTGAAGAAAGACAAGGAGAGCCCAGAGTGATTAATCACCAATATAAGGCAAAGTGTAAAAGCTTGAGGGTGGCCTATATAAGACAGAGTATAAAGAGACTCTTAGCTCCTGTACCGGAGGGCAGAGGATCAGGCCCAGAACTTAATTATAAGAAGATTGAATTCTCAACGCTAGCAGATCTGCTGTGCTGAGGTCAGGGATCTGATTGGAAAGAATGGGACCCCGAGACTCTCAGGAGGCTGAAATCAAGATATTGGTCAGGGGCTGCAGTCATCTTGAGGTTCAGCTAAGCCTGGAGCATCTGTTTCCATGAGCACTCTCGTGGCTTTTGCAGGCCTTAGAAGATCCTTTTCTAAGCTTATTCCTGCAATTGCAGGGAAGCCTTAGGACCTGGCTGTGTATCCTGAGTGTCCGTACCACATAGCAGCTGGGGATCAGAGACAGAGAACCAGAGGGTCTCCCAAGACAGAACCCACAGCCTTTTTGTATGCCAATCTTGAAAGTACCATCCCATCATATCTGACGTTTCCTATGCATAAGAAGCCAGCTACGGGCTTCCCTGGTGGTCCAGTGGATAAGAATCCTCCTTGCAACGCAGGGGACATGGAAGTTGGATCCCTGGTCCGGGAAGATTCCACATGCTGTGGAGCATGTGTGCACAGCTACTGAACCCATGCGCCCTGGGGTCCCACGCTCCACAACGAGAGAAGCCACTACAATGAGAAACCTGTGCACTATGACAAAGAATAACCGCTGCTCGCTACAACTAGAGAAAGCCTGCACGCAGCAATGAATGAAGATCCAGTGCTACCAAAAGAAAAAAAATTTTTAATAATTAAAAAAAAAGAAGGAAGCCACTAGGTCCAATCCATCTATGATGAGAGGAGAATACACACAGAGCGTGTGGCAGAACTCTGGGGGTCACTAGGACCCTCTGTGAAGCTGCTTCCCACAACCTGGCAGACCTTTGCAGGTTCTGGAGACAACGTGTTCTACGCTTGAGGATATTGTTCTGACCCAATTACTTGGTGACAAGGAAGACTATCAGCTTTCAGTGGGGCCCAGAGCAAGAATGGGCTCTGCAGCAGGTACAGGCTGTGATGCAATTACCTCCGTAGTATATGAGGCATCTCTGGTGCGAAAGACACTGTATGCAGTTTGTGACAAACTCCAAGAGGAATCACACCCTAGACCCCTGGAGTTCTGGACACAGGCCATGTCATCTCTAACAGAGAACTGTACATCCCATTCAAAAAACAGCAACCAGTGTTGTATTGAGCTCTGGGAAACACAGAGCATCTGATTATGGGACATTAAGTGATCTTCCAGCCAGAGCTGCCCATCACAAGATGGGTTCCGTCAGACCCACCCAGTCATAGAGTCCCATGGCCTAAGACCTCTCCAACATCAGATAGAAGTGGTGTATCCAGATGCAGCAAAGGTCCATAGCAGCAAAGATGTGGTGGGTATCAGAACCAGTGCAGAAGTAGCAAGTGGGGAGGGGGCATCCGAGAGAAAAGTCTCTGATCTTTGTATGTTGAGGGTGGCAGCCATGAATCTCCCTTTAATCTACCAGCACCACTCCCCAATCCATCATAATTGTCTAATAACCTTGCCATTCATCTAAAATAAGAGAGGGCTTCCCTGGTGGCTCAGGCAGTAAAGCATCTCCCTGCAAAGCGGGACACCAGGGTTCGATCCCTGGGTCGGGAAGATCCCCTGGAAAAGGGAATGGCAATGCACTCCAGTATTCTTGCCTGGAGAATTCCATGCACAGAGGAGCCTGGTGGGCTACAGTCCATGGGGTCACAGAGAATCAAACATGACTGAGTGACAAGCACTTAAAATATGAGAAGTGGGGCCTGAGAGTGACATTGAAGCCCAGCTTTCACAAAGCTTGTTTGGCAAAGAAAAAACTGTTTTCCAAGTTGGGTCCCAATCTTCCTGCCTGGATAACTCCAGCAACAGTGTAAAGACACCCTGAGTCTTCTTGTTTTTCTCCTTCCCAAGTCCTTGAGGAGTATCTCAAAGTCCCCTTCCACCCACATCCTCCTCAACCTGACCCTTCCTTTTCTGAAGAGCTTTCCTCGGTCCCACACCCATCCAGGCTGTGAGGTCCAGGGGAGGAGGCAGCAGGTGGGCACACATTGACCCAGCGACCGAGAAGAGCACCACAGTGCACTCACTTGCCCCAGCTTACCTTGACGGGAAAGGGCTCCAGTCTCGCTGCAGGAGGCCGATCTTCCCATAATTCTGCCCGACTCCAGGCAGCAGTCTTTGGCTGCAAGCAACAGAAACAAACTCTGGCAGACTTAAAGCAAGGGAATGTATTGAGAGGATGGGGCCATTCACAGAATCAAGAGACAGCTGAGAAGGAGGCTGGAAGAGTTGGAAACAACGACTGCCATGACCTCCTGGAACAGGAGCTAATTAACCATCCTGTGAGAGGACTGCTTCATGCACAACGTTATCTGTCCTTTGGCCATTTTGGTTAAGATCCCAAGTGCTTGAATCTGACCGGCTTGGTTTGAGAAAAACGCCCTCTCCTTTGCCACCTTGATTGACAACCCAACTGGGACTGCAACCACTGGGGTAGAAGCAATTGTCCAAAACAGAAATTGGGGCTCTTGCCAAAATAAAGGAGCAGAACGTTGGGCAGCCAAAAACTACATGTGTTCAAAACACCCCCAATCTCTCCCCAGTTACACAGTCTACTGGTCTACCAAGATTCCGGGTGCTATGTATGAAAAGCTGGCAGAAATCTAAACTAAAGCGAGTAATAGGCAGGATTGAAATCCGTGGGAGGAAGCTCGGTTTGAGGAGAATTTGGGCTTTTTGGGTCAGAAGATCCACATTCCAGTCCTAGCACTGCTGCTAACTGAGACCTCTGCTTATTCATCTAAGCCAGTGATCTATCCAGTCAGTCATTAAAAGCATCAAAATAGACAATGTGCTTGAAGGCACTCGGGAGGCTGTTAAACATGCAAACCTGAGGGGCTGTTATTGGTCATTTGGGTTTTTCTAATTTACTGTGCGGATCACAGCATATCAACTCCTTAACCCGAGATAGCATTTGGCCAGAAGCAGGCAGTTCTGACCTTAGCCGGCAGACAGGCTGCAGTGAAGCGAGATGAAGGAGAGGGAGCTCTGCAGGTAATGCAGTGGGCAGTCTTATTTCAGCCTATTTTGCAATGCAATGATCTTGAGGAAATATTAGGATGCAGTTCATAGAGAGTCCTCACTAACTCAGAAAAATCAACTCCAGCGAGAGCCAAGAAATAGAAAACTGCCAGAGTGTAGGAAATAGCCATTTGGAAGAACGCATCAGATATTCAATATTCAACACAGTGGCAATGTAGCATAGTCGTTCAGAACACGAGCTTTGAGTCATGAAGACCTGAGTTTGAACCCATCCTTTGCCTCATCTATGTGAGTACAGTAATAACCCACTAAACAAATGTTTATTGAGGACTTATTATACGCAGGTATTCTTTGAGGCACTGATAAGACAGTGAGCAATACATATGACAAACGCCCGCTGTCCCCATAGGCTTTACATTCTAGTGGGAGAAGGAAGCAAATAAACAACCAAAAAAGGTCAAATATGTGGTACATTGGGTAGTGATAATGGGCTTCCCTTTATCACTTAGATGGTAAAGAATCTGCCTGTAATGCAGGAGACCTGGGTTCGATCCCTGGGTCAGCAAGATCCCCTGGAGAAGGGAACAGCAACCCACTCCAGTATTCTTGCCTGGAGAATTCCATGGACAGAGGAGCCTGGTAGGGTCATGGGGTTGCAAAGTCAGACATGACTGAGCGACTAACACTTTCACTTTCAGATAGTGATAAATTCTCTGGAAAAAAATAAATCAGCGAAGGAAGTCAATGGGGTGATGGGGGAAGAGTTACTCTAATCTATAGGGTGATTAGGTGATAACCTAACGGTGACACTTGATGTGATAGTGACATTCAAACCAAGCGTTGAGAGAAGCAGACTGTGCTAGGCAGGGGCCTGGGGGAAGACTATTCCAAGCAGAGGGAACAGCGGGTGCAATGGTCTGACGGTGAGTGCACACTTGGAAAGTTCAAGGAACAATGAACGAGGCGGCCAGGATGGCTGGAGGAGACCTTGCAGCCGGAGAAAAGATGGAGATGAGGTCAGAGTGCTGGACACAGGGCAGACGCCTGAGGGCCTGGTCGGTCCAGGACTTTGGCTTTTACTCTGAAGGTGATGGGGAGCCACTGGAAGGTTTTGAACAGGAAAGTAACACAATCTACTCTATATTTTAACGTGTCATTTGAGCTGCTATGTTTAAGTGAGGACAGAAGAGGAAAACCAGTTCGGAGGCTGCAGCAAAAATCCAGGTGAGGGGCTTCCCTGGTGGCTCAGTGGTAAAGAATCAGCATGTCAACGCAGGAGACACGGGCTTGATCCCGATTCAGGAAGATCCCACATGTCGCGGAGCAACTAAGCCCGGGTGCTACAACTCTTGAGCCTGTGCTCCGGAGCCCAGGAACCGCAACTGCTGACCCCACGTGCCATAATGAGTGACGCCCTGTGCCCTAGAGCCCGAGCTCTGCAATGAGAGAAGTCACTGCAAAGAGAAGCCCTGCATGGCGCAACTAGAGAAAAGCCCACACAGCAATGAAGACCCAGCGCAGCCGAAAATAAATAAATACAATTATTTTTCTTAAAAATCCAGGTGAGACTTCTAGTTTCTGGTCCAGCTGTAAGGAGCTTGGGAGTTATCATTCTGTCCTAACAAGTAAAAACCTGAAAAAAAAAAAAAACCAAAATCCCTTCTTAGATTCATCAGAGAAGGAATGTCTCAAGGCAAACTGCTGCCCCCACAAGTCTGGACAGACAGCCAGACCAATGCTTCGAGTCACCACTTAGAGCAGAGATCACAAGCAAAAACCTCCAAGGGAAGCAGGGCTGGGGCAGGAAAACCTGAACTGTAATTGACAAACTGCTGGAGACTCAGTATGCACAAGCCAAGAGTTAAAACCTCTGGCCGGGGACTTCCCTGCTGGCCCAGTGGTTAAGACTCTGAGCTCCCAATGCAGGGGGCCCAGGTTCAATCCCTGGTCAGGGAACTAGATCCCACATGCTGCAACTAAGACCTGGTGCAGCCAAATAAATGAATAAATATTTAAAAAAAAAAAAAAAAAAAACCTCTGGCCGGGGGGGACTCAGTCAAGGAGAGGTGCCTACAGTTTTGTGAGTTTTATCTCCAGGGACTCAACCACATTCTCTTGGTGAATACTGTAGAAAAACCGTTCTAGCTTCTGGTGTGGTTTAAGGAAAAGGAACTGTTTTGAAATACACTGAGCATTCTGCTCCTCGAGAGAAGCTCGTTTACCAGAGTTTAAACTATTGGGGAGCATAACACTAGAGATTATACTAGAGCATAATCAACATGGAGAAAGGAAAACACCCAGCTCCAGCCCTCTCTAATTATCCTTTCCCATTTAAAGGGGAATGATGGGGGAAGAGGCTGAGAAGAACTTGTGAAATTCACAGTCCAGGGGTACAAAGCCACTAAAGACTCGGACCTCATCATGAGACTATAGAATACTTTCTTTCCCCAACACCTTACCCGGTATCACTAAAGGCCTATTTACTTCAGCTCCTTTTACCCAATACATCATGTCCTGCTAACAAGAAAAAATTTCAAGACATAGCAAAAAAACCACACTTGCCTTGAAGAGACAACACACAGCAAAACCAGACTCAGAGATGGCAGAGAGGATGGAATTATCAGGCTGGGAATTTAAGACAACTATGATTAATATGCTAAGAGTTCTAATGGATGAAGTAGATAGTGTGCAAGAACAGATGAGTAATGTAAACAGATGGTAGTTATAAGAATGAGTCAGAAAAAAACACCAGAGATCAAAAACACTGTAACAGAAATGACGAATGCCATTAGAGCATTGACTACTTGAAAGATTTTGACTGTGTGGATCACAACAAACTGTGGAAAATTCTTAGAGATGGGAATGCCAAACCACCTTACCTGTCTCCCGAGAAACCTGTATGCAACTCAAGAAGCAACAGTTAGAACCCTACATGGAAAAACTGGTTCAAAATTGGGAAAGGAGTATGACAAGCCTGTCTATTGTCATCCTGTTTATTTAAATTATATGTAGAGTACATCAGGCAAAATGCTGGGCTGAATGACTCACAAGCTGGAATCAAGATTGCCAGGAGAAATATCAACAACCTCAAATATGCAGGTGACACCACCCTTATGGCAGAGAGGGAAGAGGAAATAAAGATCCTCTTGATGAAGCTAAAAGAGGAGAGTGAAAAAGCTGACTTAAAACTTAACATTCAAAAAACAAGACCATGGTATCAGATCCCACCACTTCATGGCAAATAGATGGGGAAACAATGGAAACAGTGAGACTTTATTCTCTGGGGCTCCAAAATCACTGTAGATGGTGACTGCAGCCACGAAATTAAAAGACTCTTGCTCCTTGAAAGAAAAGCTATGATAAACCTAGACAGCATGTTAAAAAGCAGAGACATTACTTTGCTGACAAAGGTCTGTGTAGTCAAAGCTATGGTTTTTTTCAGTAGTCATGTATGGAGGTGAGAGCTAGACCATAAAGAAGGCTGAACACCAAAGAATTGATGCTTTTGAGCTGTGGTGTGGGAGAAGACTCTTGAGGGTCCCTTGGAGATCAAACCAGTCAATCCTAAAGGAAATCAGTCCTGAATATTCATTGGAAGCACTGATGCTGAAGCTGAAGTTTTAATACTTTGGCCATGAAGAGCCATGGATGCAAAGAGCCAACTCATTAGAAAAGACCCTGATGCTGGGAAAGATTGAGGGCAGGAGAAGAAGGGGGAAACAGAGGATGGTTGGATGGCATCACTGACTCAGTGGACATGAGTTTGAGCAAGCTCTGGGAGATGGTAAGGAACAGGGAAGCCTGGCATGCTGCTGTCCATGGGATCGCAAAGAGTCGGACCCAACTGAGCGACTGAACAACAATAATCAATAGGAGGGGGCTTCCTAGGTGGCTCAATGGTAAAGAATCCACCTGCCATTGCAGAAGACACAGGTTGGATCCCTGGTTAGGGAATATCCATCCCTTGGAGGAGGAAATGGAGACCCGCTCCAGTATTCTTGCCTGGAAAATCTCACGGACAGAGGGACCTGGCGGGCTATGGTCCATGGGGTCACAAAGAGGTTGGACACAACTGAGCATACACGCAATCAATAGGAAAAAATCAACAAAACCAAAAGTTGGTTCTTTGAAAAGATACATAAAATTGATACACCTTTACCAGGTCACATAAAAAAAGAAAGAGGACACAAATTACTAATATCAGAAATGAAAGAGACAATATTATGACAGATCCCATGGACGTTAAGAGAATAATCGAGGAATAGTATGAACAACCCTATGCCCACAAATTTGATAACCTAGATGAAATGACCCAATTATTTGAGAGACACAATCTGCCAAAAGTCTTACAAAAATAAGTAGACAATCTGAATAGACCTGTGTATATTAAAGAAATTGAATCAATAATTAATAGCCCTCCAAAACAGAAAAGTACTAAGCCCAGATGGGTTCACTGGTAAATTCTACTGAAACTCTAAGGACGAAATTACGGCAAATCTATACAATCTCTTTCAGAGTATAGAAGCAGAGGGAATACTTCCCAATTTATTCTATGAGGCTAGAATTAGCATTACCCTGATATCAAAACTAGACAAAGACATTGTAAGAAAACTACAGACCAATATCTCTCATGAACATAGACGTAAAAATCCTCAAGAAAATATTAGGAAATCTAATCCAACAATATATAAAAAGAATTATACACCATGACCAAGAGGGATTCACCCAAAGTATGTGAGGCTGGTTCAACATTTGAAAATCAGTTAATGTAATCCATTACATGAACAAGCCAAAGAAGAAAAATCACATAACCATTTCAATAGATGAGGAGAAAGTATTTGACACAGTGAAATATTCATTCATGATTAAAAAAAAAAAAAACCCTCTCAGCAAACTAGAAATAGAGGGGAACTTCTTCAACTTGGTAAAGAACATCTGTAAAAAATTATACTTAATATTATACTTAAATGGTAAGAAACTGGAAGCTTTCCCACTAAATCAGGAACAAGGGAAGGATGTTCCTTCTCACCACTCCTTTTCAACATCATCGTGGAAGCCCTAACCTGCAGTAAGACAAGAAAAGGAAATACAAGGTACACGGATTGGGAAGGAAGAAATAAAACTCTTTTTGTTCGTACATGACATGATTGTCTATAAAGAGAATCTGAAAGATTCAACAACAACAACAAAAGACTCCTGGAACTAATAAGGGATTATAGCAAGTTTGCAAGATACAAGGTTAATATATAAAAATCAACTACTTTCCAGTATATTAGCAATGAAAAAGTAAAATTTGAAATAAAAAATACAATACCATTTATGTTAGCACCACAGAAAATGAAATACTCAGGTATAAACCTAATATGATATGAATAAGATTTATATGATATACATATATGAGAACAGATGGAGAGACCAACATAGTAATAGACCAACATAAATGTAGTCGACTGATCTTTGACAAAGAAGCAAAGGCAATACAGTGGAGAAAAGCTAGTCTTTTTAAAAAATAATGCTGGTACAACTGGACATTCACATGCAAAAAAATCTAGAAACAGACCTTGTACCTTTCACAAAAATTATCTCAAAATGGATCACAAGTAGTTTAGGACATTCGAAAAAATGAATCATAGATCTACATGTACAAAGTGCAAAACTATGAAACTCCTAGAAGATAACAAAGGAGAAATTTAGGTCTAGATCATCTAGGCTTTGGCAATGACTTTTTAGCTACAACACCAAAGGCATGATCATGAAATAATTGATAAGTTAGACTTCAGTAAAATTAAAAGCTTCTGCTCTGTGAAGGACTCTGTGAAGAGAATAAGTCATGTCCTGTGGAGAAAATATCTGCAAAACATATATCTGATAAAGACAGTTATCCAAAGTATACAAACAGCTCTTAAAACTCTTAAAGAATAAGACACTGAACAACCAGATTAAAAAACAGATGAAGACGTCGGCAGACATCTCCCCAAAGAAGATATACATAAAGGGCAATGAGCACATGGAAAAAGTATCCACAATACAACTCATTAAAGACATAAAAAGTCATTACTGGTTAAAAGAGTAATGAGATTCCACTGCACATCTATTAGAATGGCCAAACCAGATTCCTGATGACAGCAAATGCTGCTGAGGCTGTGAAGCAACAGAAACGCCCCTTCCTTGCTGGTGGGAATGCAAAATGGTACAACCGCTCTGGAGGACAGCTTGGAAGTTTCTTAAAAACCTAAACAGGGACTTCCCTGGTGATCCAGTGGCTAAGACTCCATGCTCCCAATGCAGGGGGCCCTGGATGCATCTCTAGTCAGGGAACTAGATTCCACATGCCACAACGGAAAGACACCACATGCCACAATAAAGATCAAAGATCTCACGTGCTGCAACTAAGACCCAGAGCAGCCAAATGAATAAACATTTCATAAAAGCTAAACACACTCTTAACATATGGCCCAATAATCATGGTCCTTGGTATTTACCCAAAGGAGGTGGAAACATCTACCCAAAAACCTGCATACAGATGCTTAGAGCAGCTTTATCCAAAATTGCCAAAACTTGGAAACAACCAAGATATTCGTCAGTAGGTGAGTGGACAAACAGTGATATTAGTACATCCAGATAATGGAATATTATTTAGCACTTAAAAGACATGATCTACCAAGTCTTGGAGAGACATGAAGGAAATTTGTATGAATTATTACTAAGTGAAAGAAGCCAATTTGAAAAGGCTACATACTATATGATTCCAAATATATGAATTCTGGAAAAGGTAAAACTATGGAGAAAATAAAAAGATAAGTGGTTGCCAGGAGGTGGAGGAGGCAGGGATGGATAGGTGGTGCACAGAGGGTTTATTTTTTTTAGGGCAGTGAAATTATACTGTATAGATACCCTTATGGGATACATGTCATTAAGCGTGTGTGCGTGCTAAGTCTCTTCAGTCCTGTCCCACTCTTTGCAACCCTATGGACTGTAGCCCACCAGGCTACTCTGTCTATGGGATTCTCTAGGCAAGAATACTGGAGTGGATTGCCATGCCCTCCTCCAGGGGATCTTCTAGACCCGGGGATCGAACCCATGTCTCTTGCATCTCCTGCATTGGCAGCTGAGTTCTACCGCTAGCACCACCTGGGAAGCCCTTTACATTTGTCAAAACCTACAGAATATACACCACCAAGAGTGAACTCTAATATAAACTATGGATTTGGGATGATAATGATATATCGGTATAGCTTCACCGATTGTAACAAATGTACCCCTCTGGTGAGGGATGTTGATAATGGGGAAGGCGGGAAAGGGTAGAGGATATAGGGGCCCCTCTGAACCTTCCATTCAGTTTTGCAGTAAACCTTGGTGGTAGTGTAGTCACTAAGTTGTGTCCGACTCTTTTTGACCCTGTGAACTATAGCTCACCAGGCTCCTCTGTCCACAGGATTTCCCAGACGAGAATACTGGAGTGGGTTGCCACTTCCTTCTCCAGGGGATCTTTCTGAGCCAGGGATCAAACTCAGGTCTCCTGCACTGCAGGCGGATTCATTACTGACTGATCCACTCAGGGAAGCCCTTTTTTAAAATGCTCTAAAAAATCAAGTCTATTTAAAAAAAAAAAAAAGTAAGAATTGATGGTGGTTTGCCAAGAGTAGCAGCTATAGAAGTGTGGAGAAGTGGTTGGATTATGGATTTATTTTAAAGAAGAGCCGACTTTAAATTGCCACTGGATGGGATGTGGAGTATGAGGACAACTGAAGATTCAGCCTACATCCTAGACAAGACGACATACGACAGTGACTGCACACAATGCAGAGGAAAACAATACAGTGGGGAAGACTAGAGATCTCTTCAAGAAAATTAGAGAGACCAAGGGAACATTTCATGCACAGACAGGCACAATAAAGGACAGAAATGGTACGGATCTAACAGAAGAGGAAGATACTACAAAGAGGTGGCAAGAATACACAGAAGAACTGTACAAAAAAGATCTTCATGGCTCAGATAACCACAATGGTATGATCACTCACCTAGAACCAGACATCCTGGAATGCAAAGTCAAGTGGTCCACAGGAAGCATCACTACAAACAAGGCTAGTGGAGGTGAAGGAATCACAGTTGAGCTATTTCAAATCCTAAAAGATGATGCTGTCAAAGTGCTACACTCAATATGCCAGCAAATTTGGAAAACTCAGCAGTGGCCACAGGACTGGAAAAAGTCAGTTTTCATCCCAATCCCAAAGAAAAGCAATGCCAAAGAATGCTCAAACTGTCGCACAATTGCACTCATCTCATACGCTAGTAAAGTAATGCTTAAAATTCTCCAAGCCAGGCTTCAGCAATACGTGAACCATGAACTTCCAGATGTTCAAGCTAGATTTAGAAAAGGCAGAGGAACCAGAAATCAAATTGCCAACATCTGTTGGATCATTGAAAAGGCAAGAGAGTTCCAGGAATAAATACATAATAAATAAATAAATAAAGTTCATAGTCAATAAAGTTCTGCTTTATTGACTATGCCAAAGCCTTTGACTGTGTGGGTCACAACAAACTGTGGAAAATTCTTCAAGAGATGTGAATACCAGACCACCTGACCTGCCTCCTGAGAAATCTGTATGCAGGTCAAGAAGCAACAATTAGACCAAAGAACAACAGACTGGTTCCAAATAGGGAAAGGAGTCCATCAAGGCTGTATATTGTCACCCTGCTTATTTAACGTATATGCAGAGTACATCATGAGAAATGCTGGGCTGGAGGAAGCACAAGCTGGAATCAAGATTGCCGGGAAAAAATATCAATAACCTCAGAAATGCAGGTGACACCACACTTATGGCAGAAAGCAAAGAATTAAAGAGCCTCTTGATGAAAGTGAAAGAGGAGAATGAAAAAGTTGGCCTAAAACTCAACATTCAGAAAATTAAGATCATGGCATCTGGTCCCATCACTTCATGGCAAATAGATGGGGAAACAATGGAAACAGTGAGAGACTTTATTCTTTGGGGTTCCAAAATCACTGCAGATGGTGATTGCAGCCATAAAATTAAAAGACGCTTGCTCCTTGGAAGAAAAGTTATGACCAACCGAGACAGCACATTAAAAAGCAGAGACATTACTTTGCCAACAAAGATCCATATAGTCAAAGCTATGGTTTTCCCAGTAGTCATGTATGGATGTGAGAGTTGGACTATCAAGAGAGCTGAGCACTGAAGAATTGATGCTTTTGAACTGTGATGTTAGAGAAGACTCTTGAGAGTCCCTTGGACAGCAAGGAGATCCAACCAGTCCATCCTAAAGGAAATCAGTCCTGAATATTCATTGGAAGGACTGATGCTAAAGCTGAAACTCCAAAACTTTAGCCACCTAATACGAAGAACCGACTCATTGGAAAAGACCCTGATGCTGGGAAAGATTGAGGGTGGGAGGAGAAGGGGATGACAGAGGATGAGATGGTTGGATGGCATCACCGACTCAACGGACATGAGTTTGAATAAACTCTGGTAGTTGGTGATGGACAGGGAAGCCTGGTGTGCTGTAGTCCATGGGGTCGCAAAGAGTCAGAAATGACTGAGCGACTGAACTGAACTGAACTTCACACAATGCCAAGCACACATTAGATATTTAGCAAACACCAAAATCCCAGAAAATTTCAGAAGAGATTATGGTCTTCAGCAAGGTAATATCTTAGATAACTCATGGGGTGGGATTTAGGACACACAAGAAAATCGAAAGAAGAGGATGACCAAACACTGTGTGTGTTAGTCGCTGAGTCGTGTCTGACTCTTTGTGATCCCATGGACTGTAGCCCACCAGGTTTCTCTCTCCATGGAATTTTCCAGGCAAGAATACTGAAGTGGTTTGCCATTCCCTTCTCCAGGAGATCTTCCCAACTCTAGGGATAGAACCTAGGTTCTCCTACACTGCAGGCGGTTTCTTTATTGACTGAGCCACCGGGGAAGCCAGGCTCTAGTCAACTCTAATAACTCAATGTTTTCCTGTGGTCAGTAACCTAGTTCTAGAAACAGGAGATAAATGGAGTAGGAACAGAGAAAAACAAGAATGATTCATCCCAGGACCAGTACATAACAATAACTTCAAAATGAATAACAGGGATGTGATGTACAGCACAGGAAACGCAGTCAATAATATTGTAATAACTTTGTATGGTGTGAATCTATAAAAATATCAAATCACTATGTTGTGCACCTGAAACTAATATAATATTGTAAGACAACTACCCTTCGGTTTAAAAAAAGAAAAGAAAGAAAAATAAAGTACTGTCAGACTTCAAAAAAATGATAATAATGCCAAAGGTAACACTTATAAGTAATCACAGTGGCAATATTAGCTAAACACATGGAATGTTGTGTTTTTTGGAGCCTGTGCTAGGCCAGCCTCTTCACTGCAGTGCATTTAGCTTCAGGTAAATGAGGAGTCATTTATGCTAAGGTGTGGGGGGAAAAAAGCAAAAGGATTAGTTCTCCAAACATTGATTGTCAGTTTCCAAAGGATACACTCTAGTGGGAATGTATTTATCATTTTTTGAACCCCTACTGTACATTAGGCACACATATTTTTCTAGTGCTGAAATCAGCCCAGCTGATTTCAAGGTATATATTATTGTATCCTGGATTGAAACCCAAGGCTATGCATCTCCAAAGCTCATGCTCAGGCCACGCTGCCTCACTTAAGTTTTGTTAACAATGACCCACCTTCACTGAGCACTTACCTCAAGCCAGGCCCCAGTGTTTCACAGCTATTAATATGAACTATTATCATCCCCACTTTAAAAATGAAGAAATTGAGGCCTAGAGAAGTTAAGAAGCTCATTGTAGACCCCTCAGCTGGTAAGTCAGACAGTGTGGTTGTATGTTGTAGGGTCCATCCCCTTATGTCTTTATAAAAGTACTTTTAAAAAATACAGTAGTAATATACATTCATGGTAACAACTTTAGAAAAGACGACTAATAAAAAAGAAAAAAAATCACTGTAATCCTACCATTCTGAGATAACCATGATTATCATTTTAGTAGATAACATTTGAATCTTTCTCCTATACACACTTTTTTTTTTCTTTTTTTACAAAAATAAGATTGTGGGACTTCTCTGATGGTTCAGTGGTTAAGAATTCACCTTGCAATGCAGGGGATGCAGGTTTGATCCCTGGTTAGGGAACTAAGATCCCACATGCCATGGGGCAACTAAGCCTCACACCATAACTAGAGATCCTGTGTACCACAGCTAAAACCCAATGCAGCCAAATAAATAAATATTAAAGATAAATGTTTTAAAAAATAAGATTGTACTATGTTTGCTTTTGACCTATCCTTCATCCACTTAATAATACATTGTCAGCATCTTTCTGTTTTAAATATTTGCTACAATGGTGATTTTTTTTTTACTCTCTTGAGCCATGCACCTATTTAAGAATCTGTAAGAATTCTCCCTTTCACCCAAAATGTGAACACACATACACACAAAATTTTACATATGATTTCAGAGACTCCCTGAACCATGGATCCTGAGAACTCCAGTTCTACATTATGTCTTCTTCTTTTTTTTTTAATTGAAGTATAGTTGATTTACAATGTTGTGTTAATTTCTGCTTTACAACCAAGTGACTCAGTTATACATATATATATATATATATATATATACACATTCTTTTTCATTATGGTGTATCCCAGGATACAACGTATTTCTAATGCCTGAACAATATTCCATCATGGAAGGATGCCCTATAAATTATTGAACCAACCTAAGTCAGTCCCCTAAGATTGGACATTTAGATTATTTCCAGTTTTCCACTATTATAAACAATAGCGCAACGACTGTTCCTACGGATAAATCTTTGCATGTAGTCCTATTTATTGCCTTGGGATCCATTCCAAGGGTATGATCACTTTTAAGGCGTTTGATAGTACTTCCAAATTGCCCTCCAGAAAGGTTGTATCTATTTATGCTCCTGCCAGCAGCATCTAAGAGGGCCCATTTCCCCACATCATTGCTCACATCTGGTCTTATAAAACACTATATTCTGTCCCTCTTTAACCCTGGCTCAGAACTTTTCTTTCTCCTTTTGCTGTCTTGAAGGCAGAGATTTCTGGCTCAAGGAACTGGAAATACCAGTCTTTGGGGAAGACTCTGGGTTAGGAATTGCTATCTTTCCCAACTTCAACAAAACCACAAAAGCTTCCTAGGTTTAGCAGAAGACCCTTGCTTGCAAATCCCTTGTCTTTGGTAGAAAAACTGTTACTGGGTGAGAAGAAACAAACAGGCTAACCTTAAAAAAAAAAAAAAACTTGGTTGATTTTTTTAAACCTTTGTATTATGAAATGTTTGTCCCCAAAGGAACCAGGAGGGCTCCTTTTAGTAGATCTTAAAATTCATAGACAAGTAATTCTGTAATGTGACTGCTCCTTCTCTCCCACTTTAGACAGCCAAATCTGGCTTCTGATGTATACAATTTACTAGGAAAAAAAAAAAAAACCCTCAGTTTGGCTCAAGAACTCCACAAGCGTGGTTATAATGAGAAAGCTCTTGCATATAGTAGGCACTCAATAAATGTTTGTTGAATTGCACTGGAGGACTGTGACATGCACCCTGGAGTAATCGGGGATTTCGTGTACGTGTTTAACTACTAAAGCTTTCATTAACTGTGGCAGTGTTAAATACAGCCGGGACTAATGAGGGGGAGTGGTGACCTGAATACACCAAAACAGAGGGAAATCCCAGATCAACTCTATTTCCTCTTGAAATACAGTCTATGATTTTTTTTTCCTCCAACAAATGTACCTTTCCAATTCTGCTTGACTTAAGCAAATATTACAATAAGCTTACCCTCCGCTATTGGAGAAGACTCTTGAGAGTCCCTTGGCCTGCAAGGAGATCCAACCAGTCCATCCTAAAGGAAATCAGTCCTGAATATTCATTGGAAGGACTGACGCTGAAGCTGAAACTCCAATACTTTGGCCACCTGATGCGAAGAACTGACTCATTTGAAAAGCCCCTGATGCTGGGAAAGATTGAAGGCGGGAGGAGAAGGGGACGACAGAGGATGAGATGGTTGGATGGCATCACCGACTCTATGGACATGAGTTTGAGTAAGCTCCGGGAGTTGGTGATGGACAGGGAGGCCTGGCGTGCTGCAGTCCATGGGGTCGCAAAGGGTCGGACACAAATGAGCAACTGAACTGAACTGACTATCCTCAGTTAGTCCACAGAGAAGACCATGCTGGGACAGGCAGTTTTTGGTCTAGATTTAAGTGCTGGAAAAAAATTTTGACTTGTTAGATGATATAAAGGAATTGTTAATTGTCTTAACTATGATACCGATATTATTTTAGCTATGGAGGGATATGTTCCTTTTTTAAAAAAAAAAAAAAAAGACACATCCTGGAATTGACAAATAAGTTATCACAGACCATCTGCAAAAGAGATAATGAAGATTTGACTATATTATAACAATCACTACTGTTTACGGGAAGTGTTTTGTGCAAGCCAGTTCAGTTATATTAACTTGAATCCTACACTAAATAAACTTCTGCCAGGCAGGTATCACTGTCCCCATTTTGCAGATGAATAAACTGAAACTCAAACCAGTCAATCCTAAAGGAAATCGGTCCTGAATATTCATTGGAAGGACTGATGGGGAAGTTGAAGCTCCAATACTCTGGCCACCTGATGCGAAGAAACTGACTCACTGGAAAAGACCCTGATGCTGGGAAAGATTGAAGGCAGAATGACAGAAGATGAGATAGGTGGATGGCATCACCGGCTCAATGGACATGAGTCTGAGCAAGCTCCAGGAGTTGATGATGGACAGGGAAGCCTGGCGTGCTGCAGTCCATGGGGTCGCAAAAAGTCGGACACGACTGAGTGACTGAAGTGAAACTGAGGCTCAGAGGCAATAGTGACTATTCAACTCTGCTTCAGGGACCTCGCCTCCCTCACCGATGAAACTGACGGCCAAAGAGCCCTGCCCTCCTGCCCAGAGTCCAGGACGCAGGGCTCTCCTGTGATCCCTGGCCTGCATGGAGGAATGCTGAGGCCAGCACAGGTGAACACTCTGGAAAGGACAGCCATTGGCCCCTTCCGAGGTCAGGGACTGGGGCTTTTCAGTCCATTCTGTGACCCTCCCCACCTCAAGGCAGCCATAGTTGGTTTCTATTTACACAACTCAAGAATGCTGACCATCAGAGAATTATTTCTGACTCTCACCCCAGACAGCCCAACTGGGAAATGGCAGCACAAGGATTTGACCTCAGGGCAATCTGATGTCAAAGCCTCATGCCATTTCTCAGAGGACATGCGTAAGAGGTCAAGTTCATCTATCTTCCAAGTCTCTGCCGTCTGCATCTTCCCTGTGAAACTCTTCCACACTTACTTCCATGTCTCTCTACCCACAGGGCGTGGCAATACATTGCTGCTCTAATATAACTACACCTCCACGTGGGAAACCCAGTGTTTAACTCAGCGATTAACGCATATCCCCCTAAATTAACCGCCTGTTACTGCTGCTCACAGCACTCTTTTGTAATGAGAAGAACACTGAAGGGGAGGCATAAAGGGGTTGTCTGGTCCAAGCTCCTGCCTCAGAGGAATGCTGCCTACAAATCAATAGCCTTCAGTCACGTGACAGGGGTCACTTTTGCCATCACCATTCAAACAAGTCAACCTTAAGAAGCAACATGTGCTCTTCCACTACAGAAAGCATGAGCCTGGGAAGACAGCCTAGAAGAGAGGGACAGAGGGCCTCAGAGCCCGAGGGTGGTGGGAAGACTACAGCCTCTGCAGTCAGGGAGCTGCATCTTGTACCAGGCATGTGACCTTGGACTTCTCTTCCCTGAGTCTCAGTTTCCTCATCTGTAAAATGGGGATAAAAATAACAGTGCCCACCTCACAGGTTCTTGAGGTGCTTGTATCAGAGGACAGAGTTAAACTGCCTGATACGCTGTAGGCGCCAACCCTGTCGGTGCTTCCCTTCCTGGAGAATTTAGGACAGTTGATCTCTTATTCCTATTTTTAAAGATCTCCAAGGAAGGAGAAACGATAGCATCCCTTGGTAGCTGGTGTCTGTGTTTCACAACCCACTTAGATGATGTGTGAATATAGCACAGAGGCCCACATCCAAGGAGGCCGGTGGAGGCTGGGAGGCATGCCAAGCAGTTTGCTGGACCGCTACCATCCTGTCCCTTCCCCCACCATCGGCTCCTAAATATATATATTAGCTTAGCCATCCTTCACAGGCCGACCTCCTTTTGGAAACCTTCTCTGATAATCCCCCCGTTTGAAAGGTTTTAAGTCTTCTAACTGCTGCAACACCTGATGGCTGTCAATTCTTCAGGCCCTTACCAAAAACAGGCTAGTACTATAACTATTTACTTATTGGTGAATTCAATAAATATATATCAAACACTTCTACATTGCCAGACAGTGTCCTAGGCACTGGACACATGGAAATAAACAAGACAAATGTGGTCCCTGCCTTCGTGAAGCTCACATTCTAGAAGAAGTCAGAGGGACAGAAAATAGAGTATATCTGTTGCTCAAAAGTGCAATGGAGAGAACTCCCTGGCGGTCCAGTGGTTAGGACTCCATGCTTGCACTGCAGGGGGCTTGGGTTCAATCGCTGGTCAGGGAGCTAAAATTCTGCTCCCTGGTGAGCCAAAAAGAAAAAAAAAAAAAAAGGTGCAATGAAGAAAATTAAATCAGGGTCGGGGTGTAGCTATTCTGCACAAGAGGAATGCCAAGACCTGGCACCTTCCCACCTCACCCTGGCTTCCTCTCATTCCCTGGGCCCCATGCAGGCTTTCTCTCAGCTTATCCTATTCACCACACTCCTTCGAGCCCCAGGACCTTTGCACGCTCCTTTTGTCTGGAACACTTGTCTCTCCCTATCTCCCCTGGTGAATCCCTCTTTCAGATGAAGTGACATTTGAGTCAAGACTGGAAAGCAGTGAGGGGACTACTTACATAGGTTTGTTTCATCTGAGCAACTAGAAGCTCCTGGAGAGGAAGAGGAGAAAGAGGAGAGCAGTGGGTAGAGATGTGCTTCTGGAGTCGGGGTGACCTGCTTCAAATCCCAGCACTACCACACCCTAGCTGTGTGACAAGCTCCTAACTGCCCCAAGTCTGTCTCTTCTGGTAAATCACATGAGAACAATATTTGTCTCATAGGAATATTGTGATGATTCAGTGAGATCATGGATGTACAGTGCTGAGCACCAAGGGCAGATATCCCCTGAAGCTAATGGAACTTCAGGAGCTCCTCTTAGAGGGGCCCCAGCAGTGGGTTCAAGAGATCGAGTGCTTCTGTCAAATATGCTGACAACAGTCAGTTAAGACTGCTGTCCTGGGCTTCCCTGGTGGTCCAGTAGTTAAGAATCTGCCTGCCAATGCAGGGGACATGGATTTGATCCCTGGTCTGAGAAGATTACACATGCCACAAGGCAACTAATTCCATGCGCCACCACTACTGAAGCCCACACCCCTAGAGCCTGTGCTCCGCAATAAGAGAAGCCACCGAGATGAGGAGTCCCCACTCTCCGCAACTAGAGAAAGCCCACGCACATCAACAAAGACCCAGCACAACCGCAAATAAATGTAAATAAATACATTTTTTTAAAAAGCCTGCTATCTCTTCCCACTTTGACACCCCTCTGTCATGAGGTGAAAAGTGAAAGTGTTGGTCACTAGGTCATGTCCGACTCTTTGTGACCCCGTGGACTGTAGCCACCCCCCACCCCCGCCAGGCTCCTCTGTCCTTGGGATTCTCCAGGCAAGAATACTGGAGTGGGTTGCCATGCTCCCCTCTCTCATACTTCTCCTCAAGTCAAATGGCACAAGAGAAGACTCGGGACTTTTGTATTCACAATCCAGACGGTGAACTCAGCCACTGCACCCCAGGAGGACAGAAGATTGGCCTTCCTGGAGAACAGCTGGGCTCACCACTGAGGATCCCTCCAGAGAGCTAAGGGCTCTCTGCCATGACTGCCCCCACACTGGGAGAAGGAGGCTTGGGGAGCAGGACAACACCACCCCCGTGAGATCTCCAACTCCAAGCCTTCTGCTCAGAGCTCAGGACGCTCTGGGATCTTCCTGAATCATCACTGAGAGACAGCCAGCCCCGGGGTCAGGCACTTCGTATATCTAAGCTGAAAAGCTCTTGAAACTTACACCCAGCTTGGGGATGCGCTGTTGCCTCCTTCTAAGGGTTGAAAACACCTCATGACCATCTTTCAAAGGAAAAACTTCTCCTTATCTTTAAAAGCAGTTATAAAATCATGTCTCAGCCTTTCATTCCCCAGTTAAATGATGCCAATTACTAATACCAAAGGGAATGAACGTGACTCATGGATGTTCCCAGTTCTGACAGCTGATTGCCATAAATTCCCAGGTCCCTAGAGTTTGCTCCACCTTCTCCTGCCTGACTGCTCTCCAAAATCATCGCCCAGAAAGTCACGCTTCCTTCTTGCCTTTCTCCAGGAGACTTCTGAAAGGACCTCCGGAGACCGACCGGCTGCTCTATTTACAAGAGCACACTCAGTCCCTTTGCCCATCTCCCAGCCAGACTCAGAGAAGGACTGGACTTTGGTGTCCTCATGTGTATTTTTGCATGTACGGGCATATGTTTTTCTAGTACCTATTAAACAGGTAATCTTTGGCCATCCTCACCTTCCCCTGGTCCTGCTCACTGTCCACTCCTGCCTTCCCCAGGGCTCTGTCTGCCCATCATAAGCTCAGCAGGTCCATCATCACTACAAGTCCACAGCACCAGCAGGCAGCAGCATGCTAGCCTGGGATACATCACTGAAGGGACATTCTACTCAGAAGGAAATGACCCCCTGATCCCTTCGCTCCCAAGAGCTGGAGCCTCATCCTTCCTTCTGCTTTCCTGTCCATCCCTAAGAGGAGAGTAGGACTCTGGACTCAGAGGATTACTGGCTTTTTCTGAGGGGAGGAGGAGAATAAATTCGGTTGACCGTGAAATATTGTCATAAGGTACTGAACTCATGGCCCAACAGTGTAAGGACACATGTTACTCTAAAACTGTGATCATGTAGGACTTCCCTGGAGATTCAGTAGTTAAGACTCTGTGCTTCCAATGCAGAGGGCACAGTTTCGATCCCTGGTCAGGGAACTAGTATCCCACATGCCACAGGGTGCAGCCAAAAAACAAACAAATAAACAAACAATAAAAGTGTGAGCATGTTTTGGTGAGGATGGGCCGGGGAAAGGAGAGCACTCACTTACAGTCATCATTTTCCCCTAACTTTCTGAAACAGGCATATTTTTTCTTAATTGAGGCAGTTTGTTAAAAGTGTAGTTAAATGTGATTGGAATGTATAGCTTTGTATAGACTCTTAAAAAAAAAGTCCTTTGTCAGACCGTGTGCCCTGATTTGGGATTCAGAAAACATGATCCCTGTAACAGGAGAACAGTGTATCCTCAAGTCCGGGAGCTGTGTTGATGGATTCAAGGAGCTGAGGGCAGGGTGGAGGACGTGAAAATACTTCGTAAAGACCTTCCACGATACAGATGCAAGCGTTTTATCATCATCATCAGATCATCATTATTAGCAATAACAAGAGAATCAGGGGGGATCTTTTCAAATGCAAATCTAATCACATTATGCCTTTTATCCGAGGCCTCCTACCCGTCTAAGGACAGAAGCCAGAGTGGTACCACAGCCCTCAGGCCCTGTGTGGCCTGGTATCCTGCCCATCTCCCACCCTCTCCCTCACATTCCCTGGGCCCCCATGCAGGCTTTCTCTCCCCTTGAACCAGCCACAGTCCTCCCAGCCCCAGGACCTTTGCACACTCCTTTTGTCTAGAACTTCTGTTCCTCCCTCCTGGTTAACTCTCTCTCTTTGTCCCTGTAATCACTGCATCACTGTAATCGCATTTCCTCAAGGAAGCACTGTCCACGTCTCCGAGCTGGGTGACTGCTTCTCTCCTACAATCTCATCGGGTTGTATACAACCATCCATCTGTTCGTTAATTCATACTTCCTGAGTGTCTACTGTGGGTCAGACAGTACTCCGGAGGCTAGAAATACACTGGGGAACAAAAGAAGGCCCTGTGGAGCTTCCACGCTAACAGGAGAAGAGACAACAATCAAATAAACACATGCAGTGATCAGTGCTAAGAGGAAAATTAAGCTGGGTAAGGATTGGTGTGGTGTCAGGGGTATGGGGTAATTGGTTTCCATAAGAGCAGTAGAGAGGGACTTCCCTCACAGTTCAGTAGTTACGAATCTGCCTTGCAATGCAGGGGACGTGGGTTCAATCCCTCATTGGGGAGCTAAGATCTCATGTGCCTCAGCGCCAGCAAGCCAGTTCCCCACAACTAGAGAGTCCGTGTGCCTCAAAGAAAGACCCTGCATGCCACAACTAAGACCCGAGGCAGTCAAATAAATACGTATTTAAAAAAAAAAAAAGGAGTGAGCTTCCCAGGTGGTCCAGGGGTTATGAACCCACCTTGCAAGGCAGGGAACACCGGCTCCATCCCTGACCCAGGAAGATCCTGCCTGCGGCAGAGCTACTAAGCCTGTGACCCCAACTACTGACTGAACCAGGGCCCTAGAGCCTGTGAGCCACAACTACCCAGCCCACGAGCTGCAACTGCTGAAGCCCAAGCGCCTAGAGCCTGTGCTCCGAAACGAGAGGGAAGCCATGGCAACGAGAAGTCCAAACATGGCAATGAAGGGTAGCCCCTGCTCCTTGCAACTAGAGAAAGTCCGAGCAACAGTGAAGACCCAACACAGCCCAAAAATAAACAAGTAAATCTTAACAAGAAAAGAGAGAGAGCCGCAGAGAAAGCCTTTTTGAGCAGATGACATTTAAAGAGAGCCCTCAATGAAACGAGGGAGCAGATCATGCAGAGGCGTGTGGAAAGACGACTCCAGACAGAAAGAACAGCAAGGGCAAAGGCCCTGGGGTGAACGTGGTGAGTCTGAAGGACAGCAGCCAGCCAGTGCGGCCGGGGTGGAGAGAGCAAACTGGGAAAGTACTCAATAAGGCTGGAGGACTTGCAGACAAGTCTTTTGAGGAATTTTGCTCAAAACAAGGAGCAGAGAAATGGGGCAGGAGTCAGGGGAGCACATGAGCTCTACGGAGAGCGTTTCTGGTTTGGTTTTTTGTGTTAAGATAGAGAGTACTACAGCCTATCTGTATACTGAAAGGAAGGCTCCAGGAGAGAGGGGAGAGTCATGCTGGCGATTCACGAAAGAGGAGATAATTGTAGTCAGTCCTTGAGTCGGTGGGGGTTCCCTGTAGCTCAAAGGGTAAAGAATCTGCCTGCGATGCAGGAGACCAGAGTTCGATCCCTGGACTGGGGAGTTCCTCAGGAGACATGAATGGCAATCCACTCCAGTATTCTTGCCTGGAGAATTCCATGGACAGAGAAGCCTGGAGGGCTACAGTCCGTGGGGTCACAAAGAGTCAGACACGACTGAGCAACTAACACACACACACACACACACACACACTTGAGTAGGTGAGGAAGAAGGCAGTCCAGGGCTTAGGCAGAGAGCATGGCCGTGACACAGGCTCACGGATGACTGGAAATTTGCAACGAGAGAGAGGGCAGAGCAAACATGTATGGATGCGGAGGTCAGTAAGCTCAGTGGTGGGGAAAGAGCCTTCTCATGCCCTGTTTGCCCTGTGAACAGGAAGACGAGATCATCAGCTGAAAGCCAGGCAGGAAAAGGGCAGAAGAGCTGGAGAAGACAGGAGAGGGGAGAGAGAGTGTCTTGGAGACTGGTCACCCTTGACTGGACACTGCAGCAGTGTCGCTGGGCAGTGCCGAGGCAGTCCACTTATCTGTGGACTTAAATATAAAATAAAACCTGCCCAGGCTGTTGTGGGTGTTTTCTCCAGCCATGCTCCTGAGCCCAGATGCAGGTGCAAAGGAGGAGCTCCGTTGGGTGTAACCAAGGTGGGAGTTTTGGCAGGTGGACACAGCAGTGCAAGGGAGGTATGAAACAATCATACTATTGATACTAGGCTGCGGAGTCCAGGTTGGATGAGGAGGAAAGGGCGGGCCTGGGTCAGGGTTGGTAAAGGACGGTGAATACAGTGATCAAGGAATTGAAGATCTCAATAGGATCAGAGAATTGTTGGAATGAGAGTCAGGATAACTCAGCTGGGGCAGTGCGTGGTGATGGTCTGACGGTTAGCATGGAAACTCCAGAGGTGGTGTAGCTGTGGCCAGGTGTGAGTGTGACTCTGTGGTTGAGGTGGACTGGAGGACAGGGATCATGGTATTGAGGCATCAGGAAATGAGAGGCAGGGGACAGATGACCGTCCTGTGGCTCTTACAGTCACCGCGGACAATGGCAGGAGGAGGGGCACAGAGAAAGTCAGGGAGTCAGATGGCTCAACCGTCAAGAAACACACAAACAGGAGGTAGGTGGGGTTAGCACTAGACATGGTCTCACGACAGGTTCATAGTTTTCACATTTACATGATTATTTGACTGATGTCGATTTCACCCACTACACTGGACATTTCCATGTTTCTGTCCCCCATGGTATCTGCAGCTTCTAGTTCAATGGCTCCCATGTAACAGATACTCGATAAAGACTTTTTGAACAAATACTATTCTCTGGAATTGGAAAAAGAGACAGGATGGGAGGCTGTGATGCAATAATTTGTCCTCTTCTCTTCCCATTAAGGTTTTCTATATAGTCCTAATTTTCAGAAATTTTGGTCAATAGTGACTCAACTAACATTTATGAAATCCCTGTGAAGTGCCAGCATGGTGCTATGTGCTTCAAAGAAGAAGATGTGATTTCAGCTCTTGGATGTGTTAAACTATATCCAGGCAGACTCATGAATAAATAACTTTGGTACAATATGGATCAGTTCAGTTCAGTTCAGTCACTCAGTCATGTCCGACTCCTTGTGATCCCATGAACCGCAGCACGCCAGGCCTCCCTGTCCATCACCAACTCCTGGAGTCTACCCAAACCCATGTCCATTGAGTTTCAAAGTTTTTGTTTCAAAGGAGATCATCAAGAAAGTAAAGACTACCCATAGAATGGGAAAAAGTATTTTCAAATTGCGTATCTAATAAGGAACCGATGTCCAAAATATACAAAGAACACTTACAACTCAACCATGAGAAGATGAATAACCTCATTTTTAAATAGGCACTTTATACTCACTAGGATTTTTATAATTAAAAAAGACAGACATTAACAAGTGTTGGTGAGGATGTGGAGAAATTAGAACCATCATACATTGCTGGTTGGTGTAGGTGTTTTAGAGTCCCTCAAAAAAGTTAAACATTGAGTTATCATATGACCCAGTAATTCCATTCTTATACATATATGTCCAAGAGAACTGAAATCACGTGGACACAAAAACTTGAATGAATATTCAAAGCAGCATGAATCCCAACAGCCAAAAAGTGAAAACAACTCAAATGCCCATCAACTGATAAATGCAGAAACAAAATGTGATATAGCCATACAATAGATATTATTTGGGAATAAGAAATACGAAAGACTGATACAAGCCGTAGCGGAGGTGAATCCTGGAATATTATGCTAAGTGAAATAGCCAGGCACAGAAGGCCACACAGTGTATGATTCCATTTGTATGAAATGCCCAGAATAAATTATTAGAAACTAAAAGCAATGGATTAGTGATTTACAGTGGCTGCAGAAGGGCAAAGTGAGGAGTAACTTCTAATTGGTACAGGGTTTTGGCGGGGGGGGGGGAGGGGGGATGAAATATTCCAGACGCAGCTAGTGGTAATGGTTGCACAACTTTGTGAATGTACGAAACAGCACTGAGTTGTACATACGGAGAGGGTGGATTTTATGGCTGGAATTGGGTGTGTGTGTCCAGTGCTCAGTCGTGTCCAACTCTTTGTGACCCCATGGGCTGTAGCCCACCAGGCTCCTCCATCCGTGGGATTTTCCAGGCAAGAACACTGGAGCAGGTTGCTATTTCCTCCTCCAGGGGATCTTCTTAACCCAGGTCGCTTACATCTCCTGCATTGGCAGGCAGGTTCTTTATCACTAGCGCCACCTGGGAAGCCCTAGTAATGGGCCAGTAATGTAATGTAATGTGTGTGTGTATAATGTAATGGTGTGAACTGCAGCTCAATTTTTTAAAATGTCATCTGGTATCCCTGTGGCATGCAGGGCACACTAAGGGATGTGAATTAAATCCTGTGGGCAATGATGAGTTTCTTAATACTATGTGTGTGTGTGCATCTGTATACACACACACTCACTCTTTTCCCACTATATTGGAAAATCAGGAAGGCGAAATCAACAACAAAAAAATCCCATATGGTTCTGTCACCTAGAACAATCAGGATGAAATTTGTTGTAATTCATTATGCTCTTATTCGTGTCTGTATCAAGAGTATGTTTTATATGCAATTTGGTATGCTGCTTTTTTTGGTTAGTTACCATACACTTATTCTAAGTGTTACTTAAAAATAAAATTCTTATCTAATTAGAATAGTTATTTATGGTAGAAACTTTGGAAAATATAGAAAATTATAAAGAAGAAAATTAAAATCATCCATAATCCCACCAGTTAGAAGTAATCATTACTAATATTTTAGTTTATGTTAATTTGTCTTACTTTTATATGAGTAAATGTCAATTTTAATGGCTGTATTATAGGCCATCCAGTATCATAGGTTACTTCTATTGTACTGTAGTTAGGTTATTTCCACTTTGTTCAATGTAAATAATGCTTAATAGATACCTTTGTGCATGAAGCTTTTTCATAGATGGGGCTATTTCCTTAGCTTCTCAGAAATGGAATCACTGGGTCAAAGACTGAAGAGATTTAATCTGTATCTTTACGCCACATTCTATAATGATTGGACAAAATGCATTTCTATTAGCAATAAATGAGATTGTCTCTTTCACAGCATCCTCATCAGCACTGAGAATTACACTTTTAAAAAATTCTCCTTGCTGCTTTTATTTTTATTCTAGCAGAGGTTTCATAAGAAAGAAAGGGGCACACTCAGGTCTGCGTTCTAGACGATAGAGACTGGGCTGAAGAGAGGTGAGATAGTGGAGCTCAATGAGGAAAATGTTGTATTAGTGGAAAAAAAGAAATGACACAGCCAAGCAGTGAGGATGGGTGGGTTTAGAAGATGTTAAAGGTTAGGAAGACATTTCTTAGAAAGGATGGGTTGGATTTGTGACTGGAATGAAACTTGCAGGAGAGAAGCCAGTGGTCCAGTGGTTAAGGCTCTGCTTTCCAATGCAGGGGTGCAGGTTCCATCCCTGGGTGGGGAACTAACATCCCACATGCCACAGAGTGTGGCCAAAAATTTTAAATAGATAAATAAAAAGTGTCAAGTTTCACTCCCAAGTGGAGGCAGAGTGGAGGGTGATGGTATTAGGCAAGGCAGGGAAAAGGGAAGGAGGAAGAATCTAGAAGGAAAAACAAAGTTTCCTGTTTGCAACATGTTACCTCCCAGAGGTCCAGGTAGAGTTGTCAAGGTACCCATTGACAACATGTGTCTGGAGCTTGGAAGAGAGAAGGACACGGGGGATTAAAGCTGGGGAATCACCTGTATGTAAATGGTGATGAGTGGGATCGCTGGAGGATGAAGAATAAATTCTAAGGAAAACCTGCATTTGCAAGGCAGAAGTGGAATGAAGGAAGGAAAAAGAGCTGTTTAGGAAGTAGGTGGGAAACCAATAGACACCAGTGCCAAATGCCAGGGGGAAGTTCAAGGGTAGAGAACGGCCAACAGTGTGAAATGCCTCCAAGGTTACCAGGGGCAGAGAAGGAAGACTCCCACCAAGGATGTTAGAGAGGAACGCTGAGGAGGAGGTCAAAGGAGCAGACCCAATCGGGGGGTGCAGAGTTACCTTGAAGGCAGTTTGGGGGCATCGGGAAGGTGTGAGAGAGGGTGCGAGCCTCAGTGGAAAGTCACTCTCAAGTTTTCTCTCCTTTCATCACGGTGACGGTCATCCCCTGAGCTCACCCTTGACTGCTCACCTGAGGGCACCCCTGGGATGGGCTGGAGCTGAGGAGGGGGCTGGGCGGCACAGTCTCCGGCTCGCTCTACTGTCCTCTCGTCACCTCCGATTCACCCTTGACCTTTGATCTCCTCACCTACAATGTGAAGGAGCGGGTGAGTGAAAAGGTACCCGAAGCTGGTCTTCATTCACTGTTGGTTCGCACCCAAGGTTTCACAGGACAGCAGTGAAACGAGAAAAACTAGGCCAGGGTTGTGTAATTTTCATGAATGATGTTAACTTCTTGCGATGTGAAAGACTGTCCTTTATTCTGAGATTATGTTTTTCATATATATATATAAATAATCTCAGGATAAAGGACAATCTTTCACATTGCAAACAATTAACCTCATTCATCACTGTGCTGACAAAAAGGCCCATATAGTCAAAGCCATGGTTTTTTCCAGTGGTCATGTACAGATGTGAGAGCTGGACCATAAGAAAGCCTGAGCTTGGAAGAATTGATGCTTTCAAATTGTGGTGTTGGAGAAGACTCCTGAGAGTCCCTTGGACAGCAAGGATATTAAACCAGTCCATCCTAAAGGAAATCGGTCCTGAATATTCATTGGAAAGACTGATCCTGAAGCTGAAGCTCCAATTACTTTGGCCACCTGATGTGAAGAGCCAACTCACTGGAAAAGACCCTGATGCTGGGAAAGACTAAGGGCAGGAGGAACAGAGGGTAACAGAGGATGAGATGTTATATGGCATCATCGACATGAGTTTGAGAGTTTGAGCAAACTCCGGGAGATACCGAGGAACAGGGAAACCTGGTGTGCTGCAGTCCATGGGGTTACAAAGAGTCAGACATGACTTAGCGACAACGTCTCTCCTACTTTTCTGATGGTAAGCCATCCTTCTTTTGTGAAATGATGGCCTATGGGAGCTGGGATTTTTCCCCCGATGTTTCTTTTTCACGTCTTTTTTTTTTTTTTTTTGCTGAGCCATGTGGTTTTTGGAATCTTAGTTCCCAAACCAGGGATCAAACCTGGTCCCCCTGCAGTGGAAGCATGGAGTCCTAACCAATGCACTGCCAGGGAATTCCCATCTTTTTCATGTCTTTATTTAGCAAATAGGAAGCTGTTCACACTCTGTGAACCCACCACATCAGCTTGAGGATGTTATCGATTTATGAATTGCCAAAGTGTAGGAATGAGTGACCTAGATATTTTGTAGGGCTCTAACACCCTAAACTCCCAGCTCTCTGAAGATAGTCCTAAGAAGGAAAATAGAATGATAGAGCTCACCCAGTGCTGGGTGGAAGGGGCATCACTGCTCCGCCCCACCGCCTCCCCCAAGTACAAGTGCTTTGGTCTGGGGCCTTTGCCCCTTGAAGGTGCACTCCCAGGCTCGCTTTATCCCACGGTTGTCTATGTGCTCCACGGGTCTGGCTACCCAGAGCCATGGCCCCCCAGCACAGCAGCTTCTGCCCAGTGGGCAGGCTCAGTGCCAGGCTCATATCCACGGTAGATGAATTCCCATCTTATCCATGAGTAAACTAACTCACCCCCACCCTTCAACTCCTCGAGGACAGAGGAGCGCCAATATGTGACAACAGCCCTGGTGGGTGCTCAGGGGTGTTTGAGATCTGTTATTTTCCTGACACCACTCGACTAGTATGCAGCAGAAACTAAATTTGAACTCACAATCCTTTCACTCCAGCCCATTACTCTCTTTCCACACCGTCTCTGCAGAATGGCAGGACACCCATCACCAATAGGGATTTGCGGGCGGGACAGCCTTGCCAGGGCTCCTCAAATCCCACTCAGCTCCTAGACAGGAGCCAAGTTTTACCTCTGGCCATGATTTCATTCCATTCACACTGGGTACGGGGGAAGGGGTGAATCTGAACTGTCTCAATGTGCGATACAGTTTTTAAACTTCATCTTTATTTTTCTCGATGTCGTGACTGCTCCTGGTTTAAGAAGTAAACCTGTCCTAAATACACCTTTTAACGTACAACAGCTCATCTTCGTCCCGGAGGCAACCACCATCACTCTGGTGCATTTCCTTCTGGTGTTGACCTTCATATGTCTAAAGAACAAGCATAGAGGCTGTGTCCTGATCTGCCACATTTATCCATCACCTCTTGGCTAGCATGCTGAGGGAGGAATTAGTTCTTCTGAAGCACTACCTGTTGCCCTCTTCTGCTCAGTGTAGTTCTAACTCTTGCTGACATTAACACCTAATGTTTATTTTATTATGATATTTATTCACTCGGACTAGATATGCTTCTTTTCTTGGACAACTTGTTGTTTACCCTTAAGTTAGTAATTGGGCTTCCCTGGTGGCTCAGAGGGTAAAATAAAGCATCTACCTGCAATGCAGGAGACCCGGATTCAATCCTTGGGCCTGGAAGATCCCCTGGAGAAGGAAATGGCAACCCACCCCAGTATTCTTGCCTGGGAAATTCCACAGACAGAGGAGACTGGTAGGCTACAGTCCATGGGGTTGCAAAGAGCCGGACACAACTGAGCAACTAACACATTCCAAGTTAGTAGTTAGCTCTTCTTTTACATCTTATTTACTTACTTATTTATTTGTGGCTCTGCTGGGTCTTCGTTGCTATGCGAGGGCTTTCTCTAGTTGCAGCGAGCGGGGGCTACCCTCCAGTTGTGATTCATGGTTTCTACAGGGAAGACTCAGTAGATGTGGTCCACCGCCTTGCTCTGTTGCTCCAAGGCATGTAGGGTCTTACCAGACCAGGGATCCAATCCGTGTCACCTGCATTGGCAGACAGATTCTTAACTACTGGGCCACCAGGGAAGTCCCCAGCTCTTTCTTTCTCGTGTGCTCAGTATTCTGGATATCTAACAATAACTTTTCTTACACCTTCTAACAGCCTTTTAGCATTTTCAGACACCAAGCAATCAGGTTACCACCCCTTCTGTTTTATCTGCTCGAAGACCCCCTTCCGGGAACCCTGTTTTTCTCTGTCCGTTTGGACCGGTTTGCTTCCATCCCCACCATCCTGGAAGCTTCCCCAGCCACTGTCCTGATACAGACCCCCCGAATCCTATGTCACTCTCTTCCTTCGTTTATTCTAAGAAAGATAAGCCTGCATGTCTAAAAATGCCTTTACTTCCCCCTCAACACTTAATTGATCACTGAATACAGAATTATAGGCAGGAATCCCTTTCCCTCGGGATGTTGATACCTTGCTCTATTTTCTTCCAGCTTCTGATGTTTTTATGGAGCCACTTGAGGCAATTCTGATTGCTGGACCTTTATAAATGCCTCCTTTTTTGTGTCTCTAGGGAAGTTTTCAGGATCTTTTCTGTGTCTCTGAGGTTCTGAAACTTCACCGTGATGTACATTATGGGATCTTCTGTCCATTGTGCTGGATACCCTGTGGACCCTGCCACATTGGAAACGTTGCTCCTTCAGTTCCAGGGAAACTTTTTCAGATTATTTATTTTAGTCATCTTCCCCCTCTATTTCTGTTCTCTCTTTCTCAAATTAGGCAGAGTAAGGAGGTGGAGAGTAATGGGAGATACTGTTTTGGACAGAGTGGCCAGCAGAAGTCTCTCTGATGAAGTGACATCTGAGCAGAAATTGGAATGAGCACCCTCTCATCTATCTAGGGGGAATTATTATACTTTTCTTTTGCTCCTTGCGTTGTCTCTTTTTCTTTCCGGTTTCTTCCATCCACTTCTTTTGATCTCTCTCTCCTGCCAGGAGGCTTTCCTGACATGTCTGGCGATCTTTCGCTGAGCAATCACATTGGAAAGAGACGCTAAAAACTGGTGAGCAGCTGCCGGTATGACTGGGCTTGTCCGCGGTGATGGTCACTCTTAGGTGGCCAGGAGGCACGCTGGCTTTCTCATTGCGGAGCTCCTTCCCCCGGGATTTCCGAGCCTTTCCAGAGAAGAATCTTCTATTCTCCTGCCTGGAGGTGGTGAGGGGGAATGGAAGTGCCAGGGGAAGGCAAAGTCACACATCAGTCAACCACGCTTTCACTTAACTCCCCTCACAACACCTTCAGTGGTTCCCTGGAGTTCCTACGCCTTTCTGGGATTCTGCAGGGCAAGCTTTTTGTCTTCTCGTGACCACCTCCCCCTGCAGGCTCTGCACTATCTGCTCCATCATCCCCCTCCTGTCCACTGGGGTCCTCTTTGCCCACACCGTTCGTCCTTATCATTTCTATAGGATTTTAAGACAGCAGGCAGGGGCTTCCCTGGTGGTCCAGCGGTTGAGAATCTGCCTTGCAATGCAGGGGATGCAGGTTCGATCCCTGGTTGGAGAACTAAGATCCCACATGACCTGGAGCAACTAAGCCTGGTACCACAACTCTGGTACCCTGGCATTCTGGAGCCTGTGGGCCACAATTAGAGAGCCCAGGTGCCACATCTAGAGAGTTTGTGCACTTCAACAAAAGATCCTGCCTGACGCAATGAAGATCCTGTGTGCCCCAACTAAGACCCAATACAGTCTAACTAGTTAATTAATTAATAAAAATTAAAATCAATCCTAAAAAAAATAACAGCATGCAGGTAAACACATGCTCAACCTACTATGTTTAACCAGAACAGAAGATGCACTGTGAAACAAATTCTAGCAAACAGATCACACAAAGAATAATTTTGTGAAAAAGAAAATCCTTGCAGGGTGTCCCTCTACTGAGACCACTGTACTCGGCAATCACGGACTTCTACAGTTAAAGTGACCTCAGATATTATCTATTCAATGCTTCATTTTACAGACACAGAAAACGTAAACCCACGCAGCATAAGTCTTGCCCAAAGTCACAGTAGAGAAAAGAGTATTTCTCTTTTCCACGTGTAATCCTATGCCTTTCACGCTCCCATTCAGCCTTCCCAGAAAAGCCCCTCAGGCAGTAGAAAGATTTTTCTCCTGATGGGGCTTCCAAAGCAAATGCCTTTTTGCCTTCTGGCCCATTCTGACCCTGATCCATCCCATCTGGAGAAAGACCATGACAATGAACTAGACACTGTTTCTCAGCAAGACCTGGGGTGTTCCTGGCATTTAAACAAAGATCGTCTCTTAAAGGACAGAGTCAAGATAATAAATCCACCTTAAAATAAACCCCAAGTCGGACCACCAATTAACACCTAAATGTATTTAGTAGAAATAAGTTTAATTGACTAATTAATTTTTCACCAATTAAGTCCATTTTTACATGTTGCATTTTACACTGGCTTGGCAATGAAAGTAATTGGATCCCTTTACAACCATTTTTCACTTCCTGATTTGCTAAGTAGTTCAATGCTGTTGTCTACAGAAAATATGCATCACTCCAAACTAGTCACATTGCAATTTTCTGAAGTTCATAATGTATTGGGGGATGGGTAGGGGAAGGAGCTGCAAAGATGAAAATGACAAGATATTGTATTCAGTGGAAAAGGTGCCCTTGGTAGGCAGCTTCTAACATGGTCCCCAGTGATTCCCTCCTCTTGGCTTTCACACGCTTGTGAAGTCCCCTCCCTTAGAGTGTAAGAATGACCTAGTGACTCACTTCTAAGGAGTAGCACGTGCCTGAATTGATGTAATGGAATGTCATGTCTGAGATTAGGATAGAAGGAATCCTGTCTTGGTTGCTTTTTCTCACTTTTCCTTTTCTTCTGCTCCTCCTCCTCTCTCTCTCTCTCTCTCTCTCTCAGATCCCTCAATCTGGGTAGAGCTATGTCATGAGCTGAAGCTCCAGCACTTGGCCACCTGATTCTTAGAGCCGATTCATTAGAAAAGGCCCTGATGCTAGGAAAGATTGAAGGCAAGAGAAGAAGGGGACGACAGAGGACGAGATAGTTGGATGGCATCACTGACTCAATGGTGATGAGTTTGAGTAAACTCCGGGAGTTGGTGATGGACAGGGAGGCCTGGTGTGCTGCAGTCCACGGGGTCGCAGAGAGTCGGACACGACTGAGCCACTGAACAACAACGTCACAAGCCTCCCTACAGAGAGGGACTGAGGGCTCCTACCAAAAGCCACGTCCAGTCCCTGTCAAGCTTTCAAACCCTGCAGTCCCTGCCAACAGCTTGAGAGCAAACTCACGAGAGACCCGAGTCAGACCACCAGCTAAGCCCCTCCCAGATTCCAAACCGTCAACAATTGTGTGAGATAACAAGTATTTACTGTTTTAAGCAGCCAAGTTTGGTGGGCTTCCCTTGGAGACTTAGACGGTAAGGAATCTGCCTGCAATGCAGGAGACCTGGGTTTGACCCCTGGGTCAGGAAGATCCCCTGGAAAAGAGAATGGCTACGCACTCCAGTATTCTTGCCTGGAGAATTCCATGGATAGAAGAGCCTGGTGGGCTAAGTCCATGGGGTCACAAAGAGTTGGACACGACTGGGCGACTAACACTTTCACTTCACTTTCAAGTTTGGGGATGATTACTTTACAGGGGAATTATTTGGAGGAAGACCTAGGTATGAGTTCTGGCTTTTCTACTTTCTTGTAAAAGTTTCTTGTGTGTGTCCCTTAACTTCTCTTAATTATGCCTGCTTCCTCATCTGTAAAAGGGGGATAAAGTCATTACCCACTACACACAATTGCTGTGGAGTTCAAGGACAAGGAAATTTTAAATGTTGGTGAGGCATTAGGCGTTTTTATCTAAGCTATCTCATTTAATTTCTTCCAAATGGAAAAAAGCACATGTGAAACATAGCCAGTAAATGAGAACACCATGCTAGCGTTATTAGAGCCAATTCATTTTTTGATTTATTAAAATATTGTTTAAGCAAATATCAATTTTGGATCAACCTTAAATAAACCATATGCCTTTTAGAACTGATGGGTTTTAATTAGTTTCTTAATTAGCATGTGAGAAGTTTGTAAACCTGTTAGTTTTGCCATCAAATTCAGAAGAACAAGCTTTATACAGTTTCCAAGGGAGGTGCTCTTCAGAGCCAAGGCTAAGGCCACAGACCCTTCAGTTAATATGGCCCAAGCACAGCTCTCTTCGGCAACCCTCTTTGCAATGAGCTTCATTAATGACACCACCATCCCCCTAGCCACCAACCTGGATACCAATGCCACTGTTTTCATTCAGACTAATCTCATCCATGTTTAATCAGTAATAGTCTTGTAATATTGTGTAATTATAATATAATTAACATAATGTATGATTATGCCATTGTAATAAATATTAATAAATAATATCTATTGACAGTGCATTGTGTTTCAGAAGTTGAGCTCTGCACTGGTGGTCAAACTTGCAAAGGCCCTCCCTTCACTTTCCCCTCCCCTGTCTTCATGGAGTTAAATAGGCAGCTTCATGCAGCTTTGTTAGGGCTAAACTAAAGGTTGAGTTGGTGGCCTCAGTCTAAATCTTGCCTTTTTCACTTACTGTGTGCCCTTAGACAAGTTACTTAACCTGTCTGTGCTTCAGCTTTCTCATCTGGAAAACAAGGATAACAATAGGACGTACCCCACCAAGAATTAAGAGAATTAAAATATTTGAAATGCTTAGACCAGTGCCTGGCAACCAAAAAATATTAACTATTATTCTTTTTGGTCCATATCATGTTTTCTCCACCATCTATCTCTCTGGAGGTTAAAGCATCCTTTTTCGAGCTGTCTGGCCCTTCATCCTAAGAAACCGTTTAACCAGGCTATTCACTAGCAAACAGGAGGAAGTGGGCTGTGGCCTAGCCCACCTTTCCAGCTCACCCTCTACTTCTCCCCACCCCCAGCCCTGACACTCCTGCCCCACCGTATGTCTCACCAATCCCAAAACACACCACTCCGAGCCTAACTTTGGGTCTTTTTGCTAAGATCCAGTGGCGAGAGGACAGCTTGATCAAGTGGTGGCAAAAACCAGCACCCAAGATGGCGGCTGCATGCTCCCGCTTCTCTTTCAGGCTCTGTGAAGAAAAGACCAAAATGGGCTGGAACTGAAATACTTCTTTATGGCAGCGGGGCGGGGTGAGGGGTGGGGAGTGCAGGTCGGGGTGGTGGTAGCATAGGCCTTAAAATGGCCGGGGCGGGGGACGTTTACCACCAAGAAAAATCAGAAGAAAAGGAACTCAACTTCTTCTTACCTTCCTTGGGACCACAGGACTGCTTCTGCTATCATCAGACAGAAGAGAAGAAAGGAAGAAAGAAAGAGCTTGGGTTTAAGAGTTGAGACCTGGGTCTAAATCCGAGCTCGAGGGGCTTCCCTGGAGGTCCATCGATTAAGACTTTGCCTTCCAATGCTGGGGGTGTGTGGCTTTGATCCCTGATGAGGAAGCTAAGGCTCCACGCGACTCATGGCCAAAAAACCAGAACATAAACAACAGCAATGATATTGTAACAAATTCAATAAAGATTCTAAAAATGACCCACATCCAAAAATTAATAATGATAAATAAAACTAAAAAGAATAAATCCTGGCTCTATCTCTAGCTAAAACAAGCCCAGTACCCTCAGTTTCTTGGGCTGGAAAGTATGTGTGTGTGTATTCAGTCACTCAGTCGTGTCCAACTTTCTGCGACCCCATGGACTGTAACCCACCAGGCTCCTCTGTCCATGGGATTTTCCAGGCAAGAATACTGGGGTGGGTTGCCATTTCCTTTTCCAGGGGTTCTTCCCAACCCAGGGATCAAATCCATGTCTCTTCCTTTGGCAGGCGGACTCTTTACCACTGTGCCACCTGGGAAGTGTAGGAATTCTAATCAGATAGGTACCTTTGCAGTGTTGCTGTGAGGATTAAAGGAGAAAATGTGAAAGCACATGCCAGGCTCTAGATTAAATGCTACCTTCCCTTTTCCTCCTTCTCTAGGTCTGTGAAGGTCTTCCTGCTCCCCTGACCCTGCGTTCCTGCTGAGCGCTCACTCCATCAAGTCTCAGCTCAGAGTCACCCTCCCAGAGAGGCCCTTCTCCTGGCTGTCTCAGGTAGAGCTCCCGGCTCCCGCCCCTGTCTACCGCCGAACTGGAAACTCCTTCACAGCAGGAATCACTACTTTTAAACACCTTTGGATCCTCAGAGCCTGGCATCTTTCAAAAAATAAATGTCAGGTAGTGCTTTACGATTTCCTTGTGAAAATGAAGTATTCTTAGGTGCTTTAAAATATTTTTACTATAGTACCCTTTGTAATAGAGAAAATTGGGAAGTAGCATTCATGTCTAATAATTAGAGGTTAAGCAAATTATGGTTCCTCCTTAAAATGCGGTGGTATGCTGCCATTATAATCATCTTGTAGAAATGTGCTGTTGACATTAAAAAAAAAGTTCTCAATATACATTGTGAGGGAAAGAAGCAGTTTTCAAAACAGTACTATGTACAGAATGATCCCGTTTTGTGATAAAAATATAAATGTTTATGTATGCATAAAAAAGGTCTGGAAGGACCCAGTGGTTGTCTCTGGGTGGGTGGAATTTGCATGTTTCTTTTCCTTCCTTATGCTTGTATGTATTTCGTGATTTTTCTATAATGAGCATAAATTACTTTTGTAGTAGGAAAAAAATTTTTTAACTACCAAAAATTGTTTTTCTGATTGTAATGCATTTTCATTGTAGAAAATTTGGAAAGTCTGAAAACTATAAAAAAGAAAAGCTAATTATGCAAGTTGTTCTCCCAAGGGAGTCTGTTAACGTTCTAATATATTTCTTTCTAGTCCCTTTTTTTTTAATGCACGTATGAATTTTTTAAACTACTTGAGATCAAACTGATCTACAGTTTAATATCCTGCAATTTTTTATAAAATTGTGAACATTTTCAAAAATTATTACAAATTCTAAATATTAGATGTCTTACAAAAGGCTAGAATAATCAGCTATCCTAGGAGAAAAAAAATAGGAGAACTAGAAATAGGGTTAATGGCATTTTAAAGACTTTCTCAGGCCCTAGAGAGGCCTTATATTGTATGAAACACCTAAAATACTCCATATTAACAATTTTAACTATAAAATTCTTGAAAGGGCTTTTAATACTTTTGCTACTGAATTTGGCTAAACATACTCATTTAATTTACAACTGGTGAACAACTCAACTTACAATTGGCAATAATTTCTCAGTAACTATTGTGCATATTGGGGAACTCTTAGAAAATAAACAAAATCCAACCTATAAATTGTTTTCAAATATAAAGAAACCCTAAATTTTAACAAGTAATGAAGTTAACACAATATTACATTTTCAAGATTTTTAATTAAACACTTTCTGATCTTAGAGTTTCTTTTCCTATTTTAGTACCAATCATGTTTTCCAGATTTCAAATTTTTCCCCAGGCCCTTGAAAAGTCCCTAGGCCTTGGGTTCTGTGTCTGTCCTGACTCACAGAGGAAAACATCCTGCCTGAGACCCTTCAGCTGCTGGGCAATCATGGCAGACCGGTATCAGAAACTTCTAAGCAAGGGCAGAAGTCACTGCAAAAGCCAGCAATGGGAAAGGCCAATGTATGTAAGCAGAGTTGTTTCTCTGTGCCAACAAACCAAATACAAAGTGGGAAGGTTTGGGGGATTTCCCTGGTGGTCTAGTGGCTAAGACTCTGAGCTCCCAATGCAGGGGGCCGGGGTTCAATTCCCAGTCAAGGAACTAGATCCCACATGCCTCAACTAAGAGTTCGCATGCTGCAACTAAAAAAGACCTTGCATGCCACAACTAAGACTCGGCACAGACAAATAAATAAATACTTCTTTAAAAACAAAACAAAGTGGGAAGCTTTGGACAGGGGGATTCCTAACAGGTTTTTGCTTCTCAAGTACAGCAGGTAAACTGGGGAGAAGGGGCAGAGTAAGGAAGAACAAGAAGGAGAAAGAGGGAAGGAGGGAGGGAGAAACAGAGGGAGGAAGGCAAGTTGTCAGTCATTAATTGCTGGGTGCTATCCAGCGCAGAGCTGAGGGCCTTACATACTGCATTTCATTCAGTATTCAGAACAGTCCTGAGAAATAAAAACTGTTGCCACTTTCATTTTATGGTTAAGGCTCCTGAGGCTCAGAGAAGTTAAGTCATTGGCCGGAGGTCACACAGCTTAGAAAACGACAGAGCCGGTCCAAGACTATTCAACTCCACATCCTGTACATTAACCCCATACCACTCTGCCTTCCTAAACTCACCCTGTCCCATCTGGCCCTCCTCCCAGCTCCAGAAGGACAGAAATTAAACTGGAGGAGCCGCGTGAGATGGGCTCAGCCTTCCCGTCTCTACCTTTCCTGGAGCACTGCTCCCAAGCGAAGTTTTGTGCCCTCACTCTGCTGACCCAGGTCCTTCCCCAGGGGCACCATGCCTGGCCCAGAAAATGTGCTCAGGACTTGTTGGCTGAATTAATGAAATAAATAAATCTCTCATTTTGCTGAGAAGGAAATGTGAGGACTTCACAACAGGGGCAATTTGCGCGCGGTCATCGAGCACGGTAGGGACAACAGGTCTGGGATTAGAACCCCCACCCCTGCTTCTTGCACTGCTTTGCCTGAAGTTGTGGGGTTTCCCACTTGATGTGATCTCAGGTCATTCTCACAGCAACCCATGTGACTATCATCCTATGTCGTCAGATCTAAGATCACCAGTAGGACACACCACTATTTTATGTAACAAAAAGAAAATTTTTAAAAATTTAAAAACCAGCACTGCCAAGCATCCCTGAGCGACATCAACTGTAAGCTGCATCCCTAGAATGTGAAGAACGTGTGATGTTATCCGCCCTTTATAGACGTGGAAACACAGGCTCAGAGGCATAAAGCAGCATGGCATGCTCACATAACCATTAAGGGTCAGGAGCGTATGATTCAAACTAGTTCTGGGCTCTATTTACGATTGTACCTCAAGGCACAATGATCTGATGGTTGGTTTTTTTGTTTCGGTTTGTTTGGCTTGTTCCTGCCATCTAAGTGTGAATCTTATTTAACTGATGACACTTCTCTCTCCTCCAGGATTGTAAGTGTTGTTTTCCCAGCACCTAGTACCATGGCTGGCCCCAAGCCAGCTGCCAAAAATTATCTAAGAGATGGAGTCGAGGGGGGGAGGGTGGTCACAGTGTGAGGCAACTCAGAAGTCCAGAAAACAGGAGCCCGAATTGGAAGTCCACCAACCGAGGCCGTTCCTCTGCTGCTGACACCAGGGGAGGTAATATGCAGGGGCAGAATGACAGTGGGCTGGGGTAAAGGCTCCCTACTTAGAATGAGTCCTGGGGTGGACAGGCCTAGTCAGAGACCAGCTTGACCAGACCTTGGGTGAGTTATTTAATCTCTCTGAATCTCTGTTTTCTTGTTGGTAAAATGGGAATAATGCAATATTACCTATCATATGGGATGGTGTGCAAATGAGAAAAAAACACAGAAAAAGTTTAGCACAAAGTCTGGCACGTGGAAACAACTGATCACAGCAAAGGCCATGGACACAAAGGAATGTCTTATGTCATCTCGAACAAAAATGCCCAAGCTGGATGGTCAGGGGGAGATTTCAGTCTTGGGTACCCTCAGCTTCAGACTGGCTGTCTAAACAGGCAGCCTTGCAGTGGAAGATCCCCTATCAGTTTTTGAAAGATCAAATACACAAAATAAGAATTGAGAGCTGGGAAACCATCATAGACACCAGACTAATTAATAAAATCATAAGCAGTAGGTTGGTCAACCCAAGCCAAAATGGTTAAAAGCCCTGGGTTCAATCAAGAATTCCCTAGGAACAGAGAAAATATTATGATGAATTTCAGGAGAGTTTTAAAAAATATACTCCAAAAAAACTGAAACAAACTAAATACTATAAGATAAATTGAGGACTTTTCAAAGAACTATATCCTCCAAAAGTGTCAAGTCCAGATGGTTTCATGGGTGGATTCTACCTGCTATTTAAATTGTTCCAGAGCAAAGAGAAAGCAGGAAAACTTCCAAATTCTTTTTATGAAAGCTAGCATAACACGGTGTGAAATCTGACAGAGAGAACACAATAAAAGAAAGACTCAGGTGCTGACAGCTGTCTCTCTGCAAAGTCTGTAACTGGAAACACTTCCCGTAGAGTCAGGAACAAGGCAAAGATTTCCACTAACACCATCATTATTAACACTGTTCTAGAAGTGCTGGCCTATACAATTAGACAACAGAGAGAAATAAGTATTAAAACAAGAAAGGAGAGAGCAAAATTATCATTATCTTTAGATGATAAGACTGTACAGCTAGAAAACACAGGATAACTCATTCAGAAATTATTAATAAAATCACTCAATATCAAATAAGATGACTTTATAGGGCTGATAAGCAGAAGTGAGCAGCTTTCTTACATGCAGTCAGCAACCAGTCAGAAAACATAAGAAAAGATTCCACTCATAGAAGCAACAACACAAAACACAACTACTTCAATGTGTTAAATCAATAAGAAGAATGCTTTACAATGCTCCTGAAGGACATAATAGTCTGAATAAATGTAAAGACATATCCTGTTTCTGAATAGGAAGATGTATGGTTGTAAAGACGTCAGTTCTCACAAATCATTCATATATACAGTGATTCCAATTTTTAAAACATACTGAAAGAATTGCTTTTGGAACAAGATGAGCTGATTCTAAAGTTCACGTGAAAAAAATAAGCATGCAAGAATAGCCCAGGGGGTGGGTGGGTGGGGGGAGAGAAAGTGGGGATAGACTCTTTGCCAAACATTAAAACATAATGTAGTTTCTTAGATATGACACCAAAACCACAAACAAAAGGGAAAACTTGGACCTCATCAAAATTAAAACCTTTTGTGCCTCAAAGGACACCGCTGAGAAAGTAAAAATGCAACTCACAGAAAGGGAGAAAATATTTGCAAATCTGATAAGAGTCAAAGTATATGATGAGTTCTTACAATTCAATAAAAAAGACAAACAATTAAATTTTTACATGACAAAGAATTGAAATAGAAATGTATCCAAATAAGACATACAAATGTTCTATAAGCACAGGAAAGGATGTCCTACATTATCAGTCATTGCTGCTGCTGCTGCTAAGTCGCTTCAGTCGTGTCTGACTCTGTGCGACCCCATAGACGGCAGCCCACCAGGCTCCGCCGTCCCTGGGATTCTCCAGGCAAGAACACTGGAGTGGGTTGCCATTTCCTTCTCTAATGCATGAAAGTGAAAAGTGAAAGTGAAGTCGCTCAGTCGCTCAGGGTTGTCTTAGCAACCCCATGGACTGCAGCCCACCAGGCTCCTCCGTCCATGGGATTTTCCAGGCAAGAGTACTGGAGTGGGGTGCCATTGCCTTCTCCGTATCAGTCATTAGGGAAATGCAAATCAAAGCCACCATCAGATACTACTTCACACCCATAAGAATGGCTATAATCATAAAGACAAATATTTACAAGTGTTGGTGAGGATGTGGAGAAACTGGAACCCTCATAGAGTGCTGTTAAGAATGTAAAACAATGCAGCCAGTCTGGAAAACACTCTGACAGTTCTTTAAAACATTAAACATAGAGTTACCACGTGACCCAGCAATTCCTCTCCTATGTACATGCCCAAGAGAACCGAAAACATACATCTACACAAACACTTGTACACAAATGTTCATAGCAGCACTATTTACAATAGCCAAAAAGTGGAAACAATCCAAATGTACATCAGTTGATGGATGGATAAATAGAAAGTGGTTAAAAAAAAAAAGAAATAGAAAGTGGTAGAGCCACACAGTGGAATATTATATGCCACTAAAAAAGGAGTGAAGTACTGACACAAGCTACCACATGAATGAACCATGAAAATGTTACGCTAAGTGAAAGAAGTCAATGATAAAATGCCACATACCACTTAATTCTATTTATATGAAATGTCCAGAAGAGAAAAATCCATAGGAACCAAAACAGAGTAGTGACTGCCAGGAGGTAGGGGCAGGAAGGAGTAGAGAATGACTGCTGATGGGTACGAGGTTTCTTTGTGGGGTGATATAAATGTGGTTGGACTGGAAAACAGTGATTGTTACACAACTCTATGAATATACTAAAAAGCATCCCATCCGCATCGGCTGGCTGAGTTTATGAGGAGTGGCTATTCGTCTGGGCCTCCCTCATAGCTCAGCTGGTAAGGAATCTGCCTGCAATACAGGAGACCTGGGTTCAAGCCCTGGGTTGGGAAGATCCCCTGTGGAAGGGAAAGGCTACCCACTCCAGTATTCTGGCCTGGAAAATTCCATGGACTGTGTAGTCCATGGGGTCGCAAAGAGTTGGACACAGCTGAGCGACTTTCACTCACTTCACTCACTGAATAGTATGCTTAAAGGGGTGAATTTTATAGTATGTAAATTATATCTCAATAAATCTGTTATTAAAAAATAATGGAGGAACTCCCCTGGTGGTCCAGTGGCTAAGACTCAGCACTCCCAGTGCAGGGGCCCAGGGTCAGTCCCTGGTCAGGGAACTAGATCCCACATGCCACAGCTAAGATCAAGGATCCTGTGTGCTGAAGCAAAGACCTGCTACAGCCAAACAAATAAATATTAAAAAATAATAATAATGAAACAGTAGTCACCGCAAAAGACTAGAAAAGACACAAATACCCACCAGAATTTAGTGTATAATCAAGATGGTATTTTCGATAAAAGGAAAGATGTGTTCTACTGAAAATGATACTAGAACAACAGTCCTTGATGGGTTACAGTGTAGGGTGGGGGCGGGAGGAACAGCATTTGGAATCTTACTTTGCTCCCAGCATTTGGAATCTTACCTTGCTCCCAGCATTTGGAATCTTACCTTGCTCCTTCCTACTAAATATATCCAGATGTATCCAGGACTTATATGTAAAAATTAAAACCATAAAAACATGAGAATTAAACAGGAGATTAAAATCCCAAAGTGGGAAAGTCAAGACACAAAACAACACAGGCCTCAAAAGAAAACTAAAGGCACAAATTTGACTTATAAATGTTTTAAATTTCAACATAGAAAAAAAAAAAGACAAATAATAAACTGGACAAAATATTTATAAAAATATAACACAAATTTCCAATTTACTTATTATATAAAAAGGTTGTATCACTCACTAAAGAGAAAAAAAAAAAAAGCAAGCAAGCCACTAGAATATACGTGAACAGATCATTGCCAGGAATTAAAATATAAATATAAAAAGACGTCAAGCTTCACTTTTCTTTAAAGAAATGTACATGAAAACAATGATTAGCTACCACTATCAACTATCAGGTTAACCAAAAAGAAAACACTTGTTAAAATACTGCATATTCACTATGGCTGATTTATGTTGAGGTTTGACAGAACACAGCAAAATTCAGTAAAGCAATTATCCTTCAATTAAAAAAAAAATTAATTTTTAAAAAATACCGCATATTCAAAGGTGTGAAAAAACTGGCACAGTTGAAAACTTATGTCCACACAAAAACCTGCACACAGATGTTTACAGTAGCTTTCTTCAAAATTGCCAAATCCTGGACGCAACCAAGATGTCCTTCAGTAAGTGATGGAGGTGATGGCAATATAAACTGAGCTCCTCCATACAACGGGCTATTATTTAGCAATAAAAAAGAGCTATCAAGCCACAGGTGCACACACACAAAACCATGAAGGGATCTTAAATGCATATTGCTAGGAGACAGAAACCAGTTTGAAAAGGGGACTATACCACATTCTGGAGAAGGTAAAACTAGGGAAACAGTAAAAATATCAGTGTTTGATGGACATGCGTTTGAGCAGGCTCTGGGAGTTGGTGATGGACAGGGAAGCCTGGCGTGCTGCAGTCCATAGCGTAGCAAAGAGTCAGGCATGACAGCGACTGCACTGAACTGAACTGGGGTGGGGAAGAGAGAGGGAAAAGTAAGCAGAACAGAGAGGACTTTTAGCCCAACTATTGTGTATACTATTACTGTGGTATGTGCCATTATACATTTGTCAAAGCCCATAGAATGTACAATGCCAATGGACTATGCCTGGTAGTCCACTGGCTAAGACTCCTTGCTCTCAGTGCCGGGGGCCTGGGTTTGATCCCTGGTCAGGAAACTAAACCCCACATGCCGAAACCAAAGATCCCAAGCACCGCAATGAGATCGAAGATCCATGTGCCACACCTAAGCCCCAGGGCAGCCAAATGAGTAAATAAAGTAAATGTTAAAAAAAAAAAAAAAAAAAGGAAGAATGTACAGTGCCAAGAGTGAATCCTAGTATAAACTAGGGACTTCCGTAAATAATAGTATCAACATTGGTTCATCAATTGTAACAAACATACCACAGTAATATAACATGTATATAGGAGGGGGAACCACGGGAGGAGGTATGTGAGAACTATCCTTTCCGGATAGTTCAATTTTTCTGTAAACCTAAAACTGCTCTAAAATAATAAGGGCTACTAATTATTTTTAATTGCACTGGTACATGCCTGTATGCATGCTAAGTCAATTCAGTCATGTCCGACTCTTTGTGATCCTATGGACTATAGCCTGCCAGGCTCCTCTGTTCATGGGATTCTCCAGGCAAGAATACTGGAGTGGGTTGTCATGCGCTCCTTCAGGGAATCTTCCCAACTCAGGGATTGAACCCACGTCACCTGTAGCTCATGCATTTCAGGCAGATTCTTTACCGTTGAGCTACGAGGGGTGGGGGTGGGGGGAGCCCACACTGGTACATAATAGTACAATAGTTGCTATGTAAATTATTATAATCCCTTTTGAGCAAAATTTGACAATACTTTCCAAAGATTTTTTTTAAAGACACACCCTTCCACATAGATACTGCTTCTCAGAATTGATCTTACAATATATACCTATTCACAGGTAGGAAATGATATTTATTCAAGGACATTCATCAGTTCTGTTTGTAACAACAAAAGATAGGAAATAAAAGATAGGTAAGCAGAATAACGTCCCCCCCACAAAATGTCCACATCTTAATCCCCAAAACCTGTAAATAGGCCTGACAAAAGGGAGTTAAAGTTGAAGATGGAATAAAGATTGTTAAACAGCTGAACTCAAAACAGGGAGCTTATCCTGGATCATCTAGGTTGGTTCAATGTAATCACAAGAGTCCTTACACATGAAAGAAGGAAGCATAAAAGGAGAGTCAGAATAAAGGGACTAGAGAAAAACTCTACCTATGGTTGCTGACTTTGAAGATGCAGAAAGGGGACACAAGCCAAGGAATGCAGGTCTAGACGTGTCTGGAAGCTAGAATGGACAAGGAAACAGATTCTCCCCTACAGTGTCCAAGGGAAAGGAAACCCTGCCCACACCTCGATCTTAGCCCAGCGTTTGCGGTGTACAAAACTGTAAGATAATAGATTCGTGTTGTTTTAAGCCACTAAGCTGGTGGTAATAAATCAATGAATAAAACTAATACAGACCTAATCATCCATCTGTAAAGGACCAGCTACGTAATTACAATGTAATAGTCACAGCCTTAAAAAAGAACGAGGTAATCCTACATATACTGATAATGGATTACTTTCAAAATACATTGTTTAGTTTTAGGTAATGGACTACTTTCAAAATACATTGTGTAGTTTAAAAAAAAAAAAAAGGTAAATTTCAAAATCCACGTAGATCCTTATACTGTGCATAGCCCAGGTCTGGAAAGGTAGACCAGAACCTGGTACTATTTATTGCCACCAGGGGAGGAGAAATTGGTGACAAGAGGCTAAAATGAGGGACTTTCCTGGTGGCCCATCGGCTAGGACTTTGTGATTCCACTGCAGGAGGCGTGTGTTTGATCTCGAGTCAAGAAACTAAGATCCTGTAAGCTGGGTGGCCAAAAAAAAAAAAATGGGGGGTTTTCAATGAGAGAGACACTCACTCTTCACTGAATCTTCTTTCATGATGTTGGGAATTTTGTTTTTTGGTTTGTTTGATTTTTTTAAATCACATACAAGTATTAGTTTAAGAATGAAGAGAGGAAAACTTTTTTAAGCAAAGGGAAAGAGCTCCGTTCGGTCCTGAATTTGTAGTGTTTTCACCTCTTTCATGAGTACTGATTGAATCCCTTTCACAAGCAGCACACGGTCAACATGGCTTTTCTTGCCTAATCTCCCTAACGACCCTGACAAGTTGGGATATTATTATCCACCACCACCCCCCACCCCAATTGGGGCGCTGAGGCTCGGAGACCAAACTGCCCAGCTGATAAGTTTGCAGCTGGATTTTAAAGCCTGGTCTTCTGGCTCCAGGGCTCACTTCTCCAACCACCAATCTCTGCTGGTTCCAACAGCCGCAGTAGGGACGGGCTCCACCCTGAGACGTTCGGGAGCCGAGCTGTCCTCAGCCCCTTCCTTCAGGTCCTTTTCCCAGGTCTCTGAGTTGAGGAGAAGGTGAGCCTCCAGAGGGTCCCTGCCTGGGCCGCTGTCTGCGTTCAGCCCACCTTCTCCTGTTACGTCTCTCAGCCAGGTCCCTCCTGAAGCTGACGGAGAGAGGCTGCTGCCCTCGGTCGCCGTGACTCTGACTGTTCTCTCTGCTGGTCTCACGTTGCAGTGGGCCTGGTGCAGCCACCTGCTTTCTTCATGCAGAGATGAAACCCTAGAGATGACAGGCCTCTGAGTAGCCTGACATCTTGATCAAATAAGGCTGCCCTGAGATGTCTCATTCCTGCGAGCTCCGGGCCGGAGATGAAGGGGGCTTCCCCCTGTCTGTCGCCAACTTGCAACTCAGGACCAACGATCCGCCTTCCTGGGGCCTCCCTTTCTGGTGAAAAAGGAGATCAGATCCCTGAGCTGTTTGCACAGATGTCGCTGGATCATTTACCTATTGGGAGCGCTGTGTAAATACAGCCAAACTGCCTTTCATGTCGAGGATCTCAAAGCATTTTAAAATGAGTAATTAATGAAGTTCAACCTCCAGAGAAAGCAAGAATTATTCTCTCCATTTTATAAATAGATCAAAGGTCACACAATCAATGGCAGATGTAGGAAACAGATGTAAGCCTTCCACTTTGTCCCTGGCTGCAGTCACTGAATTCCCACTCCTGGTATTACTGACAGACCCTTTTTTCTGCTCTCTGACTTCTGGCCAAAGACGTGGAATTGGCCTTTATATGTTTCCACTTAAAGGTCTGAATTCTATGTATGGTTCATATGCCTTTGATACGTCTGGAATTTATAAAAGAAAGGGAGAAGAATGATATTTGATGCTTTTCAGAGATTGTGTTGGGACTGAGCCTTCTATAGTGGGTCAAATGCCAATAGAGAGAGGGGGAAAAAAAAAAACTGCTCACCAGATCTTCAGGAAGTTCACTTTTATTCTCTCTCTCTGAAAGAACTCTATCTGTTAAAATTAAATAGAGTGTATCTTTAGTCACCAAAATGATTGTTCTGGGAATAATGAAAGTCACCACTTATTGAGCGCTAACTGTGTGCTAAGCACTGCTCTACTTCCTCAAATACATTGTATTGTGGGATTCGCATAAACAGCTGAGAATGTTTTCATTATTCATTTTAAAGGTAACATAACTGGACTTAGGGATAGAAGATGGGTTGAGAAGAAAGAAAAGAAAAAAAAAAATGAAAAATCAAAGGAAATTAAGCAAAAATGATTCGCTATATACTTTATGCCAGAGGTGTTGTGATAGAAACAGAGACACAAAAAATGAATAAAATAGCTCCAGATTCCTGCTCTCAAGGAGTTTATAGCCTTGAGGGTCACTGAAGGTGAGAGTTCAAGCAGTGAGCATGTAAAAAAACAAATAATGTCAATACAAGTCAGCACAGGAATGTTTATTATTAAGTTCCTGGTATGTGTTAGACAAGCTTCCCAGGTGACGCTGGTGGTAAAGAATTCACCTCCCAATTCAGGAGACTTAAGAAACATGGGTTAGATCCCTGGGTTGGGAAAGATCCCCTGGAGAAGGAAACGGCAACCCACTCCAGTATTCTTGCCTGGAGAATCCTGTGGACAGAGGAGCCTCGTGGGCAATGGTCCATAGACTCACAAAGAGTCAGATATGACTGAAGTGACGTGGCACGCATGCACGCTTTAGACACTGCGTCCCTTGCAGGAGACGGTACCTCTTCACGTGGAGCTTACAGTCTAGTAGGAAAGTCAGCCATTAATCAGACAATTACACAGACTGATTTAAAACTGCACTTGAGTGGAGTAGAAGACACCAGATGGGCTACAGCCTGACGAAGAACTAGTATCCAGAATACATAAAGAACTCCTACTCATAATAAGAGATAATCCAATAGAAGCACTGTCAAATAAACCAAGAGGGCAATTTTAAAAAGACAAAAGGCAAATCGCCAATAAACAAATGAAAGTATGCTCAGTCTCGCTTGTAAACAGGGAGTTGCAAATTCAAACACTGGAATACCATTTCACACCCACCAGCTTGGCAAAAGTTTTAAAGTTTGACATTACCAAAGTGTTGTTGAGGAAGCCAGCCATGGGAACTCATATATTGCTATCGAGGTGTAAATTGGTACAACCGCTTTGAAAAACTGTTCATCCCCAGTAAAGCTGCCAATTCACAAGGCCTGAGCCCAGCAATTCCATATCCAAGTATCTACCCAGGTGGCTACTTGGACACAAGGGGATGGGTTAAAAAAAAAAATTAATCGTAGCCTTGTTTCTAACAACAAAAAATGTGAAAATTAGCTGAATGTCTTCCACAAGGAGATGAGTAAAAGGTGGTGAATGCATTCAATGGGACCCTAATCAGCAGTGAAAATATATGATTTAGAACCACATGTATCAGTGTGGCTACATTTCAAAATCACAGTGCTGAGTGAAAAAAGTAAGTTACACAATGATATATCGAGCAAATGCCATTTCTTCAGTTTACAAGCATGCCAAACAATCCTATGAAGTGTTTATAGGCACAAATGTTTGTAACCAAAAAAAAAAACAAAAGCACATATGAGAATGATGAACCCCGAGTACAGAAGAGTGGGTACCTAAGGGAAGGGACAGAAATGAGTTCAGAGGGCGCCACTTAGATCTGTAAAGTTCTGTCCTTAAAGAAAGAGAAAAGACTTGAGGGTAAAGATTGAGATTAACACATACACGGAGGAGCCTGGCGGGTCCATAGGGTCACACAGAGTAGGACATGACTGAAGCGACTTAGCACGCATGTATAAAGTAGATAACTAATAAGGACCTACTGCGTAGCACAGGGAACTCTGCTCCGTGTTATGTGGCCGCCTGGATGTGAGGGGGTTTAGGGGAGAATGGATACACGTGTATGTATGGCTGAGTTGCTTTGCTGAACACCTGAAACCATCCCAACGTTGTTAATCAGCTATATTCCAATATAAAATCAGAAATGTTTAAAAAAATTAATCCTAACTGAAATCAAATACAGGAAAAAAAAGACTTGAGGGAGGGATAAATCGGAAGACTGGGATTGACATATACACACCGTGTATGTTGTGTGTGTGTGTGTGTGTGTGCTCGGTCGCTAAGTTGTGTCCAGCTCTTTGCTAGACATAGCCCGCCAGTCTCCTCTGTCCATGGGATTTTCCAGGCAAGACTACTGGAGCAGGTTGCCGTTTTTTCCTCCAGGGGATCCTCCAGATCCAGGGATCAAACTTGAGTCTCCTGCATCTCCTGCACTGGCAGACAGATTCTTTACCACTGAACCACCCGGGAAGCTCCAACTACTATATATAAAATCGATAACTAATAAGGACATACTATATAGCACAAGGAACTCTACTCTTTGCAACCCCATGGACTGTAGGCTGTCAGGCTCCTCTGTCCATGGGAGTCTCAACGCAAGAATATTGGAGAGGGTTGCCATGCCCTCCTCCAGGGGATCTTCCCAACCCAGAGATTGAACCCGTGTCTCCTGTGGCTCCTGCATGGCAAGCGGATTCTTTACTGCTGAGTGGGGACGCCCACCATATATAAAACTGATAACTAATAAGGACCTACTGTGGAGCACAGTGAACTCCAGTCAATACTCTATAATGACCTATATGTGAAAAGAATCTTAAAAAGCGTGGACGTATGTACAACAAAGTGTAACAGTCACTTCGCTGTACATCTGAAACGAACACATTGTAAATGAACTATAACCCAATCAAGAAAAAAATTTTTTTTTTAAATAAAAAACAGCAAATGTTAAAACTTTGGCAAGGATGGGGGTGCCAGGGGAGGGGTATAGAATAAACAGGTGTTAAGGATATAATCTCTGTAGGTGTTTTTTTTTCCCTAATACGGTTTGATCTAGCAAAGGAGAATTCAACTGAATGGAGGGGGGAGGGGAACAGGTCGCTGAGGAAATGATGCTTACTTAGGATGAGAGCCAAACATTGAGTAGGTGAGAAAGGACAGAAAGGTACACCAGGCAGAGAGAACAGGCTGTACAAAGATGCTGACCCGGGGAGGCGAGCCTAGAAGCTGGGAACTGAGATCCCAGTGTGACCTGAGCAGATGGGGGAAGAGAGTGGGCTTGGGGGTGAGGGGGGCGGTGCAGAAACCGGGCAGAGCCTCAGAGGCCATCTTGAGAGAGCAGGCCTTCGTGCCAAATATGATTCAAGCAGCAGGGAAAGCAGGGAAAGCTCTGGGGGTCCAGAGCCACTTCACTCAGCCAGATAGCAGAAGCGGGAAGGCGGTCTTGAAGAGGTGACTCACATCTTAAGCTTAGGAGAATGAGTAAGAGGAGGGGGAGGGAGGTGTAAATTCCCTTGATCAGGCCCCACAGCAGTAAAGATACAGTTGGTCCCAGCAGGGGCCGACACCCAGGAGTAGCTCCGGGATAAAGGTGTCAGATAGAAAACGGCAGAGGAGGGTGTCCGTGAAGACGGAATGGGCTGGGGTCCCAGTCCGGGCAGTCTTACACGGAGAAAGGCATGGCCAGGCATGACTAGTCCACCGCTCTGGCGGTGTGCGGAGGATGGATTTGAAGGAGGCGGCAGTGCGGGGAGTATGTTAACAGCCAGTGGGAGAGGGACACCTAAACCAGACTGCCTGGAATTAGAATGAAGAGATGGAGAGTGCCTGGAGAGCTGTTTAGGGGAGAACGCTAGGTGTCTAGTTTGATGGCCCTGCCATCACCGAGAGAGACAAGACGCGGCGAGTTGCAGATGCGTGCAGGGCAAGCCAAGTGGAACTGTCCGGCCAGGCCAGCGAAGAGACTGGGCGTCCCGAGGGCTGCAGATGGAGCTGGGAGTGGGAGGCGCCTCCTGTGGGTGGTTGTTAACCACTCACAGCGAATGAGTTGGTCCAGAAGGAGGGAAGAGGAAGAAGAAAGTGAGCGGGTCGCTGGGGACGAAAAGGAATCAGAAGGGCGATAAGGGGAAGCAGAGGACAGGAGGGGAAGGAAGGACCACGCAGACGCTGAGCGGCCGCTAGGAAGTCAGCCCTGCGCGGGACTGGGCGGGTCCGGGGCGCGCGGGGCTGCAGGCGGAGCCCGGGTGCGCCCCGGCGCCTGGTAGATGCGGGAGAGTTCGCCCGGGCCTTCCCACAGCTCCTCGGGCTGCCTCGGCCGCCGCCGGGGACCGCAGGGCACTCGCGCGGCCGGGCCACCCGGGCCATCCCCGGCTCCCCGCGCATCCAGGCCGCGCCTCCCCACCGCCCGCGGGGCCCGGCGACGTCACTGCGGCTCTGACGCGCGCTAACGGAGGCGCGGGCGGAGAAGGCGCGGGGCGGCGCGCGCATCCTCGCCGGAGGTCCGGTCCTCGCGGGCCGCGTTCTTTTCCCTCCTCCAGGGGAACCTCGATTTTTCCAAACTCTGGAAAGCCGGCTGTCCTTCGGCCACTGATAAGGACAGCTAGCGCCTGGTAAAAGATTTTAACAATGCCCGCAAAGAAATAGCCGGACCCAAGAAAGACTAGTAAGAGCCGCCAGCTAGAGTTCTGCTCGTGTGCTCGGCGGTCCTAGGAACAATAATAACGACCACAACCACAGTAGCCACCATTTATTGAGCGCGTACTCTGTGCCAGGCACGGTGTTAAGCGCTTTGCAGGCAACAAACCCTCGGAGGTAAGTACCGCTATTATCCCTATTTTGCAGGGACCAGGGCACAGAGAGGTTAAGTAACTTGCCCCAGGCACACAGCTGGCTGCTATCCAGTGCCACAATTGCAGCCCAGGCCGTCTGATCCCGTGTAATTGTCAGGTTAACTCGCCAAGGTCGGGATCATTTTCTCCATCTTAAAGATGAGGAAATTAAGGCACACGGAAAATGTAAGTACCTTGCCCAAGGTCACCTAGCTGGAAAATGGATGAGGCAGAAAGCGAACCCAGGGCTCCTCTCTGTCCGCAGACCCCGCGGTCTTGACCAAAGGCGATGTTACTTCCAAACCACCTCCGACAGCCCAGCAGGCTGTGGCCCCGGGTCCCCAGAGGCGCAGCCTCTGCGGGGTTTGGGTGGCTTTCCGCGGCCTCCGATCTTGGATGAATCGGATGTTTCCAAGCATCTTCTCTAAGCAGTCCACAGGTGCCAGACAGAGATGCGCCTCCCTGAATCCGATCGGGGACCAGTCGGCGAGGTCCTATGAAGGGATGGAGCCGGGGCGGAGGCAGCGGGAGGGATCCCTGGTCCCACCTGCAGAGCTGCGTTGACTGGCGGCTTGCCCCGCGCGGCCGGCAGAGGGCGCTGCCGCACGCGCCTCGGGTCCCACGGTCCCCAGACCCTGCAGGCCCGGAGACTCAGAACCCCAAAGTGAGAGCCTTTCATTCCGCGTGGCACACCTCAGCCTTGGGCCTGCTTTTCCTGACCACGCTTCCCCATCGTGTGTGCTCCTGCCACCCCAACCATCTGCCTTCAAGATTTCCCCTGTCCCTGCACTGCTGGTGTGGTCACCTCTTAAGAGGCAAGAACACCGATCCCATCCCATTAAGAGACATCCCATTACAAGTCAAACTCGGCCTTGTCTCCTTTCCTTCATAGACCCTCTGGTGATGCAAAATTGGCAAAAAAAAAAATCCATTGCATGTTGAACTTGCTTTCCTTCTCCAAAACCAGAGAAGGAAATTGGTTAAGGAAGGAGCTAATAGATAAAAGGATCTATTTTTTGTAATAGCGACAGTGTATTAAGTACTTGTTTTGTGCTGAGCCCTTTCTGCTTGACTCCTTAATCCTCATTACAGCCCTGAGAGGTGTGCATCATTACTCTCATTTGACAGGTAAGGTCACAGGACTGGTAAGTAGCAATGCTGGGAATCCACCAGGAGTTATCTGACTTTAAAGCCACATTCCTATCACCCATCACCCAGAATGTAAAAGCTGATACAGCTGAACAGAATAGTTAAGATACAAATCATGCAAAAACAAATCAAAATCTACTCTAAGAGTGCTCAGAAAAAACCCATGTGAAACAAGGGTTTCAATGGCTTTCTGAGCCCCAGTCTGAGACTCAATTGTCTGAAACAGGAAAACAAATCCTCAAGGTGCAGTGAGAGGAGAATAGGAATGAGGCATTCAGCTTTCCCTTGGAAGGGCATCCAGAGAGGCCCACTCACTTTCTGTGCCCGGGCTCTGAGGAAATAAAGGTGGTTCTAGGAAAATCTGAAAAGTATGAGAGGAAAAAGAAAAAATCCCTTCTGTGGTTTTTACTTTAACCAAGCCTCATTTCGCTATTTGTGTTTTATTTTTAAACTAATGTGGCTCTCTCCACCCTTTAAATTGGCACGTAAATAGCAAAAACAGAAGGAAGGCCAGCTACAAACTTCAAATGTGGTAGATTTCTCAGGAAGGAGGTACCTGACTTGAAGTGGAAATGAGGATTAAATGAGGTGCCTTAAACATTTCAAAGACAGACTTTCCACAAGGAATTTAGATCATAAGCCTTTAGAACAGGAGCTTTGTCTAGGTTTAGGCCGGGTGTAGTGTTGACAATTTGTGAGTGAACTCTCAGAATGTGGAAAACGAATCACACTTTCAGTGTCTGTCTGCATCATCTAATCATCTGGGCTATCACTTTGCTTATGGCTTTAAAGGGTGGCTTCTGGGGGATTTTTCTGTCCTCTGGATCTCAGTCACACACCCTCCCTCAGACCCCTTACTTTTCCAGAAGTTTGCTCCGGGAATTCAGTTGAGATGAAGCAATAGTTGATGATGTCACTAGGCTTGGTTTGAGATTGACTGGCCAACTCTGGACTCACCAACTGGAGGTTTTTTTCCAAACTGGGAGACCAAAGCAGAGGGAACTTGTTGAGACTTGTCACTTAATAGCTGTGTCTCTCTTGCCCTATGTCTCTGAACTAGAAGGATTCCCCTCTTACCCAAAACAAGAAAGCCCTGAACATCCCAGGCTGCTGCTTGCAAAATTCTTGGACCTTTTTGACTTTTTCTCTCTCTGCTGCATCCCTCATTCTTTCAGTGCATTCATTCTACAGGCATGCATCCAGGGCCTACAATTGCAGATCCTAGCGGCACAGCAGAGAACCTAACATGGGCTGAGAAATTTACTCTCTCCCGTTCCCACCTGGCTTCTGACCTCATGGTTCCAACTGCTGTGCCTGGAGAGGCCCAATAGTAGTGAATGAGCTCCTTCTCCAGGTGAGGACTGGTGCTCAGACATACCTGAAATTCTGTCAACTTACTGCAGCTCCCTGAGATTCAGTCCTGTGACCCCAGATACCACTGTGGTGACTCCATATTTGGTGGGAGATTTGAGTACTGATGTATCTTCAGAAGCAAGGCTCAGAAATGTTCCAGCTTCACCACTAGCCCAGGTTCCTTCCATTTCCAGTAGTCATTACTTCAGTTTATAAGATCACTATTGATCAAAGTAGCTCAGGCCATATTCATGGAGTATCTGCTACGGTGAAAAATTCCAAAGTGCCACAATACCTCACTGTCCAAAGGAAAATGTTGGCTTAAACAAACATGTGTGACTAACTGGCAAAAGGATGTGTGGGATAATGCTTGAGTCTTTTGGGTCTTTTTTTTTAATCTTGGGACTGAGTGATCCTGAGTGATCCATAATAATGAGGGGAAGGAAGAAGAACACTGGGCCTGTTTTAGCTTTCAAGATTATTCAAATGGAATAGATTTTCACCATCAACACCCTAGCAAAGACAGAATGCTGAAGCTAAATTGCCAGTTTCTGTCTTTTTGGAAAATCCATTAATACTGAAAGATCTTGGTTTTAATACATTCAAAAATTCAGATTATGTCCCTGGAAATCCCTTTAGAAAGTAGATTCCAAATCAGTACTCATTCTTCTTGAATATCCCACTCTTCCAGATACAGAAGTATTTTCTCTCCTCTTGAGGAAGGAGTGGGTCAGAGACCAGAAGACCAGGGAGGGTTAAGAAGGACTTTTCCATTAGCTGAGCTGCAGAGCTGTTTGGATCTAGAGACCGTGTACGCGTGTTGTGTCTGCACTGAGTTCATGGTTGTGCATTCTGTGGCTCATGTCCAAAGCCTCCTTAACACGGGGGCTGAGATTTGCCAAAGAAGGCCGATCCGTGAAGAAGGACGTGTGTCCACTCACCAAGAAGGTTTTGATGGTCAGTGTCTGCGTGTCCAGCTTCTGGGCTGAAGAGATTTGGAAACCCCTGAATATTCCTGCGGGGATCTTTCCAAGCCCTTTTGGGAACCGGCAATAGCGCTTGTCTGGGGAAATTAGTTTTGCACTTTCACAGAGAGAGAAATTCCTCAGGGGCATTCTTGTAGTTGGGAAGAAAAATCAAACTCTGCTCATTCCTTCAGGGGCCATGCCCTTACTAAAGCGCACCGAATCCAGTTCGGTTGGTCCAGTCTGGTGCCTTGGGGAGCGGGGGTGGGGAGCCAGGAGCAGCGAAGTTCAGCGAATTTCACCTGTGGCTAAGTCCCTCCCCCGACTGGAGCAAGCGTGAGATTTCAGGGGATCGTGTTACCAGTGTGTAAACACCTTAAGTGACGGCCAAGGCTCCCGAGAGACCACAAAGGATCTCAAACCCTTCCTATCTTCCTAGAAACCCTGGCGGCCCGGCCGGCTGCTTGCTGTCTGATGCAACAGTTTGCAACGCCGTTCTGGGAGCGGAGCCTGCCGCGGGGCGCGGGGCTTGGGGCCTATGCGCATGCGCGGGCCGGGGCCCGCCCCTCCGGGCAGGGGAGAAGCTTTTCACCAGATGTGCGGGGGGCGGGGCGGGCAGGGAGACCTTTGGCAGCTCGCGCCGGCGATCTGAGCTTAATTAAACTTCTCCCGAGGCATTGGCTGACTGATTGACCCAGTGATCCAAAAAAATCAGAGAGGCCCAAATCGCCCTAACGCCACAGAAGAGCGAAGTTGAGGAGCTGGCTTTCGGTGTCCAGAGCTCGGCTCCTCTGCCCTGAGCGCCCCCAATCCACGGTGCTTTCCGGGGGCGGTGGGAGGGGGGTGGGTTCCAAAGCTCACTAGGATGTCAAGGTCTTGCTGGCCTGGGCCTTCCTACCGAATGCTCAAAGAGAATGTAACAGCGGTTACAGACGGGGAGGGGTGGGGGCAAAGTTTTGACAGCACCTAGATCAGTTATCTTTCCTCCTTCATTTCTCCACCCATGTGCCTTGGAAGGTTTTTTATAAGCAGAAGGGAACATGGCATCTAGATTATTTTCTAAGTTTGTGATCCATTTAGGTATTGCCTGCATGATTTTCTTCCATAGCCACATTCCTCCAGTGTTGTATATTTTAAGTTGACTTTTATTTTATTAACTTTTCTTATTTTTAAAATTAACTTTAAATCGATTCCCTTTTTCTCCATAGTCTTGCCTGAAGCAACAACATTAGTGAAACCACAGCTTTGATGTGCTAGTCGTATATTTTAATACACTCGAAAATAAACTCATAACTATTCAAATTTTTTAAAAATGTATGTGTTAGCTAAAAGTGTTTTGTCTGCTACATTTGAAGAAAAGCTCCAGAGGTAATAACAATAGCTAACATATGCTGAGTGATTGCCAGTGTCCCAGGCACTGTTCTAAGATTCTAAGTCCTTAGGACACCTTAGAAGGTGGATGTTGTTTACATTTTACAGAGGAGAAAAGAGCCACAGAGAGGTTAGGTAACTTGCACAAAGTCACAGAGTCAGGACGCAAACTCGACTAACCTCACTCTAGACCAGTACTGCTATCTATGTGTGCTAAGTCACTTCAGTCGTGTCTGACTCTGCAACGCTTCGAACTGTAGCCCACCAGGCTCCTCTGTCCATGGGATTCTCCAGGCAAGAATACTGGAGTGGGTTGCCATGGCTTTCTCCAGGCGATCTTCCTGCCCCAGGGATCGAACCTGGTTCTTCTGCTTTGGCAGGCAGGTTCTTTACCACTAAGTGCCACCTGGGAAGCCCCTGGCCTAAAAAGAGGCTAAGTTACTGCTGAAGATCCCCCAGGTGGGTAACATATTCCAGGTTTGAACCCAAGTCTGACTGACTGCAGAACTGAGCATTTAACTGATGCGTGGTACTCTTTAGCCTGTTTGCCCCCTTCTCACCTCATACAGCTTTATCTCTGTCTGCCTCCTTAGAAATCCAGCCTGTGCTTCCAAGTCTTCTCTCCTCACTTCCTACTTCTCCCCTTCCACTGCCTCCTGGATGAGTCAAAGTTTCTCTTTTCTAGTGTTGTCTTCTTTTCTCTGAACTAAAGTTAGCCATACAGCTCTGATTTCCTTGAGAATCCCTCCTTTGAAGGTCCTGTCTTCTCCACTGACCATGGAACTGCTTAGAAAGTCCACCTATCAACATTGAAACTACATTTCCCAGACTGCCATGCTTGCCTGGAATGAGAGCAAAAATCCTGTGTCAAACCATGTGGCTCCTATTTTGGGGTCGGAAAATCTGGTCACTAGCTTGGATAAAGATTGGTATGCCCATAGACTAATTCATCTGGCCCCAGGCAGACATGAATTTCCCAGGCCTCAGTGATTGGGGGTAGGGGTGAGTTATTTCGGCAAACAGAACCTTCAATTAGGGACTTAAATGAAGCCTTGGCATAAGACTGCTAAAAGATGGCTGACCCCTGCCCCCAGAGATGTATTTTCTTTCTGCAACAGCCCTTGCCGCCACTCCTTCCCTTTCTTCCCTTGCCCTTCTTCCAGATGCTTCTCTTAATTGTACCATCGTGCCACTCCCTGTCCCCACCCCCACCCCCATGCCCACACCCACTCTTTAACTGTTTAGTATAAAATCCAGCCCACCAGACTGAGGTTTTCTTCGACCCAAATGTTATTTTCAGAAGGAGCCATTGAGGTTGGGGTGTAATTGCAGCGTTGGGCCTCTGCAAGCCAAGCTGAAAATAATCAGCGAGGCAGATGGGGTGGGAAGAGTGTGCGGTGACCGCTTCCACCAAAGAGCAGGAGAAACCCAATGGCGTGAGTCAGAGGGAGGCGAGTGCCAGGCTGGGCCTCCTGGGCTTACAGCTGGGAGCTGAGTTAAGGAGAAACTGCCCAAGGTGTTGGGCCTTTGTCTGAGGCCGATCCAAGGTGGCCCCTGGCTGCTCATCACGAGTCCATATTTTCTGTGTGACAGCCGCTAAGCTTGTGTTGCTCTCCCTCGACTGGGTCATAGCAGCCAGGACTCCACATGGGCACTTGGCCATCTAGTTGGCTCATCCATCTCTAGAGCAGGGTTTCTCAACTTGGGCACTATTGGCATGTTGGCTTGGATAATTCTTTGTTGTGGAGGACTGTCTTGTACATTGTAGGATGTTTAGCAACATCCTTGGCCTCTTCCCACTAGCCTCAGTAACACACACACACACACAAATGCACACAAATCAGGATTACCCAAAAAAATCTCCAGACATGCCAAATGTCCTTGGCTGAGAAAATCACCCCTGATTGAAAACCACTGGTCCAGAGTGACCCAGGCCTATAAAAGGGGTCACAATCAACTGTCCCCGTGGTGGTCTCATTGCTTTGCATCACACCTGAATGGGCCCTGATGAAAACTATTGTCCAACTCCTATTTCAAAAAGACAACTATTGAATACCTCACACCCAGAATGAGTGCCCACAGTGTAGCAGGCACTGGACAAAGTGTTGAGAATGAAGCCACAAGCAAGGCAGATGTGGTGCCTCATAGAAACAGCTGAGTGATTCAACCACCCTGATTGAGAGGCTTGTAAGAAAAAGACATGGGGTACTATAAGAAAATCGAAGAGGGTTTCTCATCTAGGTCAGAGGGGGCTATCAAGAAAGGCTCTTAGGGGACTTCCCTGGTGTCCCAGTGGCTAAGACTGTGCTCCCAACACAGGGGGCCCAGGTTCAATCCCTAGTCAGGGAACTAGATCCCACATGCCACAACTAAAGATCCCGCATGCTGCGACAAAGAGCGTAGATCTCAGAACAGCCAAGTAAATAAATATTTAAATTAAAAAAAAAAAAAGAACAAGAAGAAAGGAAGTCTCTTAGAGGAAATGAGGAATTAGCCCGTTGGAGATATGAGGACGAGGCAGTGTTGCATGGAGTAGGGACAGAGTGTTCAGAAGCCCTGGAGTTAAGAAGGAATGTCATATTTTCAAGGGACCCAAAGAAGTCATAGACCAGGCTCAGGAGGGTGGGTAATCGTTTTCTCCTCTCACCCCCAACACTTATTTTCCTTGTACTCCTTCTCTAGATTTCTAGCATAAGCATGTAGACTTAGGATCATATTTAACCATACCCAACCCCCTTCCTTATCCTTGCTCACCCCCCTCAGTCACCCAGTTACCACGTTCTGTCAGTTCTGCCACCAAAATCTCTCTGCAAACTATCTGCTTGTCTCCCTTCCCACCACCACAGCCCCGCTGCAGGCTCTCCTCATTACTCAGCCAAATTTGTGAAATAGCTTCCTAACGAGTCATCCTCCAGTCTCTACCTCAGAGAAAGACGCATATCTCCCCATGTCTCTGCTGGCTCACAAACCCTGCGCGGCTTCCAGAGGCCTGGCAGCCGGGCCGCTGCCTCCCCCAGGCTCTCAGGCGGCCTGCGTTCACTACCCCCAGCGTCCCTCCCACTCCTGAGCCACACCAGACCACCAGCCAGACCCCCTGGGCCTTCACGTCTCTGTGAGTTTGCTGTTCTCTCTGTCTGAAAGGCTCTTTCCCAATCAAAATCATTTGGGGGAATTCCCACATAGCCTGTAAGACTCAGAAAAAAATGAACTCATGATACTCTTTATCCCTTCTTAGAAGCCTTCTCTTCATTCTTTCCGCTGTTTTCACTGGGACTTAGATATTGCTGCTAGTTTACCGTTTGTCATGTTAACCCATAGTGACCTGTTTAAACCCATCCCCCTCCCAGAGTCAGAGGGCCTCAGAGGCAGGTAATATAGTGGACTCTGCTGGTTGATTAACAAGCACCCATTCTTCCCTTTCCAGCTTCCTAAGAGATGCCAAAGAAGTGTTGGGTTGACCAAAAAGTTCATCTGTAACATGGAAAAACCAAATGAACTTTTTGGCCAACCCAGTACAAGGCAAATGTATTGTCTAGCAGACAAGCTAAGCTGCCATAACAAACAGACCCAGAATACAGAGGCTTAAGCAAGCCAGCCCATGTGCCTCTGTGGAAGCTGATCCCTTGCCCAGGGGTGGGCCCACCACCCTTCCTAAGAATTGATTAAGGGATCTGTACCTAAAATCAGTAAGTGGGAGAGACTTCTCTGGCTCCACTCTCCTCTTCTCCAATAACAGTATTCCCTGTTTGGGGCCAAGCAGACAGGGGCCTGGTAAGGACTACATTTCCCAGCCTCCCTTGCAGCTGGAATGGCTGTAAGTCTTAAGTTCTCACTAACAGACAGTGAACATCCTACCACTTCCAAGTGTGAAAGTGATAGTCACTCAGCCGTGTCTGACTCTTTGCAACCCCATGGACTGTATAGTCTGTGGAATTCTCCAGGCCAGAATACTGGAGTGGGTGGCCTTTCCCTTTTCCAGGGGATCTTCCCAATGCAGGGATCGAACCCACGTCTCACACATTGCAGGCAGATTCTTTCCCAGCTGAGCCACCGGGGAGCCCACCACTTCTAAGCTGTGCCCTCAAAAAGAATGTACATATGCTCCCCTGCCCTTCCCCAGCCCTTCCCCCTTTCTGAAAGGTGAGCAAAATTGAAGTAGTCCCCCCGGACTTAGAGAGGAAAGCCACACTTGGAGGATGGTGGGGCCCTCCTATCAGTCTTGGATGGCTTTCTTCCAAACTCTTCTGTGATATGAAAGAGACAGAAATTTCTATTTTGCTTAGACTTCTGTATTTGGAGTCTCTTAGACCTGTGATCTAGTTAGGGCCAAAGAGGTACAAGGAAAGGTTTGATGGGGGTTTCTGGGGAAAAGCTCTCTGGTTTTTATGAGGCAACATTATGGAGCAACCTTCTCTCTTTCTCTAACTCTGGACATTGCTGGGCCTAGAACTGTGGCAGTGCTCTTGCTACCAGCCTAGGAAATAGGCTACACACAAGGAGAGCAGAGCTGAGAGAATCCAGAGAAATGGAGTCAGAGTTTCTGGACTAAACAACTCTGAAGTCCACTGTCTTGTCTGCTTGGGTCTGCCTAACAAAATACTACCATCTCTATGGTTTTTCCAGTAGTCATGTATGGATGTGAGAGTTGAACCATAAGGAAGCTGAGAGCCGAAGAACTGATGCTTTTGAACTGTGGTGTTGGAGAAGACTCTTGAGAGTCCCTTGGACTGCAAGGAGACCAAGCCAGTCAATCCTAAAGGAAATCAGTCCTGAATATTCTTTGGAAGGACTGATGCTGAAGCTCCAGTAGTTCGGCTACCTCATGCGAAGAGCCAACTCATTGGAAGAGACCCGGATGCTGGGAAAGATTGAGGGCAGGAGGAGAAGGGGGCGACAGAGGATGAGATGGTTGGATGGCATCACTGACTCAATGGATGTGAGTTTGAGCAAACACTGGGAGATAGTGAAGGACAGGGAAGCCTGGAGTGCTACAGTCCATGGGGTTACAAAGAGTCAGACATGACTCAGCAACTGAACAACAAAGGGGCTTAAGCAATAGGAATTTACTTTCTCATGATTCTAGAAGGCTATAAGTCCAGAGTTGGTTTCTGGTGAGGCCTCACTGGCTGACTTGCAGACAGCCACCTTCTCACTGTGTCCTCACATGGCCTCATCTCTGTGTGTGTGAGAAGAGAGCGCTCTGGTGTCTCTTCCTCTTCTTATAAAGACACCAGTCTGAACGGATTAGGGTTCCAGTCTATGGCCTCATTTAACCTTAATTATCCTTATCTCCAAATATAGTCCCCATTGAAGTTAAACCTTCAACATATGAATTTGGGAGGAGGTCACAATTTAATCCAAAACACCCACTCTACCTCTCGGCTTCCAGTTACATGAGCCAATAATGTCCTTCTGTTGAAACCAGCTCACATTGGTTTTCTGCCACTTCTTACCTTGCAGTGTTTCACTCCTCTTCATTTCCCTGCTGGGACCAGCACAGAGGGGTCAATACATACTTCATACTTGTGGAATAAATGTTCCATCACTATTTTTCTTCTTTTTCCTGGAAGGATGACCTCACAGATAAATTATAAGCATTTGCTTCTCTCTGCCCTAGCCTAAACATCTAAAGCAGTCACATGGCCCTCAACTCTAGAAAATTCTTCTCAGATGCACCCATGACTAGTTGCACAGAGAGCTGAGGATTCAGCTATAAAATCAGAAGTTTGAATTAAACACACTCTAGTGTGCCTTCCAGCAGAAACATTCCCTGAGTCCCTTCCGGTTCTAAGGTCCCATGGCTCTGCCTGAGGCTCTCGGCAGTAGTCATTCTGGGTTCAGACCCAGGACCTTTCCAGCCCTGACAATGTGCAGTCTATCAAGAGGGCCCTCTGGGCTCCAGCCCCCACTCCCTGATGGTCCAGGATTCTGTCTGAAGCTTTCTCAAGCTCTGGAGTCCCAATGTTCTGTAACGTTATGCTGAGCACAAGAAAGTTTTCTTCCATTTGTATTTTATTTTATTTTTATTTTATTTGGCTGTGCTGGGGCTTAGTTACAGCATGTGGGGTCTTTTAGTTGTGACATATGAGCTCTTAGTTGCAGCATGTGGGATCTAGTTCCCTTACCAGGGATTGAACCCAGGCTTGCGTAGGGAGGCATCTTAGCCACTGGACCACTGGGGAAGTCCAAGAAAGTTTTTGATTGGCTACTAGGCCTCCTATCCTGCCCCCACCCCCAGCACACAAGAGAAAGCCCAGGGGAGAGCCTGAACTCTGGCAACCTTGTCCTCCAGATGAGACCAGAGGTGGTCTCTGCAGACAAACAGGCAGGCGGGGGCCTCGCAGTCCTCAGACACCCAGCAGGCCCTGCAGCAGGGACACTCAGCTTCCTTGTGCCCATCGATCAGCCATCCAGCCAGCCATCAATGGTGCCCCAAACGGGGCATGTCCCAGTTCTGAGCAACAAACTTCCTTCTTTCAGCCGTGAGAATTCCGCTCATGCAGACTGGGGAAAGGGCTGCCTCATTACTCAGCCCACTGGAATGTGGGCGAATCAGACCTCCGGGAAAATGACCAGTGAGTGGACTCTGGTCAGCCAGGACCTTCAAGGTCCAGAGTCAGCAGCAGTGCCAAGCCTTTCTTCCCACGCCTTTTGAAGTTACCATCTGGGATACTTAGCACATGCTGAGCACACATGTTAGCTTATTTTCTCTTCACAACAGCCCTGCAGGTATGCATCGTTGCTAGCCCTGTTTTTTAGATAAGCAGATTAAGGTTTAGAGAGGTGAAACGGCTTGCTTGGACTGACAAAGCTGGATTGGACCTGAGTTTCGGGCTTCCCTGGTGTCTCAGATGGTAAAGAATCCGCCTGCAATGCAGGAGACCTGGGTTCGATCCTTGGGTGGGAAAGAGCTCCTGGAGAAGGGGATGGCTACCCACACCATGGAGAGAGGAGCCTGGCAGGCTGCAGTCCACGGGGTCCCACAGAGTCAGACGTGACTGAGCGACTAATACTTTCACTTCTTAACCAGATGCTGGTGGGTGGCTTTGGAATTGGGCAGCATTTTCTCTGGTCTTATAACGTGGGTGAGCCTCGTTGAGCCAGGGGAATGGCATGGTGAGAACCCAGATTGTGAGGCCAGTGCAAGAAGTTAGGACTAGAGCTGGAGTGAAGGACAAGATTGGCGGAGATCACCAGGTCAGAGTCAAGTACATAGAGGGACGCCGGCTCTGTCAGTTAGGGTCTACCAGACCCAACCAAGGTGGCCAGAGATCCCCTGACCATCAGCATCTGGAACCTGCCCACTCTCTCCAGCAGGAGCCCTCCAGCAGGTTGGGATCTGGAATCTGCCTTGGAACAGCCTGAGTCCTGGTCATCTGCTTTTTCTTTATTGTCACATCTATTCCTTTCTCTGTTCTTCTCGACATCTTTGGAAGGCAAATGACACCCCCCAGACTCCCCTGCCAACTGGCTTCTGACCAGGTTTACCCATTGAAAGGTATAGGAGAAAGAGGAGTTTGGGTATTTGTCCCTACCCCTCACTTGACCCCCAGCTTCCAGGGGTGTCTCCAGTCCTGGCCCCCTCCCCTCGTGGCTCCAGTTCCCAGTAGGCAGCCCCAGACCCTGGACTTGGGTACCACCCCTCCTCCCCTTATTCTTCCAGCCTCAGGGGTTGTGGCAGTTTCCTGAGGACTAGTGGCCTCCCCACTCCCCATGTGCCCTGCAGCTCTTGTAACCATTCCCTCTACTAAAAATGTGGTTCTGTTCTCCTAACTGGGCCTTGCCCAGCCCAGGCTGGAAGGAGACAGTCAGCGTCCTCCTCTCCTTCCCCAGCTGTGGATGGGGTCAGGGGCTCCATGGAGAGAACGGTGAGGCCTTAGTCTGTTTGAGCCGCTATCACGAAACACCACACAGTGGGTGGCTAACACACAAGAGAAATTTATTTCTCTCAGTTATGAAAGCTGGACATCCCAGACCAAAGTGCCAGCATGGTCAGGTTCTGGTGAGAGCCCTCTTCTGGAAGGGGCCAGGGAGCTCTGTGGGATCTCTTCTAAGAGCACTAATCGCATTCATGAGGCTCCATCCTCATGATCCCGTGGACTGTAGCCCACCAGACTCCTCTGTCCATGGAATTCTACAGGCAAGAATGCTGGAGTGGGTTGCCATTTCCTTCTCTAGGGGATCTTCCCGGCTCAAGGATCGAACCTGAGTCTCCTGCCCTGCCCGCAGATTCTTTACCATCTGAGCCACCAGGAAAGCCCCTCATGACCTAGGCATCTCCCAAAGCCCCCACCTCTTAATACTATCACATTGGGCATTAGGATTTCAACATACGAACTTGGCGGAGACACAAGCATTCAGACCAGGGCAGAGAGGAAGCTTCTGAGCATGAGGGTGGACAGAAGATCCATCCTGCAGCCAGGACTCCGTGGACCCCTTGGATGCCAAGTTAGGCGGCCATGAACAGAACAGAGCAGCCTCCAGCAGGACCCCATGGATCCCAGACCAAGAGCCCTGGCAACTGGTGCGTCTGAGTCTACAGGATGTCTTCCTGCCCATCAAGATCCTCTCTGCCCCCATGTTCTCCCAGCCTCAAAATCTCAGCTGGGCCACTTCCATCGTGGCCAAGTCTTAACCCCTCTGGAGCTCAGTATCCTCCTCTGTTTCCTGGGAAAAATACAGTATCCCCTCTTGGATTGTCATGACAAGGAAATAATGCCTGCTGCCCCACCTGGCACAGAGCCAGTGGTCATTACCTAGGAACAGCATCCTAACTGTTGTCAATAATAATCATCTGAGCAGCAATCATAATCAACCCTGAATATTCGTTGGAAGGACTGATGCTGAAGCTGAAGCTCCAATACTTGGGTCACCTGATGAAGCGAACAGCCGGCTCATTGGAAAAGACCCTGATGCTGGGGACGATTGAAGGCAGGAGGAGAAGAGGGCGACAGAGGATGGGATGGTTGGGTGGCATCGCTGACTCGATGGACGTGAGTTTGAGCAAACCCTGGGAGACAGTGAAGGACAGGGAAGCCTGGTGTGCTGCAGTCCGTGCGGTCGCAAATAATTGGACTTGACTTGGTGACAACAACAACCGGAGCAGCACAAGAGGACTGGTGCCCGGTATGTGAGGATCTGCAGACAGCGGGGCAGAAAAGATAAGGGGGGGGGGCCCTGTGTGGGGCAATCAAGCCAGAAAGCAGCAGAATTTGCAGTTCTCCATCCAGGGGCCACCTGTTGGTCTCCCCCACCTTGGAGGCCCATTTCCTCTACCCATTTCCCTGACACGTTAAATTCAGCCCCAATTCCTCCAGCTGGTCCTCAGACACTGTATAGCTGCCTCAGTCCTGAGCAGGGGAATACTCAATGCCTGAGAAGGGGATGGAGGTTTTGTCCCTCCCTTGCTGCATCTGAGAAAAGGCCAGATCCCAGCAGAGGGCTGGGGGTGGGAGAGGCAGAGAACGAGACAAGCGTTAGGTGCCTCTGCCGGGCGTTTGCTATATATACGCCAGGTTCTGTGTGAAACACATAGACACTTCCTGTGTACTGTTGGGTTTAATCCTCCAGCCACTAGAAGAGGAGGTATGTGTCTGTTATCATCATCATAACAAAAACATCCCCATTTGATAAAGGCACTGAACCTCGGCAAGGTTAGAGAACCTGCCAAGACCGCATAGCCAGAATTCAGCAGAGCCAAAATTTCAACCAACTCCACTTGATAAAAGACTGCAGCCTCCCCAGGAGGAGTTAATGTGTGTCTCTCCTGGCCCACAGCGCTGGCATCAAGAGGGCGCTGCTTCTGGTATTTGAGTCAAGGAAATAGGAGGCCCACAGGGAGATGGATCATTTACAGAGCTCGCCCGTGACTCGGCCTGGGCCTCCGGGCCTATTCCACCTTTGGGGATCTCTGCCAGGTGTTGGAGACAAGGGCAGGCCTGACAGTGGTGGTCCACTGGGAGGCTGCTGCTGATGCTGTGTGTGTGTGTGTGTGTGTGTGTGTGCGCGCGTGTGTGCGCGTGCACATGCTGCCCACATACACACAGATGCACATGGACATAGCAGCCTGCCCCCAACCTCGGCCCAGGAGCAGACAGGGAAGGGATGTGCGTCTGGCAGGTGAGTGGGAAGGTCTAGGTGGGCCCACTCTGGTCTCCCTCCCAGTTCTCGGGGGATGCTCTGATATTTTCCTGAAGAACTGGCTATGGGCCTAGAGGTTTTTGCTTTCTGTAAAGTCAAAAAAGAAAGGACCCTGGGAAATGGGAAATTCTTACTCCAAAATCAGTTCAGACTTGACCAGCCTCTCTGAGCCTCCAAGCCAGACAGGCTGCCTCAGAAGCCTCATCTTCCTGTCCCACCGCCTCCTGGAAATCAGCCTCCAAATAACCCCAAGCCTTGCTCTAGGCCCTGAGTCATCCAGAATGGCTGCCTCCTAACTGCCCGTGACATGAGCCTTGGGGTCGTCGGAGTCTCAGTCTGGACTGATAGGAGCTGGGAGACCTGGGGCAAGTGACCCAACCCTTCTGAGCCTTAGTTTCCTCTTCTGTGAAATGGACATAATAACTACCCACAGAAAGTCGGGTAAATGTGAGTGCTCCTGCCTCTTCCCTTTTCTCCCCACTCCTTCCCTTTCCCCTCCCTCCTTCTGGACCTCCTTAACCTCCACTGACCATTTGACCACCTAGCTGCTGGCCCTCGCTTCCCAGCATCCTCCCAGCTGGGGGCCAGCCTCCGAGCCTCTCAGGAGCCAGTGGTTTTGCCGCCCTTTGCTTGTGGGCTGCCGTGGGCCAGCTCCCCTGAGAGCAAAGGCCTCAGAGCTGGGCGACCGGGGCCCCACCCTCTTCATAAACACTAGTTGGGCACCGGCTGACCTCAGGAGGGAAGTGCTCAACTGGGACCCTCCTCTTCAGCCCTGCTGGCTGCTGCATGTTCCAGCGGAAGCTCCAGGCCGATCTGACACCCTGGTACCCAGGCCACCTCCATCCTGGAAATAGGCACTTGGAGCCAAACCCTTGGCCGAAGGTGGAAGGAAGTGAACAGGCCCTGAATGCCTCCGTCCTGTCCTCCCACAGCCCCACCCTGGCTGTCCCAGACAGGGCAAGTTCTCTCTAATTTAAGTGTTTTTAATGATCGTGATAGACATACATAAAGAGGACTTTACTGTTCCTCTGTGTTTCTTAAAAATAAAGACAGGAATTACATATGACAAAATATTAATCATTTGAGCTCAGGGCAGTAGAGAGGTGTGTGTTTTACTGTCTGTTGGAACACCCTTTTCTGTATTGTTAAAATTTCTCTAAATAAAAACATTTTTAAATACTTAAGCTTCTTAAGGGTTTATGGGGGGAAAAATTCGAAAATGCCAACAAGTAGAAAGAGAAAAAATAAGAATCACCAAAATCTCTCCTTGGGAATCAGGCAATTTATATATTGGCTAATCTCCTCCTGGTTCTTTTTCCTAGCATGTATTTATATACTTTTATTCTTTTTCTAATGGAGATATAATTGGCATATAACGTTGTGTTCATTTTATATTCACTTCTTTTTACCAAAAAAAACAAAACCCTGGAATTATACTGTTTAATAACCTTTTCCCCTCCCAATAATATATTTTAAACGGTTTACCATGCCCTTGGAGATTAATATTTACTTTAGTACACTTCTTTTCAGTCCTTTTTCCATGTAATCATGAATAAAGTATATATTTTATGATTAGAACCCATATGGATCATATATGGGGTCATTTATACCTTTTATTATTTTTTCTTATTTAAAAAGTACAAATTCTGTTGTAAATCAATGGAAAATACAGATAAACAAACAAGACTACACGTGAAAACCTTATAGCCTCATCACTTTGAAATAACCTCTGCTGACATTTTAGTTTTCAACCTTCCCATCCACTTTTCTGCATACATATGTCAGTCAGTCAGTTCAGTCACTCAGTCGTGTCTGACTCTTTGCGACCCTGTGGACTGCAGCACACCAGGCTTCCCTGTCCATCACCAACTCCTGGAGCTTAATCAAACTCATATCCATCGCATCGGTGATGCCATCCAACCATCTCATTCTCTGTTGTCCTCTTCTCCTCCCGCCTTCAACCTTTCCCAACATCAGGCGCTTTTCCAATGAGTCATTTCTTCACATCAGGTGGCCAAAGTATTGGAGTTCCAGCTTCAACATCAGTCCTTCCAGTGAATATTCAGGACTGATTTCCTTTAGGATGGGCTGGTTTGATCTCCTTGCAGTCCAAGGGACTCTCAAGAGTCTTCTTCAACACCTCAATTCAAAAGCATCAATAGCATACATATGTAAGCATATGTAAACACACATTTGAAAATAAAATTGAAATCATACAATTCATATTATTTTGAACCTGCAGTATCTATTTATTTAACCACATATCTTACATTGATTATAATTGTTTCATCTGCAAATGACAGAAAACCCAAAATTACAAGTTCATTACTCTCTCTAGGAAATGGTGTCCAGAGGGAAGCAGCCCAGACAGGTACAGAGACTCTATGACCATTAGAGACTCAGGCTCCTTCTAACTGGGGCTCCCCCTCCTTAGCACATGCTTCCCAATCACGACCTAACAGCTGCTCCAGGGGGAGGAAGCAAAGAAGGAGCCCCTTCTCCTCAAAGGACATGTCCTGGAATTCACACACATCACTTCTGCTTATACCCTACCAGCCAGCACTCAGTCCCACGGCCCCTGGGAAATGGGATCTTTTCCAAGGAGGGCTTCTATTAACTATGGCGAAAGGGGAGAACAGATATTGGGGGACCACTGGCCTCTCTGCCACATTTCACAAACATCTTTCCAGTGCAGGTAACTTTGTATTCTGTCTTTCTTCTCTATTTTTTTTGGTGAAGATTTTACCATGTCATTAAATATTCTTCAATATTCTTACCTTTTAATGACTGCTTAATAGTCCCTAATAGGCATATAGCATTTCTTATAGATCCAGTGCCTTGTTACTTGATGTTGGGTTTGCTCTGATAAATAAGCCTCTTCTATGGTTAAAACTTGTCAGAGGAAGAGATCCCAAGCTGTCCTCTCTAACCTGTGGGTATCCACCCAAGACATTTGGCTGAGGAGTCAGGGTAGTATCTGCCTTGAAAGCTGGCATATGTTTCTACACCCCTGCCCAGGGGAGCTTTATGGCAACAGGTACCCCGCTGCTTCCACTGCAGGGGAAGTCACAGGAGTGAGCAGAACCTGGGGGCAGTTCTGCTAGGGAAGGGGGAGGGGGTAGGGGGTGGGGGTGGTAGGGGGTGGACTCTCTGGAGCCAGGGGAGGGCCTGGCCCTGACAAGGCTTAGGGGTCTCGACAGGCCCCATTTCATTTTCATTCAAATCCAACGTATGTTTTCTGAGCCCCTGCTCAAGGCCATGCCCTGAACAAGGCCCTGGGGATGTCCCAGGGAACGCGTGGTCCCTGCTCTCTGGGAGCTTAGTCAACTTTAAATTCTCCAGTGTTAGAGTTCAACGTGGAGAGTTGCCCAAAACACAGAATTGTAGGACCCACACCCAAAAATCTGATGCAATAGATGTTGCTGGGCCTAGAATCTGCATTTCCTTCAGTCTCCCCAGTTGACCCTGATGAGAGTGACTAGGAAACTTCTGGGGAGTAAAATTCTAGTCAAGGCTCTTGGAGAAAGTCTCTTATACCAGGCAAACCTGGAGCCTCTATCTGCTCAGTATGTGAAAGTGAAAGTTGTGTCCGACTCTTTGTGACCCCATGGACTATACAGTCCAAGGAATTCTCTAGGCCAGAGTACTGGAGTGGGTAGCCTTTCCCATCTCCAGGGGCTCTTCCCAACCCAGGGATCAAACCCAGGTCTCTCGCATTGCAGGCAGAGTCTTTACCAGCTGAGCCACAAGGAAGCCCAGGGATACTGGAGTGGGTAGCCTCTCCCTTCTCCAGAGGGTCTTCCCATTGAATCGAACCAGGATCTCTTGCATTGCAGGCAGATTCTTTACCAACTGAGCCATCAGGGAAGCCCACACTCAATACGTACTTGGCACCTTTACTGAGTTTTAGGCAATGCTAAAATAATGAGGACGCCTGCCAGATACACCTAACCCAAACCCTACTTCCATCCTTTGGCAGCTGAGTGATCTCAGACAAATTCTTTGACCTAAGCTTCAGTTTTCCCATCTGTAAAATGGGGATAATCACAGTGCTTCCCATGGGAAAATACACATTAGTGCTTAGCAGAGAGTCCAACACTCAATAAATCTTAGTTATTATTATTAAACTAATTAAAATTCATTTATTAAATAAAATTGCCTCTAGAAAATTAATTACAGCAAGGGAGACAAGGTATATAGAGCTTCCTATATAATGCCTGACTCACGGTGGTAGGCATTTGATAAATGGTTATTATTATTAACATCATCACATTCATTTTAATTCTAACTTTTATCATCTCTGAAGCTGTACCCACCACACAAGTTTATCCCCTGGTAGCAATGAGAAAACTGTTTCAAAATAGAAACAGCTTTAAAATATGGGCTTCATGTCTGCCCCCAGGAACCCAGCACTAAAGAGACTTTCTCAGGTCCTTTTGGAAGGATGTCCAGGAGACAGATGGGTCAGCATGAGTGGGAACCACAGGCCCCTACGTTCAGCTTTGAGGGGAGCCCAGGCCTGGCCCTGGGCCATTCACACAGCCCCAAGAGTTAGGGAGTGGTAGAAGCCCAGGGCTGCTGTGAGGTAGGAAGGAAGCCGCAGGTTGCTGTTGATAACTTCCTTTTCAAGTGCTCACGATGACATGGTTACCATGGTGATGCTGGTGACTCTGAGCAAGCTGTGGTCCTCTATTGAGCTGTGAGTCAGGTTCAGTTTTGTTTATTAAAAAAAGAAAACCAACACCCTGACCTGCGAAGGACAATGCAGAGCCCCACACGGAGGCCGCAGCACTCACTGCTGGGGGGTGATTCAGCAGTGCTGCTCAGCGGCCGCCGGTCTCAGACATCAGCTGGCCCCGCCGGCTACAGGGCCTGGCAGAGTTCACAGAGGTGAGTGGGGAGGCCAGCTTCTCCCTCCATGAACCAGGAGAGGCAGCACAAACAGAACCCACACTGCCGCTGGAAACCTGTTCCTGAGGAGCAGATTCCATTTTCTCAGCTCTGACCCAAGCGCCAGACTCTTTCCGGGGACTCTGCCTCGCGCTGGTCTGGGAAGCCACAGGGCCCCCAGGTGAAGGCCAGGGCCCGGTCCAGAGATGACCAGCGCCAGCTGACCCCTCCAACCAGTGTGCATACACTAGCAGTGCCCTCCGTGAGGAGCAGGGTCCTAGGAGGACAGGGGAGCCTGCAAAAACGTCCTCCCAAGGCTGGAACTGGGGGGTGTGGCCCCTTTCTCAGCACTCCTGCAGGAAAAGAGGTGAAGGCAGTGAGGAGTCGAGCTGCAGCAGAGACGCCTGGTGGAGCCCGCCTCACGTTGGCACGCCACGGGGAGGCCCACAATGAGAGCACCAGAGACACGCTGGATTCTTCCTGAGCTTGGACACTGTCCCAGAATCCCAGACCTATAACCTGCTCATGTGTTTGGGCTCACTGTTGATCCCATTGACGGCTGTCCTGGAGGGCCCACCTCCTGTTCAGTTCTGGACTCCAAACCCTTGTCTCCACCCATTCTGCATTGAGCAGAATACTGGGTGCTGATGTCAGGGTCCATGGACTTAAGCCTTCCTTCTGCCACTTATTAGCACAGTGACCCAGCCTCTGTGCCTCCGTCTGTAACACGGGGACAATAACCATAAGGATGAGATGCAATAATATTTGCAAATATTTACCCCAGAGCGTGGCTGGCACACAGTAAGTGCTGGAGAACGGTTGGCCATTGTTAACTTTCCTCCAGACCTTATCACATCCCGCCCGGATAACAGCAGCAGCCTCATAACTCTATTTGCTGACCCTGCTCTTACTCACAGCCATCTATTGTCCACACCACAGCAGGGTGCTCTATGGAAAAATGACAACCCCGGTCATGCTGTTTTCCTCTGTAAAATCTGCCAGGAGCTCCCGTTTGCCTTCAGGATGGCTCGTAGCGTCCCTTAGGGGACCAAGATGTCCTGAGCGCTTGGACTACCCTCTCCAGCCCTGCCCCTCACACGCTCTCACTGCTTCGGAAAACTTCAGCCATGCCCAACTGTTAGCAGTGCCCCAGAGGTGCCAGACTCTGCTGTACCTCCAGGGTTTTGCCATGCTGTTCCTTGAGGCCAGAATGCTTTTGTCCTTTTTCTTCACCTAGCAAACACCTGCTCATGCTTCAAGACTCACATCAAGAACCCCTTGTACTGGGAGATGTTCCTGTCCTCCCTTCAAATGTAGGGCAGACCACTCCCTCTTCTGAGCCACTTTGGTTCTCCTCATAAAGACATTTTATCACTTTATGTTGTAATTGCTGCAACTCCTGTCGGTGACACCTTTCAACTTCTTGAGGGCAGCACTGATTTTTTTTTTAACCTTTTCTTTTTCTCTCTTTGCTACGCTGGTTCTTTGTTGCCAGCAGGTGGGCTCTTCACGGTGGCACACAGGTTTCTCTAACTGTGGTGCGTGGGCTTAGTTGACCCGCCGTATGTAGGATCTTAGTTCCCCAACCGGGGATCAAACCCACGTACCCTGCATTGGAAGGTGGATTCTTAACCACTGGACCGCCAGGGAAGCTCCAGCATTACTGATTCTGATGAATGCCTGTATCCCTAGAATATACCACGGTACCATAGCAGTCACAAGAGCTGACTGAATGAATGAATGAAGACAAAAACCCTGTTTATAGAAGAGAAAACTGAGGCAGTGACTTGGCTAAAGGAGAGTCCAGAAGCCGTGTGACTCCAGGCCCTTCTGATGGCAGGGACTATGGACAATTCATTCATCCATCCATCACTATGAAGCATCCATCGCACACCGGACATTGTATCGCTTCCTGGGGTACAAAGAACAAGGTGTAGTCTCAGCCGACCCCCAGGAGCCCACAGGCAGCTGGGACAAAAAGACAGGTGTACAGACAGTCCCCACACCTCTCACTGTGAGCTGGGCCTGAGGCTACAGAAGGAGCTATGAGAATCTCAGGGGCCCCAGGATGAATGGGAGGAGGGAAGCCCCTGTTTCCGGGTCTTCCACGCCCTCCTCCCAAAGTCTGGAGGTCAAGTTCTCATAGACCACCCAGCCAAGGCAGCAGCCGTCTAGGTTCCCCTGTCACCACTAGTAAACAGACATGCATGCCGCTCACACATACCTAAGGCAGGTGGCACTTGCCCCGCGGGGCACAGCCAAGAGGACACATTTGTGCCCCGAAGCAGTGACGTCAGAGCTGTCCTGGGAGTAAGGACAGATGAAATCAGACGGCAAAACACTTCCTGACACTTGCCAGGGCACAAAACCCCTCTGGACACCAGGTCTCATTGGACGCCCACCAGGAGGGGTCCTGCAGACAAGACAGGTGCGATCTTCTCCCCTGTTTCCAGATGGACAAGCTGAGACTCAGAGAGATCTCAGTGACTTGCCCAGCCTCGCTGCCTGGCCAGTAGAAGTGCCAGAACCGATTCCCAAGCTTCGCCAGGCCCTCTGCTGGGCACGGGGACATTGAGGCAAGTGGCACACAGGCCCTGCCCCGTGTGGGAGACAGCAGCATCGTGGGCATCCTCAAGTCAGACAGAATCTGTGTTTAAATCTCCATGTCTAGTCACGCGAGTGGAGCCGGCTGCCGGCCTCTGCCACCTACATTCTGAGTCCGGCTCATGCTCAACCCATCCAGTCGCTCCCATTACACTCAGAATAAGCTTCAAACTCCTCAGCAGACCCCATTAGACCAAGTTCCTGCTCCCTTACCCAGCACACTTCCTATCACTGTCCAGCTCTCGTCCTATGGGCCTCCTGACTGTGCTGGAACAAAACAGGTACCTCTAACCTCTGACCTTTGCCCTTCTCTTCCTTAGTCACATGGCTAATTCCTTCCCTCCACTCAGGTGTCTGTCTCTACACAGAGGAGGACACTACTGAGTCCAAAACGATCGCCCTGTCACTCCAGACAATTCTTTCCTTCAAGGCTGTATCCTGATGCTATATAACATGATACAATATGTATTTGATCATTTGTTAATGATCTGTCTCCCCGACTAGTGCAGTCGGTTAGAAAGGTGCCCACCTTGTTCACGGCCACTTTCTCAGTGCCTAGAACAGGGCACAGAGTAGGAACCCAATCAATTTTTATGAGCGTGAGTAACCCTCAGTTTCCACCCCTTTGAAATAATGCCCACAGCACATCGTTGTAAGGATTCAGTGATGTTAGAAGATGCTTAGTCTTGTGCCTGGCACTCGGTTGGCATGCAAGAATCCTGTTCTTCTTCTTCTTATTTTAATGTGCGCAGTCTCATGGGGGAGACTGGTGTAAAAATAAACTTACACACTGTGTTAACCAAGCTCTTACTTCCGAGCCCTCTCCTCCACTTTGGGGCCCAGGCAGCCCCTCCATCTGCCTCAAGGTCAAGGCCCAAAGCTCTTGCCCTGTCTGCTCAGGTCAGCCTGGGGGTCTGGCCCTGATGGTTGGGAGACCTCTGGGCCCCGCCTGGGCTGGGGGCAGTGGGCAGAATCCAGACCAGGCCTCAGAAACCCTCGATTCCTCCCCTGGAAGAGGCCCCACATCAAAGCTAATCTCAGAGGGGCGAGTCCTCAAGATAAATGGAAGATTAAAGAAGGCGAGGTCTCCACAGGCCACAGGGAGAGGCAGCCGGCAGGCGACCACAGCGAGGAGGCCCCGACGCAGCCCTGGCAGCTGCCATCTTGGGGGGCAAGAGGCAGGAAGGGCTCTCGGCTGGCAACTGGAGCCAGGGAGGGGGTACCTTAGCCCGGCCTGCCCCCACCCCCATCATTGCACCAGGGCCTGTCCCTCCCGCCCCTGCCAGCGACTTCTTAACCCTTTCCCAGCCAGGCAACTGCAGGGACGTACATTAGAGGAAACCCTGGGCCTCTCTCCGAGAGAGTTTGTTTGGTCATTGGGCTCGGTCATTGGGGTTTGCTCCCTCCAGCGAGTGAGCCTGTAATGAGGACCTCCTGGCCTTGGTCTTCCTCCCCAGGGAAGGTCTGTAATTAGTGCAGGAGGCGAGGCTGGGGAAGCTCAGACAATGTCATTTGAACCAGGATGAGACAGGGCTCAATTGCTAGTCTGCACTTTTTTTTTTCTGGTGCCATTTCATAGACAAAACTCTGGCGAGTTTAACCCTTTCTTGGCTGGGCCCCAATGCTGGGGCCTGGCATACCATCCTTTCCTGTGTCTAACGGGCCAGCCTCACCTCCCTGACACGCAGGCCTCAATTCAGGTGAGCCTTGGTTTCCAGCTGTGCTAACATCCAACAAGCCTCCACCCAGCGTCACCAGATATGAAGCACCAAGCGGAGGGGGCCCAGAGGAAAGTCTCCCATCTTGCCATCAAAGAGATTACAATCCTCTGAGCAGCCGAGGCACGCGCTCTAGAAACAGGCAGCAAGAAATGCACAGCAGGGTGCAGTGGGTAAGAATCCGCCTGCAATTCGGGGGACATGGGTTCGATCCCTGGACCAGGAAGATCTCACACACTATGAACAGCTAAGCCCTTGCATCACCACTACTGAGCTTGCGTGCTGCAGCTACTTAAACCCGTGTGCCCCAGAGTCTGTGTAACTCTCTGCAGCTGGAGAAAACCTGCTCACCACAAAGATCCAACACAACCAGAAATAAAATAAATATGCATAAATAAAAAGAAATGCACAGCAGGGTAGTGAGGACCACCACAGGGCAGGGAAGGAGGCTATGTGGGGGCGGGTCGGACGAAATAAGTTCAGAGAAGACTGAGCATTCTGTAAACAGGGATTGAGGGGGCCATCCTCCTGGAGAAGGGCATGCCCGCAGTCTGAGGGCTGGACCCACAGGGAGAAGGGAGGCAGGCAGAGCCTTGGCAGCTCTGAACCAGCCCCAGGCGAATGCAGATGTTAGAGTCTATTGGAATATAGACAGTGCCTGTTGCTTCCTGCCACAGGCTCCTGAAGGACTCATTCTGAATCCCTGAACTATATACAGTTCATCTCCCACTGGACTACCACCTGTCTGATCACAGACGTGGTACCCTACCACACTTCCAGCAGCCTGGGAACTTTGTCTATTCACCCTTGGTTTCAGGTGTCTCAGCACTGAGCCCAGTACTCAAAAGATACGCAGTGAAGGTTCCTTGAATCAATGGCTGGGCTTGGATGAAAGAGTGGAGGCATGGGGAAGAGCCCACCTCCACAGCCTTTCCCAAAGGGGATGCCAACTGTGGCCCCACTGTCCCTGCAAATCATATCAAAATCTCCCTAACATATAAAGAGCTCCTAGAAATAAGTAAGACAAGACCAGCCACCAATCTTTTTAAAAGCCAAAGAATACAAACAGGATCTATAGAAAGGGAAGCGTAAATTGTCTGAGGACCTCTAAAGAGACTCTCAACCTCATTAATGATAAGAGGAAGGCAAACTGGAAACCACGAAAAAGCTTGATAATGTCCATCATTTGTGAGGCTGTGGAGAAACCAACAATGTCATATACTGCTGCTGGCAGTGTAAACCGATATGAAATGTTTACCAATATCTGTGAACATTACCAGCTTCCCAGTGGCTCAGCGGTAGAGAATCCGCCTGCAATACAGAAGTCGCAGGAGATGCGGGTTCAATCCCTGGGTCAGGAAGATCCCCTGGAGGAGGGCATGGCAACCCACTCCAGTATTCTTTCCTGGAGAATCTCATGGACAGAGGAGCCTGGTGGGCTAGGGTCCATAGGGTCACAGAGAGTCGGACACGACTGGAGCATGCATGCACGTAGACATTACAAATGCACATTCTCTTTGACCCAGCAATCCCACTACCAAGATTTTATCCCACAGATATACAGTGCCTGAACAAGATTGTCATTATAGCATTATTTGTTACAGTAAAAAACTGAAAACAATCCAAATGTTCATCATTTGGGGACAGGTAAATAAATTATGGTACAGTCACACAATGGGTAGCTATGTAACTATTAAAAAAAATGAGGAAGTTCTCTATGTACTAATGTGGAAGATTTCCAACACAGGGGTGGGGGGGAGATATAGAACAGTGTATGTTCCTTTTCAGTTAAAAAAAAGAGAGAGATAGAAGATGTATATAAATACACACACACACCACAGAAGATGCCCAAGAAAGTTATAAAATTAATCATATGTTGGTTGAAGGGTGGGAACTTAGTGGTTAGGACATCGGATACAGGGATGAGAGGATTACTTTTCATATTTTTTTTAAATTTGTGATGTATTAGCTATTCAGCAAACTTAAAAAAAAAACCAAAAACCAAAAACCTCTTTTTCCTAGATATTGGGGGTTCTGGGTTCTCCCCAAGTTGTTGAGAAGAGAGGATTTCACCTCAGCTGTCTGCTCCTCACTGTCCCTCCCCCGTCTCTGCCAGGTTTTCCTGAGGCCTCGGGTCCCCATAAATGGTCTTTCCTCTGTACGTCAGCAACACAGACTGTGAAGTCAGACCAAGACCCTGTGTGACATTGGGCCAGTGTCTTCCCCTCTCTGAGCCTCAAGAAAACAGGGTAATCATGGTATCTCTCTCCAAGGTTTGTGGGGAGGCTTAAGCGAGAAAACACAGAGGATGTGCTTAGCAGAGACCCTGGGACGTGATAAATGGTCATGTATAAATGCACCAGACCCACTGTTCATATTCTTTGTCAATATTTTTATTGGATTGTTGGTCTTTGTCTTATTGATTTATAGGAGTTCTTTATAGATTCAGAAGATTGAGATACGCGCTGCAAACTGGCAGAGCGTTGAGGGGCAATGGACCCACAAGAAATGGCAGTTTGTGAAAATCATTATTTCTATGATTATTTCTCCTCCAGGCCAAGCATGCTGGAGTGTGAAGGTGTCCCATGGAGACCTCCGGGCTTATCTAGAAAGCCCTGAGCAAAGGCATCTTTAGTCATGGTCTCCATGTCGCTATCAGTGTGACAGTGTCCCCTGGGTTGTCAGACACACATTCTCCAATGCGGCTTTCAGAATAACAGCATCCCTCCCCTCTAGATTTGGCTTATCCTTTGTGCCCTCCCCAGGGGTCCCCAGGTTTGTGGAGCACATGTGTGGTGCCGCCCTTGTAAGGAATGGATTCACTGGGATAGGTAATTATAAGGCCTCCCTGGGGAATCCCAAAGTCTTCATCCAGGGGCTGCCCGCAGGAGAAACATCCCGGGTGGGCAGGTCCGAAGGGCTCTAGCGTGGGATCAGAATCTAGATGCAGAATACACAGCCTTGGAGCTCCTTACCCTGATCCTTGGGACACTTGTTGCTTGCTTGTCACAGAACTGAGAAAAAATGTGGCTCCCCTGGGCCTCCATCCTTTCCTTTTCTCCAGGGAATTGGTCCACTCTTCAGCCTCGGAGGCTCCAGAAACATTCCTTGGAGCAACCGGAACATATATTTGCTTTTACTGGTGATTGCGATGGCCAGCTCTGCCGATTTTCTGTTTGTTCTGCTTGGCTATGAGGTCCTTGAAGACAGGGGATGCCCAGGATCCCCAGAGCCCCCTCTTTGACTTGGGATGGGAACCCCTACCTGAACCTGCTCTTGAAGGAGTGGAGACTGGATGAGGGCTGGTGAGAGTTAAAGGTTGAATATGCAAAGATTTCAGGCTCCTCCCAACTCCCTGAAAGCCGACTGATTGCTGTAAAACTTGTCAAGTCCTAGAGTCTGACTCAGTTGCAAGATTAAGTCTAACAGATCCAAGATCAAATTCCCAACTCTCTCTCACACAACTTCATAGCTGTGTGACTTGGACAAATAACATAACCTCTCTGAACCTCATCTTCTTCATCTATAAAAGTAAAAATATATTTGTATTTACACCTTATCTCTCTTCAAGGTGTATTAAAGTTACTTGAGAAACCTGACAATGTAATTAAATGGCTTTTAATAGAGGGGAGGAAAGATATGGAGAAAGGGGGATTCAAAAGCTAAGAGGAAGCCAGGGATGCAGTTAGCTTGTGAAGTGCATCCCCATGAGAGCCTGCTGCAAGAGGCTGGCCTCAGTAAATTCCTCTCTGAGTTTCCTGACACCCCTAGTGGAAATGGACACGCAGTGAGTTACAGAACCAGAGTGTTCATTCGGTTACAAACAGACCCACCTCTCAGAAGCAGCCAGTTTTTCTGGGCCCCAAACTCAAAGAAAAATATTCTCACCTGTATCCCCAAAAATGGCCAGTTGCAGAGGGGAGAGTTTGTGCGCAATGAGGATGACACTATCTCCTCGGCCTTCGTGTGCTTGAAATGAAATAAAATGCCTGATGGTGACCCTCGGAGGGGCCAGCACTTGGCAGGTGCTCCAAACGTGCCTGCTTTCCTTCCCCATCCTCGGTTCTCCATCTTCTCTCAGGTAAGAGTACCTGTGAGATCTCCCATGCACACGAGCAGTCAGCTACTTAATCATTCGGGCCATGTCGAGTCGTTTCAGCGGTGTCCGACTCTTTGCGACCTGTAGCGCTCCAGGCTCCTCTGTCCATGGGATTCTCCAGGCAAGAATATTGGAGTGGGTAGCCATTTCCTTCTCCAGGGGGATCTTCCTGACCCGGGGATCTTCCGAACCCACGTATCTTATGTCTCCTGCACTGGCAGGCAGGTTCTTTACCTCTCGTGCCACCTGGGAAGCCCCATTTAATCATTCAGCCAATATGTGTTGAACACCCACTATGCTCCAGGCTCTGGACTAGGCAAACAGCGGAATCGCCCTAAACCTCACTAGTATCTTCCCCACTGTCCCCAGGTCCTGGATCCCAGAACCTCTCTCCCTGCCAAGCCACCCGCCCTGTAGGGTGTCAGGGCTCTGAGCAGTCTCCACTGTGCCTGTAAACCCCAGGGAAGCCCTCTCGCGTGGCTTCGCCCTCATTCCCCACATAGCTTCAGGCTGCTCCCTCCGACCACCACATTCATGGAGCTCAGCCACGTGCAAAAGCACAATTAATATTCCACTCAGTCTCCCCGTCCCCGCCCCCCCCCCCGCCCCCCTCAGCCCAGCTGCCTATTGGAAGAAGATGGAAACCAGATTTGCAGCCGCACGCGCTGGCATGGACGTGCACAGAGGGGTCGGCCCGCTCCTCCGCGTGAACGATCCTCCGAGGATCGTACATGCGCAAGGATGGCAGGCCCCACGTGCAGGTCCACACCTCCAGACGCAGGGTCGCCTGCCCAGCAGCGGTCACACCACCGTGGGCGGCACACTCAGCCTCTCGCCAAATCCATGCCCGGAAAACACACGGGCTCCTCACTCAAAAGGCCCATATTTGCTTTCTGGGCAGAAGGAGACAGAATCAGAGCGGTTCAGAGCCGGTAGGATGGAATTTGAGAGACTATTTCGTCCAAAACCCTCCTCTGACTGGGAAGAATCTGAGGCCCTGGCTTAACCTGGCCGGCGATCAGTCCCCGCTGAACTGAACCGTGACGGGTGGCATTTTCACAAAGCCTTTGGTTTCAGCTCCCAGCCTGCCTCTCTGCATCCCGGTGACGAGTCATTCGGCCTCACCAGCCTTGGAGGCTGGGGACACCGAGGCTCTGTACGGGGCAGAGTAGGGGTGCTTGGCAAGGGCAGTAGGTCATCGGCAAAGTCAAGCCTCTGGCTTTCCAGGCCTCTGCCCTTCCTCTGAGACCCGCAGTCCCAGCTCTGTCAGCCCCCGGTGAAACCAGAGTGGGGAGCAAGAATTGGGGAGCATCCCCGACGACATGATGGCTCCCTGAGGCCAAAGACTAGCCTTCTCGACTTTTCTCCCTTGACTTTACACTTGGGAGAGTGAGCAGGATGCAGGACGATATGCCTGAGTGTACGTCCTGGGGGTTGGAGCCAGCAGCCTGGGTGACAGAGGCATCTAGAAGCCCAGCTGGTGCAGGTGATTCGAGGTAGAGGAAAGAAGGGGGAGATAGAGCAGGACGCAGAGCAGAGCAGGAAGTGGGTGGAGCTGTTCCCCAGGCCGAGGGGCGGACGCTGGGCCAAGAAGGGGCGGGCCTGCCTGCCGTCCTGGGATGGGACGCAAGGGCAGAAATTCAGGGAAAGACGAGCTAAAATAATTACCAGGAAAAGGAGCTGGAAGGGAGACAAGTGTTTTCTTAGTCCTTAAGGAACTTCAGTCTTCAGAGAATTTGGAAAGGGGGGAAAAAATTCTATCTTTAAGGCCCTTCTCCAAGGTAGGGTGGCCGGTGACTCACTGGCCGCTGAGGAAGGCCCTCCCCTCCGCGCCTGCCTCTCCCTAGCGAGCAAACCCAGTTCATCTGGGGTGAGTGGAAAGGGCCCCGGGTGAGGAGCCCGGAGGCCCGGATTTCAGCCCTATCTCTGTCTCATTGAAACTGGCTGACCTAAGGAAAGCCTCCGAGGCCTCGAGGGCTTGGTTTCCTGCAAAATAAAGGACTGGTTAAGTCCAGTGAACTCTCTGAGCCTCCGTTTTCTCATCTGCAGACGGAGGATGATGATAATATCCTGTTTCATCGAATCTAAGATGTTATCAATCAGACGCTTCGCCATTTGCTTGGTATCATACATTAAGAAGGAAAAAAAAACACTGTCTATTCAAGCATAACATGCTCCTGATTGTAAGACACTTTCTGATTTCAGAGATGTTTAAACGTGATTCTCAGAATCAGTGAATATGATATTTATCTCCCCAGCGTGTTCCCAGAATTAAACGAGATAATACAAGTCAAAGTATTTAGTGCTTGGCACAAGCAAATTCTCAACACCAGTCAGGTATTTTACGGTTCCCGGAGGAGCGGGGAAGGAACCACAGGCCAAGACCATGGAGAGTTGGGGGTCTGAGGCGCGCCCCCAGCAGCCCAGCAAAGTGCCGCCCCAGGGACTCCTTCTGCCCCAGCGGGATGTACAGAGAGGACAGCCATGTGGCCCCTGTGAGGGAGCCACAAGAGAACAAAGGGCCCCGTCTGCGGCCCGGAAGTCAGCCTAATCTCCAGGATGAATATGCTTTCATTTCTCAGAAGTTCCTGGTACAGGGTGCCAAAGCGTTTTTCCCTTTACAATCCAGGCAAACAAGGCAGGTTTACTTTGGGCAACCTTCTCACCACCACCCAGGGCCTGCCTGCCAAATGTAAACACCCAGCCTTGCACCCTCCTCGAGGCTCCAGGGCCAAAGCCTGGAAAATCAGAGCCCTGGGCCTCCTAAGGAGGCAGGCCCTTCACCCCATCTCTCCCTACTCTCTACCATTCCTGGCCTGCTAAGGACACATCTGGAAAGTGCTTGGAGAAGACAGGACCCTAGGCATCATGAATACCTCTCCCATTTGACAGATGTGAAAACTGAGACCCTGAGAAGGGCAGTGACTCTCTAAGGGTGTCAAAGTGCGGCAGTCCCCAGCCAGGCCCCCTACCCTCACACACTCACGCGTGCACACACACACATGCACATGCACACACACCTTTCCTGCTCACAGCTCAACCTGCAGATACCTCTCTCTCCACCTGACCTCCAGTGTCTGGGACAGGCAGGAAGCTTATCTCTGAACCTTCTCTCCTGTGCGTCACTGACTGGGTTGGGGCATCTTTATGCATTACGCTTCACAGCTGGAGCTGCTGCAGACAACACCAACCGGATGTTGCTGAGCCCACACTGGAGGGGTTATGGTCTGCAAGCTTCTCCTGACCTGGAGCATTTGGGGACGTTTGAAACACCAATCTGGGCCTCCTTCCCCCACCCCTTCAGAGGTACAGAAGGGGCCTGAGGCGTCTGGGTTGTGGGATCAGGCCTGGCCTCAGGACAGGCCTGGAGGAAGCAGACCCTCCCTGCTGGGTCAGAGCCCAGACTGCAGACCCAGTGAGCTGTCTAGTCTCCCTTTCTGGAAAATCTTTAAGAGATAATAGATAACGGGGGCTTCACTGGTGGTCTAGTGCTTAAGAATCCGTGCTTCCACTGCAGGGCTGCAGGTTCAATCCCTGGTTGAGCAACTAAGATCTTGCATGCCCTGCAGTATGGGGGGGGGGGGGGCGGAAAGGAGAGCGAGAAATAGACACAGCGGGGATGGCTGCCATAGAAGGCTTCAGGTGGGCCCTTGAATCTGAATAGGCACAGTTCTTTTTACCACTTGAACAGTGTCAGTGTATATGTGCATATGGCCTCGGGATTTCACATTCATCTTCTCTCTCCCATGTCACTGCCTGCCCCTCCCAGTCCTTCTCTTGCTTTCTCTTCTACTTGCTGATCCCTCTATCTGGAATGCTTTCCCTCCATTTTGCCCCAGTTCTCAGCTCACACATCACCTCTTCAGAGAAGCCTTCCTTACCCACTCCATCATACCACACTATTTCCTTCATAATCCTATCACTATCTGAAATTAACTTTTTTTTTTTTTTGCCCATTCCTTCCTCATTCACTCTAGAATATAAATTCTGAATCACCACTGTACCCCAGGGCCAGGTCTAGGGACTGTTCACAGACGCTCAATAACACCTGTAGGACGTGTGCAGAAACCCCCTGCCAATCCTCACCTTGGCTGGGGATGTGCTAGGCTCTGCACTGCCCATTCCTCTTCCCTCTCTTCTCTACTCCCCCTATCGCCTCCCCCCAGAAATTCTCTTGGGAGCTCCCACCTCTCAGACTCCACAGGAGGTGCCAGAACCAGAGTGTCTCCCCAGGATTATTTTCAATGGTTTCCTGGGGTGTTCACCTGGGTAAGAATCAGGAAAGAGAGGACACTCTAATCTTATTTATCTAAAACTCTATAATCTTCCCCAATCACTTAAGTGGTGCCTGTGTCTCTAATTACAGAGCAGGCTAGGAGGAACACAGGCACAATTTCCAGCCAACCTCAGGCAGAGGGGCACTTTTGTTCCCCCTGGGAGCCTGCTGAGACTCCTGCTCAGGAGCCAGGACTCCAGACACCTGTAGTCGCAAAATCGCCCACCATGGACTGGCTTGTCTGCCTAGCCAGAGATCACACACACACTCCCCCGCACCCCCACGAAGGGTCAGTCAAATTCTCAGGGTCTGACTGTTCCCTGGTTGACCAGATGTGACACAGCTGGGGAAAACACCCTCACTCCACCTGCCACTGTTTAGAGAGTGAACTGATTTCTTTCTGGCCCAACCTAACTTTCAGAGGGCTTCCCCGGTGGCTCAGTGGTCAAGAATCTGCCTGCAATGTAGGGGATGTGGGTTCGATCTCTGGGTCAGGAAGACCCCCAGGAGGAGGGCATGGCAACCGACTCCAGTGCTCTTGCCTGGAGAAGCCCGTGGACAGAGAAGCCTACAGTCCACAGGGTCGCAAAGAGTCAAACACAATAGAAGTGACTTAACACAGAGCGCAACTTCTCAGAGTTGAATTGCTGGTGAACCGGTCCCCAGAGCATGGGCTGTATTCCCAGCTTCTTAGGAGCAAACTCTCCAGGAGGTCCAGGAGCTAATAGTCATATGACAATCTGGAGGGTCAGAACTTCATTCTCCAGAACTATGTCAACTGGATCAGGAGATGGGCAGAGAGCCACGTGCCTGCCAGCCTACCCCAGGCAAGCAAACAGCTGCTACCTCAGGTTAGGTGTGCCCTTTCCCCAGCTTGGCACTGAGAGAGCAATCTGGGTGACATCCCTGGCTTAACTGCAATGACATCTCCGCTTCTTAAAGGCCTTTTGGTTCCTGAGCTAATTAAAAGCTCCAAACAAGGAGGACACAGTTAATCCTATTAATGACTTCTGGGCAGGAACCATGAGCCCAGCCCTCTGAGGGAGTGACTTTCTGGCCATATCCATTTGCTCAGGTGCCTGGTGATTGTTTATCAGCCCTTTCAAGAGATTAAGCTGTACTCTGGAGCGAGTCACTTAGGTAATGGATCCAAGGGGCCTGGGAGTGTCTGTGACCACGGAGCATGCAGCCAGCCCACATCTTGGCTCACACAGACTACATGGCCACTCTTCTCCAACTTCTAGCTCTTCAGAACCATTAGGGGTACTTGAGAAGAGGGGTCCTTACCTCATCTCTCCTGCCCCCCTCCCCATTACTTTCACACACAGGAAAGCCGGATACAGTCTTTGCCCTAGGGATCTCAGAGTCCAGAAGGGTCAGAGATATAGGAGCAGACAATGACAATCAAGGAGGTAAGCACACCATATCCTGTGAATGTATAGCGATGGTAACTGCTTCAGTCTGGGGTCAGGGAAGGCTTCTTGGAGGAGGAGACCTGAAAATCCCCCCAGTGAGAGGAGATTTGTGGAGGAGCCCATGAGATGGAATTCCCTGACTGTGGACTTGGTTCAGACTCCTGCATAAGCCTAGAGGAATAGAAATAACTCAGCTCCCTCGTGAACTTATGGGAATGTGGTTGGCAAAGCCTTAAGAAGCTGAGGTTCAAAGAACACGGTTACTGGAGCTATGAAATGTTTGCTTCAAGCCCCTACCTTGAGCAACAGAGATTTGCAAGACTAGCTCGTAGCTGTCTCTTTAAAGGAGTAGGGAAACGATTCCCTAGGCCACGCCCCTCCTCATTAATATGAAATTATCGTGAATATTGATGTGGGAGGCGTGGCGCCTCGGCCAGCTGGGCTAACCAGCCCGGGGTTCCCGGCTTCGCAGAGAGGGAAAGTGACAGAAGCCGTGCAGAGGGAGACGCAGAGAGAGCGGAGCGCCCGGCAGCCACCCAGTCTCGGGGGGGAGCGCTCAGCTCCCCCTCCCCCGGCTCCCACCCTGTCCGGGGGGGCTCCTCAAGCCCTCAGCCCCACTCCCGGGCTCCCCATGGAAGCCAGCTGTGCCCCGGGAGGAGCCGGCGGAGGAGGAGTCGGCTAGATGCCCGCGGTGCGCCCGGGGCCCCTGAGCGCAGCCTGCTCTGCGCCTCTGCCCTAAGGCCTCCGCGCACCCCGCGCCCCCGACCCGGGGCCGCGCCGCCTCTGCCCGCCCCTCCCCCGGGGCTTCGCCCGGGACCTGCCCGCCCCCCCCACACCGCCCGCTTGCCAGCGCTCGGGCCGGAGCTCTGGGCCGGGCGCGCCGCCGCCCTGGAGTGAGGGGAAGCCCAGCCGTAGGGGGGTCTCCGGAGCCGGCCGCGATGGACGCCGTCTTGGAGCCCTTCCCGGCCGACAGGCTGTTTCCCGGATCCAGCTTCCTGGACTTGGGGGATCTGAACGAGTCGGATTTCCTCAACAATGCGGTAAGATGAAGGGTCTGGGCTTCGCCTTCCACCACTCCTTACGCCTCTTCGCGGTGCACCTGGGGCCTCCAGAAGAACTGGACTATACGCATCACTGGGCAGAAGTGGGGGAGGGCGGCTCGGCGCTGGGTCCCCTTGAGATACACGTACTTAGGGCTCTGAGATTCGGTGACCAGATCCCTCGACACTTCCCTGGAACCCCGAGAGCTTGCGCCAGTCCGCGCTCCTCCTGGGGGCTCCGTCCGTGTGGATACACGGGCCTCGGCCTTCCAGGGGAAGGGAACTCGTCGAGGAGTCGGGGCCATCCGATCCCCGAATATGAGCTCAATAGACACCGATTCTGCCCCTGCCCCAGTTCTCCCAGTCGTCCTGCCGCCCCCAGCCCGGGGTTCCGGGGCCAGATGGGGCACGAAGTGGCGGCGCCCTTTCCTGCGCCCCCTTTAGGACCTCAGTGGCTCTGCCTCTGGCTCTCCGCTGGGGGGCGCACAGGGGCGTGTTCGAAGGGCCAGAGACCAGACGCCCATTGGGGCGGGCGGGTCGGGGGGCCGAGCCAGACCCCGATTTTGAGCTAGACTCGGAAATTCAGGGGTGCTGTCGTGCCTGTCCCCCAGGAAATCAGGCCAGAGATTTCCGCCAGGGAGGAACCTGACCCTCAACTGGTCGGGGGCCACACAGGGTGATCGCTCCGGAGGAGGGAGGTCTTTCTCTAGGTCTATTTCTCAGTCCCTCGAGTCTCTCTCTCCCTGTGGCTTGTAACCACCCGTGTCTTCTCTTCTGTCCACTCGCCACCCCCGTAAAGAAACGTGGCTTCTTTCCTCTTCCTGCCCTCCTTCCCTCGGGCTCAGCCTTAAGGCGCCGGGGTGCGGGGTGGGGTGGGAGATGAGCTCTGTAAGGGGAGAAGGTATTGGGGTTCAGAAAGGCCCATCGAGTTGAAATGTGGGAGCTTGGGGGTTCTGAGGGGATCCCCACCCCAGGCAGTGAACTGCCTCTCTGTCTCTCTCACACACACAGTAATCATCTCAACGGTCCCTATTTGCTGACCTCTAACTCCTGGGAGTACCGTGAATTTGGCAGACAAGAGCCAAAGGCACACAGCCTTCAGGGACTGGGCATCTTGGACTTACACCTAAACTGTCCCATGCTTCTGATGGCTAAACAAGCCCAAAGGACAGGAACCCGAGGCAGGGAGGCATGTGGTGGGAGGTCCCCTGGTCCTCCATTAGGCAGCAGATCCAGGTCACCCTGCTCTCGGAGGAAGGTCCCGGCTGCCAGTCAGAGAAAGCACACTTCTGCGGTCAAGGAGGAGGGGAGAGAGCTTGACCTGGCAGCGGGGAGACCGGAGTTCTAGTCCTGCTTCTGCTTCTGCCTCTCCCAGGGAGCCTTTCCCGCCTGCGCCTGTTTGCTCATTTACAATACAGGGAGAGGTTGGATCAGTCTTTCCAAGGATGCTGTGGCCCAGGGATCTGGGGTTCCACACACCCCTCTTGAAGTTGGTGACAGACACTGGTCGGAGGTGGGGGGGAGGGCTTGCTGGAGCACATGCCTTTGTCGGTGGAGGCCCCTGTCAGGTTCCCTGAGCCCGCAGCAGCTCCGATTTGGGCTTTCTTCTGAATGAACTCTGCCGCCTACAGCCTCCTGCTGCGGCTGTATTCAGCCTTGTGTCCCCAGCTGCTCATCTGGGCCTTGGTCCAGCGCAGGAAAGGATGCATGATTGTGATCAGTGGTATCCAGTACTGGGCCTGGGGAGGAAAAACTCTGCTCAAGGAGCTCCTTATCTCAGGCCCAAGCAAGGCCAGGTGAGGCAGGGGGAGAGGAAAGAATTTCTAAGAGGAAAGAAGGCTCCTGGGATGGGAATCCGGAAACTGGGTTCTAGCTGTGCTTCTACCTCCAGCCAGCTGGGCAGTTCAGACAAGTGACTTTTCTTCCTGTGGGCCTTCGATTCTTTATCTGAAACATGGAGATATAGAAAGCTTTCCCATAGTGTTGTTATAGAGATTTAGTGAGAAAATTAAAGATTAATGTAGGATGATGCCTGCCAGGTAAGTTTCCGTAGGTAACATGCTCTGGAGACTAATGGTGATAGTGGTAAGGACTACTCGGGTAGGAGTTGCTGTGCGCCCCTGAGCAAGTTACCTTCCTTTTCTGGTGCCTCCCTTTAGATGTCTAAAGTCCCTCCCAGTTGGGAACCCATTCAAACCCGATCCCCAACTCCCTTTTCTTTCTACATAAGGATAGGAAAGTGTTTCTAGGGTCAAAGATGGGAATGGGTGAGGTCTGTGTGCTTCTCAGTCTGGAAGATGGAGGGTAGGTTATTCACTATCCTTAAAAATCCAGATAAAGGCCATGAAGTCACAGTAGAAACCATGTATGCTCTGTTAAAAAGGCAAAAATCGAAAAGGATGCTCACCCTGAACACACGTGTGTAAGAAATATGCATTCTGTTAGAGACAGGAGAATGAGTTGCATATTCTGCATGTCTTGTCTGCTTGGAGGTGGCCAGGGGTGCTGTATTTTTCCTTCTATGAGGACATCTTTATCCTGTGGCAATCTAGTCTGTGTGATTCTCAGAGACATCCCTGGGAAGAAGCTGCCTTTCCTGCCCGAAGAGGGGACTTCTCCTCCCATCCCCTCCCCATTCTCCCACAGTTCCTGATGTGCGCCCCCCCCCCCTCAACTAGAGCCCTCTCTTCCCTGGGACCCTGGGACCCCTCAGCCCCTGGGCAGGTAGGAGAGAGGGCCTGGTGTTCAGAAAACTGGGATAAAGGACCAGAGGGAGAACAGGTCACGTCCCCAGAGAGAGATACCAGCTCCGTCCTCTGGCTCAGGGGAAAGGATGATTCTGGTTTCTCTAGAGGGAAATGGCTCTGGATCCCAGAAAAGCCCCACAGCTGGGAGGGTGTGGGGAGGAGGGGAAGGCGGAAGAAGAGTTCTGTTGTCTCCGAGGGGCGCAGCAGGAAGCTGCAAGGATGTTTGCCCAGCACACTCATTCACCTCCCTGCAGCTGGGGAGGCCAGGTGTGGGAATGACTGGGACCAGGGACCAGGCCTGGAGAAGAGGGGTGTGAGAGCTAAGGCTGATCATTGTCCCCAGGCCCCCTAGCCTGGCTTCTCCTGCGCTAAGCAGGGAACCGCAACCATCACCACCCCAGCCTTTGGGGGATTTAGGGAGATTAGAGAAGTATGTGCATTTGGGTGTTTCTTTGTCTGTGTGTGGGCCTTTAACAGCCCTTAAAAGGGGAGGGGGGTGTGTGTGTGTGTGTGCATGTGTGTGTGCGCGCGCGTGTTTCTCTTTAAATTTTCACCAGCAGGAAAGAAGATCCAAGGAGGAAAGAACACTGGTCTCCAAATAGAATCCACTAGAAAAAAAACTAATAGAGAAAAACTAATGAAGGAGCCCAAATCCCAGAGCCCCCATTCAGGAAGGGAGATCACTCCAGACACCTCCTCCTCTTCCAAAATGCTGAGTTTGTTGTGGGCAGCTTTGTATTTTGTTTTTGCTCCGCCTCCGCCCAGCTAGGATGTGAGCTCCTTGAGGGCAGGTGTTTATCTGTCTTGTTCATTGCTGTATCCCCCCACTGCCTAGCACAGTGCTTGGCACAAAGGAGGCTTCAACCAACCATTGCTGATGAATGAAAGGGAACCTGGGCCAGGCTGCACATTCTTTAGGGAAGAGGAAACAGGATGCTCATTTCCCCCCAGCCATCAGGGTCCTGTGGCCCACACTGTCTCTGAAATTCAGGAAGATTTCCAATAAATTATCATTGCCTTGAATCACCCCTACCCTCGGTGCAGACTCCTGTAGCCCCGGTCTAGGACGGTCTCCAGCTGAGTGATCCACAGCATATTTGAACTTGTGGCTTAGGCCTCACCCTTGAGCACTGGTTGGCTCCAGGGCTTCCATCTTCCCCAGTTCTCCATTGTTCCGGTTGCTCTGGGACACCTGGATCCACACTCAACCAGCTTAAAACTAAATCTTTTCTAGTCCTGCCCCAGGGCCTGTGTACATGCTATTCCTGACCTCTAGAATGCTTTCTCTTCCCTCCAGCTCTCTCCATCTCATCTTCCTCAGTTCAGATGTCACCTTGTTAGAGAAGCCTTTCAAATCACCTTAAGTGAATCCCTCTATCATTTGGTTTCAGTCTTTTGTGGCTGTTGTTGACCATATTGCATGGCATGCAGGATCTCACCCCTCTGACCAGGGATTGAACCCATGGCCCCTGCAGTGGAAGTGAGGAGTCAGCCACTGGACTACCAGGGAAGTCCTTGTTTCAGTCCTTTGATTTCTTCATAGCCCATATCCCAGTTTACAGTTATCTTATCAGCTTATTGTCCATTTCCTCTGTGAGTAAGCAAGTTCCCTGAGAACAGAGACCATGTCAGTTATGTTCATTGCCATAAACCTAGCACAGTACCATGGCACAAAACAGGCACTTAATATAGTAAAACTCTGCCATGAGACAATAAGCCGAGTGCAGAAATGTTCAGTCATGTAAAATGTGGAGTTATGTTATTGTAGGATCAATGAAAAGTAGTATTTTTCAGTTGGCCTGTACTATCACAAAAAAACACAAAAGTAAAGATGTGAAACCTTAGCACATGCAGCAGACGAAACTAAGGACATTCCGAAGGAGCACAGGCAATCACTTCTTTACCAGCCCCACAAAGATAAGCGTTTTGCCCACCTTTATTTGAGATTGGGCCCCAGGTTTAGGACAGAAGCCAGGTTTGGGTCATGTTGCAGTGTACTTTGCCCCATTTCAAGGGTTTACTGTATTTGTAGAGAAAACGACTGCAGATCAAGGCAGTCCTTGTAAGGGAAGGGGAGACAGTTTTCGTAAAGACAGGTCTGAGTGTTCAGGACGTGTACTGATAATTCCAGAGGGGGCTCCAGATTCTCAGGTCCTGGCCTGGCCAGCCCTGAGGGTAACAGGGATACTGGATCCCACGAAAATGCTGTATATGCCCCGTTCTGCTGTGAGGGCCCTCCGGCTTCCCTGGGCTGGCCGGGAATTTGCTTGGTTATTCTTCAATACACACATCCCATCCTTTAACAGCTGGGGACTAAAGGAGCGCCAGTGCTGGTCACCACGCAGCGTGACCTCCAGCCACTCATGACCAAGCGAGAGAGACAGACAGGGACGTGGACAGAGCGGCACCGCGGATGCCACGATGGAGCAGGGCACCCAGGGAGCCCGAGGAGGCGCCCCCTAGCTGGGCTGCTGGTCTTGGAAGACTCTCAGAGCAGAGGACCCCCACTCCCTCCCTCTCCAGTATCCCCATCCCTGTTGGCAGAGGAGTTATTGGGAGGCATTTCAGCAAGGAGGACTGGAGCTGTGTCCATTTCACTGAGCCTGGTATACAGGCATTATTGTCCCTTGTGAAGATGAGAAAACTGACACTAAGAGGAGCGGAGATCTAAATGCTGTTCTCAGGGCAGGGTCCCATGGGGTCAAGGGGGAGAAAGCCCTGTCTTCTATACTATTCTCGGTTTGAACTTTGCCCTCTAGGGCAGGGAACATTTGAGATCTCAGATAGCATAGGGGCCTCGCCTTCACCCTCGCCTACTCCCATCCTTAGGGCACCGTGGATGTCTAGAGCTTTACGGGCAGAGCCAACACATTGCCTGGCCTGTGAGGGGAGAGACCCCCACATCCCTTCCCCCACCTTCTCTTCATCCTCACCCCCTGGCCCACCTGGGAACTTGGGGCTTTGCTCTCTGCAGCTCCCAGGACCCCCCGGGAGGGTCTGGCTGGCCACTGTACCAGGACAGGAAAGGAGGCAGGGCACCCCACTTTATGTCCTCCCCTCCCCCACAGGGTGTTTCTCCTGCAAGTCCTGGGCCCAGGGCCCCTCAGAGCATCCCTCTGTGGGACACGGCTTGTCCTTGAACCTCCCTCAAGAAACCAGCTCCAGAAAGCCAGAGAACAGGGTGTTCTTCTGGCCGTCTCAGCACTCCAGGGGGCAGGATGGAGGAAGAAGGTCTGGGTGGAGTTAAGTCGAGACCACGAGCATTGCTCTGGCTGGAACACTGTGTGACCCGCTTCAGCAGGCAGAGTAGGTGGCAGAACGCTGGAGCAGGAAGGCCTGAGGATGTCTGGTTCAGGGGAAGCTGGGAGGGGCAAGATACAGCCCAGCTCTCTGACCATGAGAGAAAACAGATCAAAGGGGATATCCTTGGAATGTCAAAGATCCCGAAACTTACGACCTGGACATACCATGTCATCCGAGAGGCCAGCTTCACGGCCAGGGCGATACTGGGCTTCCCTGCTGCCAGAGTGCAGTGAGCCTCATCTCCCAACTCTCGCAGGACGGAGCCCTCGCTGCAGCTGCCCTGAGCCCTTGGCTCTGGGCCCAGGAGCCACTGCACCCATCACAGAGCGGCTGACACATCTGGGCTGGGCTGTGAGGTCCGACCAAACAGCTGGACAGCGGCAGCAGCTGTCCCCCGCTTCCCCCTTCCGAAAGAGTAACAGAAAGCAGCAGTGGAGAAAGGCAGGCTCTTCAGGCCCTCATGGAGAGCCAGGAGGCAGTTCTCCTTTCTTCTCTTTTTAATGCTTATTTACTCATTTTTGGTTGTGCTAGGTTTTCACTGATGCGTGCCGGCTTATGCTAGACGGGGCGAGCAGGGGCTCCTCTGTTGTGGCAGAGCATCGGCTGTAGGAGGGCAGGTTCAGTAGTGTGATGCAGGGGGCTTAGGTGCCCCACGGCGTGTGGGATGCTCCCCCCCGCAACCAGCCCCGGACCAGGGATTGGACGTTTGTCCTCCACATTGACAGGTGGATTCTTAACCATCAGACCGCCAGGGAAGCCCCTGGCAGGCAGTTTTAAAACAGCAATTGAGGGGGCTTGCTGGGGAGGCAGGCAGGGCTAAGCCTTTTCCCATGTGTTCCCCTCTGCCCGGAATATCCTCACCGCTCCTCACCTCATCTCCCTAGCTCCCTGTGTGACCTTGGGTAAGTCACTTCCCCTTTCCAGGCCTCGGTTACCTCATTGCTGAACTAGACTGAGAGTTCTTTGAGGGTAGGGCAATTATTTTTGTCTATTCCCCAGTCGTGGCCATAGTGATTGAGTGCTCAGGAGATGTTTATTTATTGAATAGATGGAAGGAAGGAGTGAGAAGGGGTGATGGATGGATGAACAAGGGTGGGTGGGTAATGGAAGAAAGGGTACTTCCACACATCCAGCTTTGATGGTACTTTAGGTGGCTTTTGTTTATTTACCAAGAAGTGAATCTTCACCTAAATCCCACATATGCCTTTTACTCTATCATGGGCCTTTTCTTTCTGTTTTTTTCCCAAGTTTTTCTGGCGTATACTTTATTTACAATGTTGTGTTGGTTTCGAGTTTACAGCCAAGTGAATCACTTATACATACATGTATATATATCCATTCTTTTTCAGATTCTTTTCCCATATGGGTCATTACAGAATATTGAGTAGAATTCCCTTGCTACACAGGAGGTCCTTGTTAGTTATCTACTTGATTATATAGTAGTGTGTGTACGCATCCCAATCTCCTAATTATGGTGGCCTTTTCTATATGAAATATGTCATGCACATAAGAGAAGATATATAATGCATATATATGAATTACAAAGTATAATAAAACGGACACCTAGGCACTCACTACCAGCTCAAGAAATTGACCCAGCTCTCAATATCCTGGGCTCTCAAAGTTGCACAAGTTGGTGGAAAAGTTGAGCGGCAGACTCCAAATCCACACTCCACTCTGGGCAGATCCTGGATAGGAATTCTCCTGAGACCCGGTGCCTATTCCCAGACCCCACCTGACCAGACAGCAAGCCCCAGGTCAGACGGCAGATAGCTCGAAAGCCCTGGGAAGCCAAGCCATACCTGAGGCGGGGTGGGGTGACCATTAGTGGTCGATTTTAGCCCTGCCCAGACCTGGGAGCAAACTGTGGCTCTCACCGCCCATCATCTGTATCAGTTTGGACAGGTGCCTTAACCTCTCTGAGCTTATCTTCCTCATCCATAAAGGAAAGATGACTGTAGCACACAGGGTGCTTAAGGACTCAGTTAGAAAACTCTTGCAGAATCTAGCACAGCACATAATGGCATATGGCAAGCCCCCTATAAACAAAACAGTAGTTGTTACTGGTGTTTTTGTCCTGACTGTCGTTGTCAGAAAGGCAGGTGCCCAGCACTGACAGCCCTTGGAGAATGTGCCAGCTTCATCCCTTTGCCGATCCCTAACCATGGGGGTTTCATTTGCCTGTCTGTTTGGCCTCTCTGAAGCTGAAAGGCTGTCTTCTTTGGGTAAAAGCAGAAGACCCCAGGCCCTTTCTCAGGACTCTGTCTTCCTAGACATCAGGACAGGGATGGGCAAACCCGGAAGCCCAGGTGAGGACCCAGTGCATAGAATGGGGGCCCATATTTTGTGTCTGGCCCTGTACTAGCAGGGACTGGGGCAGCAGAAAAATCCATCATTCCTTCCACATCCAGTGTTGTCATGTGTCCTTAAGAGGACAAGCTCTGCAATCAGAGCTTAGGTTCAAATCCTGGCTTAACCACTTGCTTGCTTTCACTTCTCTGTGCCTCAGTTTCCTCAACTGTTAAATGGCAGTACTAATAGTACTTACCTGATCTTGTGAAATTTAAATCAGGTACTGCGTGGAAGGAGCTAGAACAGTTGTTGTTCAGTCGCTAAGTCATATCCAACCCTTTGCAACCCGATGAACTGCATCACACCAGGCTTCCCTGTCCTTCACTATCTCGCAGAGTTTGCTCATGCTCATGTCCATTAAGTTGGTGATGCCATCCAACCATCTCATCCTCTGCCACCCTCTTCTCCTTTTGCCTGCCATCTTTCCCAGCATCAGGGTCTTTTTCAGTGAGTGGCTTTTCACATTCAAGTGTCCAAAGTACTGGAGCTTCAGTACCTGGCGTATAAATATTAACTATCATTATTATTATTATTATTATTAGGTATACTATATGCCAGGCTTATGTGAAGTCCTACAGTGGGTTCAAGGATAAAATCCATCTTATATCCAACCCTCAAGGTGGTTAAAGTTTAGAAAGAGAGATGGGCCCCACTGTGGATAATTAGAGTTCAAGGCATGATGTTAACCAGTAACCTAACCATCTATGAGTGCTACAGTGAAGATGGATAGGATTCTTCCTGCTGGATGATCAAGGAAGGCTTCCTGGGGGAAGCAGCACCAAGTTGGACCTTAAAAGATAATAGGAGTTAGAATGAGGAGATAAAGCATAAAGGCCTTCCAGGCACAGGGAATGATACAAGCAAAAGGCCCTGCTGCCATGGAGCTTCCAGCCGGTTTAAGGAGCCATCCAACTAGGCTGGAGGGAAAGGAAAGATGAGGCATTCCAGCTACAGTGGGAAGTTGAGATCAATCTGTAACAGACCTTGAATGCTGTGCTTAGGAACTGGGAGTGTTTTCAGCTGGCAGAAGGGAGCGAAAGCCAAGTGTTCAAACAGAGGTCTGAGCTGGACAGGGTGGTGGTCCCAGCTGTCCTGAACCACCTCAGTGCTAGGTCTATTAGGATAACCCAGCTGTCTGCCTGTCTGCATGAACAGGGCCTCTCCCCCAAGACAGACAGCACCGTGGGCCCTCTTTGTGCCCAGAGCAGGCCGAAGCAGCAGCAGACCCCAGGGCCCTTCTCTCCTCTGACTTCTACCCCCTGCCCTGATGTGACTCGCACACTGGCCAAGAGCACCAGTTCCCTGCTGACTGCCTCATCCCCAGCACTCAGGGCCAGGCTGACCTGGGGAGGCCCAAGGCAGCTCCACCCTTGCAGAGATACAAGCTGTCCTAGCTCTGATCTGAACCATGTCCTGCCTCCTGGCCCAGCCCCAAGACTTTAAGGGGGTTCCCTTACCCCCACATTACAGTTTAAGACCTTCCACTATCAGACCAAGCGTGTCCTTATTGACCTCGAAGGAACCTAGAAGGATCTGAGCCCAGCCCAGCTTGGCACCTCCTCTCCTTGGCCCTCCCACCAATCAGCTGGGACAAGATACCCAGAGCCCCTTCCATCACCCTCCCAGAGAGGAGGATCAACCCTGCCCTCTACCACCCCAAAGCCTTCACCCCGCTCTCTCCCAGGGCTGCAAATCAGTTCCACATTTGGGATCTGGCAGGCATTATCTGCTCAGAACTTTCCCCTCCCAGTTAGTTCAGGCTTCCATCTCCCCACCATCGGTCATGGTCAGCCCATGGGGTGTGCGGAAGGGGAAGGGCTTTTTTTTAATTTTTTGGCCTTTGGCGACCCCTTCAGAGGCCTGAGGGGGGAGCTGGACTGAGGCAAGGTACCAGAGGGACAGTGGACGCGAGGCTGTCCTGGGGAGAGATTAAAGAGGAAGGGCAGGGGGTGGGGCAGAGGCAGAGCTTGAGCGAGCAGATGAGGGGCTGAGGGGCTGGGGGTGGTGCGGGAAGGACCGAGGTAGTTCCCAGATCAGCACATTCCTGAGACATCTGGACGCGCTGGAAGGGCCCCAGCTGGCCTGACGGCTGTGGCTCCAGCTTCTCCACTCTGTGATGTCAGGACCCAGCGTTTCCCCCTCCTCTCAGAGTCCCACTGGCCTTGGGTCCACCTCGGGGCTGGGTGCTGGACCTGTCACCCCCACTGAGCAAGAAGGAAGCCCTTGGGGCAGTGGAGGAAATGCCTGAGTCAGAGGAGGGCCTGGCCTGATGCGGGAGGCAGACATGAAAGACACAGGGGTTTGCCCAAGCGACTGACTCAAGGAGATTCCCCCTCTGGGCTGACGCCTGCCCCCTCCCTTCTCCTTGGAGGGGAGATGGAGATCAAGCCCAGACTCTGGGAACGGCTGTGTACCCTGAGCGATGTGATCCTGGGCAAGTCCATTCCCTTTCTTGACTCTGTTTCCCTCTCCGTAATAATGACAATAATAATAACTACATTTGAAGGGAATCTTCTATGTATCCTGCCCTGTACAAAGCACTTGACAAATGTGACCTCATTTGACCCTCACAGCAACCTCACAGGTGCTGGGGTAGGTATAAATACCCCTAGTTTATAGCTGAGGCAGAGGCTCAAAGAGGTTAAGTAACTTGCCCAAGGCTACACAGCAGGCAGCAGAGCCAGGATAAGAACAGGGTCTGTCCGCTGCTCTCCCTCATAACCATTAAGCTCCATCGCCTGCACAAGGGAAAGGGGATGGACGTGATGATGCCAGAATTCCTTTCAACTCTTAAGATTGTAATGATTTCTTTTGGCTATTGTGGAGCTCTTTGAGAAGGGCAGGGGCAAGCATTAGTCACACACTGGGTGGGGGAAGGAAGGCAGAGGCTGCTGGCTTTGAAGCATCAAATGGGTCAGGCATCTTTGGAGGTTCCTCCTCCAGAGAAGTCCAACCCCCTCAGAGTCACAGCCCGATCCCCAGCCGAGCCCAGGGGTCCCACACCTTCCCTGAAGGAAGGGAGTAAATAAGGAGAGAAAGAATGCAACTTCTTCCAAAAATAAAACCTGAGGACAACTCAGACAGGCCGGGACCGCTGAGGAAGGCAGAGGCCAAACGCTGAGTGCACAGAGGAGAGGGAAGAGGCCAAGGGAATTCCAGCCAGAGCCCGGTGGCAGGCTCCGGCCCAAAAGGGCCTTCCAGCTGGCCAGGGGCCGCGAGAGCAGCCCGGCCGGCTGGCCACTGGGCTCCATTTATACTCTTGGGGCTGGCCTAAGTCTGGGGACAGTGCCTCCAGCGCTGAGTCGGGGGCTGTGTTCCCCAGGGACCTGATCTGGCTGGGGCTTAAGAGAGCAAAGCCTTGGGAAGGAATAACCCGGAGAATGGGTACAACGGGCCCCAGTAGGGAGGAGCTGAGGGAAGGCGTCCAGACACATGGAAACTCTGCCTGGAGCAGGAGCAAGCTGGCATCAGAGCGGAATTCAGGGCAGTTCATTCCTGGAGGCTCAGCTGCAGAAAAAAAGGCCTCCGTCCCTTTGCTCCCTAGGCTCTTTCCTTCATTCACCCACTTGCTCAGTCAGTCACTCGGCAAACAGGTGAGCACCTAGGATGTGCTGGGACCAGTGCTAGACTTTGGAGACACAGATGAGGATTGGACACAGCAAGACCCAGAGGTGACACGGCTGGATCATTTCAAGCAACACTAAGGAACTTCTCAACTATCCTAAGAGCCAAAGGGAGTCATTAGTGGACAGTGAGCAGGGAAGTCACATCGTCATATTTATGTTAGAAGATCCCTCTTGATGCAAGGTGGAGACTGTGCCAGAGATGGAGCAGAGTTCAAGCCTTGGACCTGCCTTCAGGAATGGGTGGTCACGCTGCTAGTTGGGAAGCCTTCTGTGAATAGGAACTGGGCTCGGTTCATCTCTGTGTCCCCAGGTCTGGCGCACAGTAGGTCCTCAGTAAGCCCTGTACAGATGCATAAATGACGAATAAGTGGCGGGCGGGGATACTCACCACTACACTAACGCCCTTATCCTCCCGCCGCCCCCAGTGCCAGTCCTGGCACTCCATCTCCAGTGTCCTGAGCTGTCCCGCAAGGACCCTCTGGCCGCTGCCTGTGGACCAGCATCTCCAGCAGCCAGACCATGGGCCGCTGTGCCCTCAGTGGTGCCAGTCACAGCTAATCCCAGCCCTGGGCGGCGGCGTAACTGCCATCACCTCCTCCTGCCCAGACAGTACCTGGCACCCGCCCCAGGGTTGGGCCACAGCTCATGGGCCGCCTGGGCAGAAGATGCCAGGGGCTGGCCGGGAACCTGCAGGCCAGCTCCCCACTTTCCTGAGGGCCCTGTGGCCTGGCCAGGGATGGGCTCACAAAGTCAGGAGGGGAGAGCCGAACAGGGGGGAGCTGGAGAGCCTAACAGGATGGGGTGGGGGGGACGGCTGGAGAGACTGTGGCCCCTTCTCTGCACAGCGGCAGCCCGTGGTGGGTACCAGCTGCCCTTCCCTCTCCCCCTTCCTTTCTCTAGCACACAGGCACCGAAAAGCTCGTCCCCATGCGGCCCCCTCCCCCAGTCCCAGGCCTCACTGTCCCAGCCCAGGCCAGCCCAGGAATCCCAAGGCTCCTTCACTGGGGGGTCACATGACTCAGGCGTGTGGCTTGGCACAGTCAGCATTCGGTTCTGTGGTGGTGTGAGATGTTGTATGTGTTCCTGTAAGAATGTGCATGACCACGTCTGTGACCGTGACCATCTGGGGTGACCACACGTGTGAGTGTGTGTGCACATGGGAGTCTGTCTGTCTGATCACATATGAGGAGTGTGTCCTTGTTGGTTCTTAGTGGTGGCCAGTGTCAGCCTGTGGGAGCCCAGAGAATGTATCTGTATTGATACAACAGCGTCCGTGCCGGGCTGTATAGGGAACAGTCTGAATGTGTCCACAGGCAGGGATCTCAGGCTGTGTGGTGTCAGGGAGGTGGGGTTTCCCTGTGTAAGAAGGAACCTCACAGCCCTCATCTGCATAGCATGTGCACACGCATACACGCGTGCGCACACACACACACCCAGGGAAGCGTTTCTGCTTATTTGGACTTGGGCTCTGTGGTGAAGAGTTCGTTCGGTAGGGGGAAAATATGAAACCTCAGCAGCTGCCTTCCCCGGGCCTGTGGGGAATGGGGGATGAGAGTGAGGTTGGAGGTTGGAACAAATGTGCTTCCCTTCACCCCCCATGCCCTGCCAGGAAGGCTCAGGGAGGGGCTGGCTCCAGGGATGAGGAAAACTGGCTCCAGCCCTTCATGGTCCCCAGAGAGGCCGGGGCAGAGGAAAAGAGCCCACTTTCTGAGGACTAGTCCACTTCACCTTGTGCCTGCCATCCCTGCCTTAATAGGAACACAGACAGGGCAAACAGGCCTGGACAGAAGACCCCACCTGTGCCTGCCCAGATCTCAGAGCACAGCTGGATCTTGAACTGGGGTCTCCTGAGTCTGAGTCCAGGACAGCCTTCCAGTCTAGCTCTGGGAGGATGCCTGGATCTCGCCTGCACCCCGCCTCCCCTCAAATGACTGGATGAATATGTGTTAGTCGCTCAGTCGTGTCCGACTCTTCACGACCCCATGGACTGTAGCCCACCAGGCTCCTCTGTCCATGGGATTTCTCAGTCAAGAATATTGGAGTGGGTTGCCATTTCCTCCTCCAAGGGGCCTTCAGGAGTCCGGGACTGAACCGGAGTCTCTTGCAACAGCAACAGACTGGTTACTGTCTGAGCGATCAGGGAAGGCAAATGACTGGAGGGTGATGCTTAAAGGCTGGGAGGCCATGTCTGACAACTGTGCACCCAGGGGCCCACCTCCCTTCCCCAAGCCCCTCCCTGCTCTTTCTTGACCCTACCCCACCCCGCCCCCACACAGGGCACAACAGTGACTCAGACTGGTGGCCCCTCGGCTTGAAATGGGGGCAATTTTCTAGTGACCACGAGGCAAGTAACCGTCCGGGAATGTATGAGGGGGGTAGCCTGCGGGGGAGGGGAAGGGCTCTCCTCCCGTCTCTCAGCAGAGCTCACTCTCTCGGAAGGAATGTCCGGGCTCTGCATTCCCCGCACCGCCCCCCCCCACCCCCCATCCTTATCCCACAGCTCAGCCTGGACCCACTCCGTTCTCCTCCCTCCTTTCCCCAAACAGACTGCATCAGCCTGGACCAGGGGAGGGGCAGAAGCCCGCGATGGGGGCGCAGGCACGCCGAGATTCTAGGGGGCCTGAGAGGAGGGGGCGCTCTGAGGCTGCGGCAGCTTGGGGCGGGGGGTGGGGGGGGACTCCTTTCCCATACACATCCTCAGCGGACAGCCGCGCCCCCAGAGCTTTCCCCTCGCTCTGCATCGACTCTCTGGAAGGAATTCGAGCTGGGGAACCGAGAGGAACCTCAGACGGCTCTATTACCGCCCAAGGAGTGTCTCGACTCCCACCCTCCCCCCCCCCAGGGAAAGAGACCCCGCTCCCCATCAGTGAGCCCCAAGCTAGTATAACTCCAGGAGGGAAAGAAGGAGCTGGAAGAGCCGCGAAGGAAGTTAAGAGTTGGGATCCAGCCTCCCCTTTTCGAGCTGGGGATGTCCGAGGAGACCCCCTCCGTCTTCACTTCCCCGGTGCGGGGTTGAGGCCAGGCAACTGGTCCTGATAAGGGACTCGGGGCACCGTAGGACTGCCAGGCCCATCGGCAAGCTCAGATGGGCCGTCTCTGCCTCTGCCCCAGGTGCAGGCAGGGACGCAAGACCAGACCCGGTCCGTACACTCGGCCTTAACATCCCCGCGCTGTCCGCGGAGGCCGAGGACCTTTCCGGGCAAGGGCCGGGTCCTCCTCCCACCTCCTCGCCGCCGCTCCTGCAGCAGGCCTCGCGCAGCCTCCTCCCATTGGCTCAGACCTCCGCAGATCCGACCAATGAGCAGGCTGGGTTCCGGCATGGGGCGGCCCCCCGCGCGCCGGCGTTAACATCCCTTGAGCCAACGCTGGGCTGGCAGGACCTGGTCCTTCTTTAATCTTAAAGGGCCGGCTGCTGAGACCCGGCCTCGGGAGGAGATGCTGCCGACCGGGAGGGGTGTGCGGGACCTCGAGCCCCGAGAGCTCGGGACCTCTCCTCCAAGAGAGTGGAGCCGGCGCCGGCTGCGCGTAGCCGCCGAGAGGGAGCTTATGTTGGCAAGACTCTTGGAAAAAGTCTTTTAACAAGGAGGGAAACAAATCATAATATTTCCTTCTCTGGCTTCCCACCCTGGTTGCTTGGAAGAGCACCCCCATAAGAACGCTCACCCCCAGTAGAACTCTGTCCCCCTCAGAACGCTGACTCCTGCAGTCAGTAGGATCCTGCCTCCCACCCCTGTCGTGTCCATCAGGTAGTCTGAAACCTGAACTTTCTGTGTGTGACCTGGAGGACGAGCTGGTTGTGGTTTAGGGGGGTGGGGTGGGTAGGGAGGCGAGATAAGGAGTCTTGCTGGAGCTTAGGAGGCCTGAGATCTCCAGAGGGGGCTGTCCGGGGTTGGGGGGGGGGGGGGGGCGGGGAAGGTGGTTACAGAGGAAGAGGTGAGGTCAGGAAGAAGTTGCTCCCCTATTCGTGTGCAGCCCTAGAGCTGTTGAGAACCCCTCCTTCAACATTACCGCCTCACTATGTGACCTTGATAGGTCCCTGTCTGGACCTCAGCTTCCTCATTAGCAAGTGGGGAGAGGGGGCATGGACCATGGGTTTTCTCAGGTCCTTTGTGCCTCTAAATTGATGGTATAAACCATAACTGGCTGAGAGGCCAGGCATCAGATAGAAATAGGACGAAATATGAAAAATCTCTCTAAAGGGAGGCCTTCTGGCATCCTCCCAAGAGGAGAAGGTGGGCCTGGGGGTGATGGGACATGCCCACCATCGCCACCGGAGGTCCACCCGGCACCAGGGAAGTCCTGAGCACGGAGGCCCTGGTCCTCTGAGTGTCCCGCGCCCCCTCCCCTGCCTGACCCTTGGCCGCCCTCCCCTTCCACTTGGCTCCCACCCTCTGGAAGCTCTGTCCTGCTGGGCCTTGGCTGCTGTCTCCAGCAGGTGGGGTGGGGGCCGCTCACGAAGTGGGGCCCACTGAGCTCCCTCAGCAGGTTCCCTATGGGCACCCCATAAGGGGTCTCTGAGAAGAACAGGCTTATCTGCATGGGGCTGAATCCTTGAGGGACCCTGGCCCAGACTGGAGGAAGCCTCTCTCCTCTCCCAGGCCCCGGAAAATGGCTTGGCAAACCCTTATCGCCTGAGACGCAGCTGCTGGAGAAATACCTTAGCAGCTGACTCACTGGGCTCCTCACAGCCCTCTCCCACTGGGCCCCACACCAGGCCTTTGAGAGACCCCGAGAGAAAGAGAAGGAAAGAGAGAGAGAGGGCGCCCCCAGCTGGGCTGGCCCAGAACCCGCCGAAGGTGCGGCCAGCACAGTCCAGCCTGTGGCTGACCCTTTGGTTGGGGGGCGTTGAGCCCAGTGGATTGCCTTCGGCTAGGATCGCTATTATTCTTAGAGACTTGTTCAGCCTCTGACCTCCTGGTACTGCCTCACCCCAGGCATTGATGGATCATTGACATACTGATGGCTTTGCCCTGCGGTATAAGGCCCTGTCCCTCCACCAACAGTTGTTAAGTGTCTGTCCTGGGCCAGGGACTGGGACCCAGCAGGTGGACAAGTACAGACCCTAGCTCAGGGAGTTCACAGTCCAGCAGATGAGCAATTCCTGACCAGGGGAAAGTCCGCTGCCCCTGGGGAAGGACTGGGTGGTGGTGGGTTGTGGACCCTTCATTGCTCTCTTTGGTTCCCTGGGCCTCGGTTTCCCTATCTGCCAAATGTAGAAATGCAACTTCCTTGTCTCTTTGGGTAGTTGTGAGGATTAAATAAGACGGTGCCTATGAAAGCACTTTAGAAAGTTAAAATCACAAGACAAATGTAGGCTAGTGATGAGTTCTGACCAGCTGGGGAGAGGGGAGAGTGCTTAAGTCAATGGATTTCTGAACTCATTTTATCCTGGATTCTCTGATTTGGGGGGAGGACCAAACCACTTCCCTGCATTGGCTCCAGGCTCAGTTCACCTCAGGCCCAGGGTTAGGCTTTTCATAAAACAGCAATTATTGAGCACCCACTGCATACTAGGCCCTGTTCTCAGTGTTACAGGTATTTACTATGCAGATGCATTTGTGTGTTATATGGATACATGTGTTTTATGTATTTCCTCACTTTATCTTCATAATCCCATGAGGGTGGCATTAAGCACCTAATGCATATTTGATCCTCATAACAACACTATGAGGTTGGAACTATTATTTCCCCCAATGCAAATGAGGGAACTGAGGCCTAGAAAAGTGAATTAATTTAGCAAGGCGTGAGCTAAGAGTCAAAAGTCTTGACCCCCTGAATCTTATTCTCACACCAAGGGCTTTTCTGCTCACCCTTTCCAGACTAGGACAAGCGCCAATTATTCCAGGCCAGAAAGCCAACAACTCCAGAAGTCAGTTCTTACCTATTCACCAGCTGGGACCCCCAGGGTCAGAAGCAAAACCCCAGCAAATTCATTCAGTCAATGAAAAACGAATGAACAGGAGGCTTCCCTGTGGTTAAGACTCCGTGCTGCCACTGCAGGTGGGGGCTGGGGGTGGGTTCGATCCCCGATTGGGGAACTAAGATCCCACGTGCAGCCCAGAGCAGCCAAAAAAAAAAAAAGGTGAAGAACACTAACATTTCCTTACACATTTATAATTCTTTAGAGAGAAAAAACAAGAACCTCCTATGTACCAGCTGCTGCTGGATGCTTTATTAATAAGAGGTTTGTTGAGTAATTACTATGTACCAGGAACTATTCTAAGTGCTTTACATATATTAACTTGTTTAATCTTCCCAATAACCGTAGCAGATAAGAACTGTTATCATCCCCACTGTACAAAGGAGGAAATGAAGCATAGAAACACTGATCAACTTTCCTAGGATCACAGAGACCAATATTTTCCAGACTATTTTGTTTCTGAGAAATATATTTTATATCCTTCTCACGAACATACACACATAACTGAGATAAAAATTTACCATGTATTTAACTTACCCATGCTCAGCACACCCTGATATTTTTCTAATCTATCTAATCTAATCTGTTTTCTTTTTCCTTAAATTCTGGTCATGACCTGCTTCACAACCCACTACTGAGTCACCCCCTGCAGTCTGAATGGCACTGAGTCATAGCGAGGAGCATCAGGGCCCGGATTCAAACCAAGCGATACGGCTCTGGAGCCTGAGCTCTTGACATAAAGAATGTCTGGGAAAACGGAAACACTGGAGGCATGAGGACAAGCGAGGACCGTGCCAATGAGGGGAGCAGCTGTTCACTCAGTCCTGTCTGACTCTTTGTGATCCCATGGACTGCAGTGCACCAGGCTCCTCTGTCCTCCACTATCTCCCGGAGTTTGCTCAAACTCATCTCCATTGAGGGGAGCAGAGTCCTCGATAATCTCACCACCTTGCATTCCAGCAAGAGAGAATAGAATACAAAAGTCACTGATAACACCTTTGGAATGCAAACTTGCTGGTGGAGATTCAGTTATTCTTTAGTCCTTAGTTCCTTAGTCCTCTTGTGATGGAAGTAGGGTGGGCTGAGAAGCAGGCTTGGGCAATCAAAGTGATTTGACCAAAGTCACAGGGCCAGAATTATAGCCGTGTGTCCTATCGCTGGATTCTTTCACACCATCCAGAGCACAACCTTGAGGATACTGACTTAGTGGTTGGAGACATCAGTGGAGGTGGTGGTGATGGTAATGTGCTTATGGGGTGATAGTAGTGATAGAAAGGTTGATAGTTGGGGGACTTACCTGGTAGTCAAGTGGCTAAGATGACCCCAAGCTCCCAATGCAGGGGGCCGGGTTCGATCCCTGGTCAGGGAACTAGATCCCACATGCCGCAACTGTGGAATCCTGGCCACGTGGGTTCAAGTCCCAATCTGAGGTACACGCTTTCAGTGGGAAGAGTGATGGGAAGGTTGCAGGTGTCGACTAAAAAAGATGCACAACAGGAGAGTTGGGAGTTAAGTTTTATTTGGGGGCAAAATGAGGACTGTAACCCAGGAGACAGCACCTCGGACAGTTCTGAGAAACTGCTCCAAAGAGGTTGTGGGGGAAGATCAATGCATATGATTCTGGTGAAGGGGGCGTTCCATGCAATCCAGCACTTTACTTACAAAAGGTGTTCTGCTAGTTATGAGGAGCTGATGTCACCAATGAGGAGATGTAGTGCTTGTCTAGATATGAGGAGATGCAAGGATTGGGATCATGAAATCAGTTCCTGAAAATATCCAGCTCTCTAAAGACCTGTGTCGCTCATTTTTCTGGAGCACAAAGTGCCTGCTTCTTTTCCCTGAACTCCCGTCAGGGCACGTCAGAGGTCAACAGCTGCAGTAGCACGGGCTTCAGTCTCCCACAGATGGTGGTTTAGTTGCTCAGTCGTGTCCAACTCTTGGCGACCCCATGGCCTGCAGCCCGCCAAGCTCCTCTGCCCATGGGATTTTCCAAGCAAGAATCCTGGAGTGGGTGGCCAGATGGCAAATAGCCTTGGCAAGCACCCGTTTGTCATTGACACAGGGACCACGGTGGATAAGCTGACCCCCTCCTCCCCTCTCCTCCTCCCCTAGCACTTCCCCGAGCACCTGGACCACTTTGCAGAGAACATGGAGGACTTCTCCAACGACCTGTTCAGCAGTTTCTTTGATGACCCTGTGCTGGACGAGAAGAGCCCTCTCCTGGACATGGAACTGGACTCCCCCACGCCGGGCATCCAAGCTGAGCACAGCTACTCCCTGAGTGGGGACTCGGCGCCTCAGAGCCCCGCCATGCCCATCAAGATGGAAGACACCACCCAAGGTAAGAAGGGGTGGCAGGGCCCAGGACCCAGACCCAGAGAAGCCGCTCACAGCCACCTCTCAAGGGAGACCATCCGCTGTGTTTCGGCTCTTCCTCAAGTCCAACCCAGAAGGCCCCTTGTAAAGAGGCTCTTCCACTGACTTGATGAGCAAAGGGGTAGGTCCCAGACCGGCAGCAACACCTGGGAACTCGTTGGAAAGGCAGGTTCTTGGGTCCCACCCAGACCTGCCAGATCAGAAACCCTGTGGGGAGCATCCAGCCTTCCAGGTGACTCCGACTGATGCTTAGGTCCGAGAACCAGTCTTAGATGAAACAGCTGAGGGGGTGGGGTGGGGAGGATTAAACAGTAAGTGTGGACAAGTTACCAAGACTCTAGAACCTTACCGCCTCCTCACACTGTGAGGTCCTCTGAGACATTACCTGGGAGAGACACCTGCACCCTACTTTTATTCCCAAAGGTGGGATTCCCTAAAGCTCTCCTCTGCCCACCTCCTCCCCTTTTATGCAAAGGACTCTTTGAGTCTTTCCTCTCAGGTGATCAACATTGGAGAATGCCAGCCTGTGCCCTCCCTAGAAATAGTCTCTTTGGGCGTTTCCTCAGATACAGGTGGTGCTGGCTCCGTCCTTGTTTGGCTGGATAATCCTGGACTCAGCCTTTATAAGCCCCAGTTTCTTCATCTCAAATGGGAGTAACAGTAAACGTTTTGATAGCACTATCCAATTTACAGAGTACCTTCATGTTAATTATCTCGTTTATTTCTCACAACTCACAGGTGAGGTCAGAGTCACTTTTATCATACTCCCTATTTGTCTGGTAAGGAAAATGAGAATTCAGGGAAGCTGAGTTGTTTTGGTCACACACATAGTAAAATGCAGAGCAGGGACCTGGGAGCAAGCAGGCCCCCTGGTTCTAAACCTCATACCCTTGCCACCACCACACTTGCCAGCCTTAGTGGGCAGTAAGGGTACTGGCTTTGGTATGCATCCCAGTGCCTCCAGAAGCTGCTGTGTGACCTTGAATGAGTTGCTTAACCTCTCTGAGCCTCAATTATCAAATGAAGACATAAATAGCTTGAGAATTCTGGCTACTATATATATATATGTGAAAGTGAAAGTGATAGTCACTCAGCCGTGTTCGAGACTTTGTGGACTGTAGCCCGCCAGCCTCCTCTGTCATGGAATTCTCCAGGCAAGAATACCGGAGTGGGTTGCCATTCCCTTCTCCTGCAGATCTTCCGGACCCAGAGATCGAACCCAGGTCTCCCACATTGCAGGTGAACTCTTTACTGTCTGAGCCACTAGGGAAGTCCCAATATAAATATATTTATGTGTGTCTATCTATCTATATATTTGTTGTTATTCAGTCGCTAAGTGTGTCTGACTCTTTGCGGCCCCATGGACTGCAGCACGCGGGCTTCCCTGTCCTGCACCATCTCCATATATATAGTTTGCAGCTATTTCATTGTGTATATAAAGTCCTGTTAAGACGATAGTGGCTAGAACCATGAATAGGGTTTTTGTTCCTCCTTCTCTTCAGAGGACAATGGTCTTGAGTGGAGTCTTTTAATTTTCCCATCTATTAAGTGAACAGATGGCCCCCAGGGCTGATGGTAGGAATACACAAATTCACATGTATCAAGAGCTTAGAATTGGTCTCAGTGCAAGATGTGTGAGCTGCTTCTGAGGGTCTTTGAGATTCCCCATGGGCAGAGACGGGGCCCTTATGCCCCACCCATCCACCTACTGAGGGCTGGGACACCTACTGGGGCTTTAAGAGGCTCCAGGGCTGGTGGCTGTGGAGGTCCCAGCAGTTTCCCTACATGCCCTGACCTCAGCCCTGCCCTCTGGAGGTCACCTCAGTGGGGCCGCGGGCCCCAGCCTGGGGAAGGGCAGCGGGTGGGGTGGACCGCCTCCCAGCCCGGCAACTCCTGGCCACCCCAAGTCTATTTTTAGAGCAATTTGTCTGTGGGTCCTTTGCAGGGGGCGGCTTCCCGGAGGCCGGCAAGCTGGCCCTGTAATTTGGGAAGATTGTGGGTGTTCCTGGAGCCCAGGGGCGGGGGCCCTCAGCCTCCCTGCAGGGTGGGGCCTGGCCTCAGAGGTGGGATCAGGCGGCAGCTGACCCCTCTCCCCACCCATAACGGGCCTCAGAGCCTCCAGTCCCTCTGGCCCCTCCATGCCGGCTCCGGGCCAGGCGCCGGGGCCACCAGGAGCAGAGCTGACTTGGAGAGGAGGACTGTAGGCAACCATCAGGAAAGGGTGGGGGATGCCTGGCAGCCCTGTGGCCCAGATGAGGCCAGGAGGCCCACGAGGTGGACAGGAGGTGAATGCTGCCCTGATAAACCTGGGCATCACCCATCCTCCCATCCAGGCACCAGACGGTCCCGTGGATTCTTCCTTCTTATCTTGTCTCCAGGATGTTCTTCACCCCTGTTGCCACTGCCTTAGCATGTGCCGCCTTTCCTCTCTCCGGAAACAGCCTCCTAAAGGTCTCACCGCTTCTATCTCGCCTGCAGCCAGTCCAGTCTGCACTCAGAGGCAGAGTGATCTTTTTTAACCTTACAAACCCGAGCGTGCTTAAAGCCCTTCAGTGTCTCCTCGTTACCTTTAGGACGAAGTCACAGCTCTGAGTTCAGCCTCCAGGGCCGACCCATCCCTGCTGGCCTTTCTGACTCCATCTTCCCCCTTCCCTTTGCATTCTAACTGTGCTAAATTGCTTACGACTTTCTCCAGAGCCCCAGCACCTATCAAGGTGCTCATTAGATGTTTGCTGAGTAATTGTAATGTAATCGTATTCACAGTAGCTGCCATTTGTTGAACATTTACTTCTTGACCAGTACTTTTACAAATGAGGACGCTAAGGCTCAGAGAGGTTACACACCTTGCCTCAGGTCACACAGCCAGGCAGGAGGGGTCTGTTGTCCAAGCCCACTCTGTAAACGGCTGAATGAAGACGTTGCCTCCATCTGTTCTGGCCCCAGCCCCCTCTGCCCTCCCACCTCACCAGCGCCGCCCCCCCGCCCTTCTCCTCCTGCCTCCCCATGCACCCTAACATCTCTCCACGGCCCCGCGCAGCACAGGGGCCAGGAGCGGGGCTGAGCCCCTGCTCTGGGAGCCCCCTGAGCCTGGGTCCCGCCCCCTTCCCTAGATGTGGACCACGGAGCATGGGTGCTGGGACACAAACTGTGCTCCGTCATGGTGAAGCGGGAGCAGAGCCCGGAGCTGCCCGTGGACCCGCTGGCCGCCTCCTCGGCCATGGCCGCTGCCGCCGCCATGGCCACCACCCCGCTGCTGGGCCTCAGCCCCCTGACCAGGCTGCCCGTCCCTCACCAGGTGAGCCTGGGGCCAGTTTACAGGGGCTGAGGGCGGGCGGAGGGGGGATAGAGCTCTGTAGGAAGGGCCATCCAAAACCCTGGGCTCCCCAGGGCTCTGAACAGGGAGCAGTGTGGCCCTCAGGAGCCTCCAGACTCTGTCTCTGCCCCCACCTTGGGCCACCCTTTCACCACCAAGACCAGACTCAAACCACAGGGGCCCTCACTGTGTGCAGAAGAAGATGAAGGGACCCAGGCAGGGCTGGGCATCAGGGACCCAGTCCAGGGTCTCAGGGTAGGAGACAGCCCAGGCCACTTAATTTTCTCAGTGTCCGGATTTTTAAAAACGAAGAAACACCTAAATGGAAGTATAAAAATTATACCCTATTTCCATTGTTTATATTCATGAGATGAATATGTTTAACCTACGCTCACAGGCAGGCCCTCCCCCCATGAATGTCTAGATACCATCGCTTAGCTATAGAACCAAAGCGGACATCTGAAGACCCTTCTGGGGACATGAGGCCCAGACACCCGGCGCCTGGGAGAGGCCCTGCCTGGTCCCAGCTCTGGTCTCAGCTGTGTTCTGGGCGCGTTGCCTTCCTTCTTCATTCCTCAGCTTCCTTCTCTGTAGAATTGGAGCGTGAACTACAGCTAAGGGGCTCCTACTCTTGCATCTAAAACACAAGTTGTTGTTTAGTTGCTACGTTGTGTCCGACTCTTTGTGACCCCAGGGACTGTAGCCCACCAGGCTCCTTTGTCCACGGGATTTCCCAGGCAAGACTACTGGGGTGGGTTGTCATTTCTTTCTCCAGGGGATCTTCCCGACCCAGGGATGCGTAGCCGCATCTCCCACATTGGCAGGAGCATCCTTTACCACTGCGTCACTGGGATGCCCTTGGAATCCCTTGAGTCGGGGTTTGGCTGGCACTGCCCCCTGCTGGCCACACGGCTCAACTGCTCAAAACGCACGTGGCCCAAGGGCTTCCCAGGTGGTACCCTTGGTAAAAAACCTGCCGGACAGTGCCAGAGATGTAAGAGATATGAGTTTGATCCCTGAGTCGGGAAGATCCACCGGAGGAGGAAATGGCAACCCACTCCACTTCAGTATTCTTGCCTGGAGAATCCCATGGACGAGAGAGCCTGGGGTCGCAAAGAGTCAAGACATGACTGAAGCGACTTAGCACGCACGCAGAGGCAAGAAAGGGCATTCCCTCCTCCTCCACCAGGGACTGGGGGGTTCAGGGCTGGCTGCAGACCGGGAGGATCTTTGGGGACCATCTCCAGGGCTGGCTCTGTGACTCCTGAGACCTCCCCAGAGGAGGAAGGGAAGACAGGATGGCCGTGGACAAGGTCATGGAAGTTAGGCGCTGGCCTCAGAGGAGGGAACTGAGAGGTTAAGCAGCTTGCCCCACACTGCACAGTCAGATGAAATGGAGCTGCATTCCAGGCTCAGCCATCAGACCCCGAAGCCCACCTTTCCCACTCTAGTGAGGTCGCAACCCCCTAGCGGAAGGTGTGGGAACCAGGAGTTGGATGGCGGGAGAATGAGCCTGTGACCCACCGAAGTGGAATCACCCTATTGCGTCTCAGTCCTTTCATCTGTCACTTGAGGGCTCAGCTGGGATGTAGATCAGGGAATATCCAAGGTCCCAGCCAGCCTCACCCTCCCTTGATTCCGATTCATCTGCTGAAATTCAGGATTCTGGGTCCCACCTATGATATCATGACCTCTCTCTGCTGGCTTTGGACCTGGAGGGGAGAGATGGGCCTGAAATCCAGCACCCAACACAGTGTCTTCTCAAAAAGAACACCATTTATGTGCGTGTTGGTACTCCTGCATAGGAAGCTGATGTCCTTTCTGAAACAGCAGGCTGGAATGGTATAAAGAATGGTATAAAGAAATAGGAATGCGTGTTTGTTTAAAGCATTCATCTAATTCTACCTGTCCCTTGCTTAAAACCTATTGTGCGTGCGTGCTAAGTCACTTCAGTCATGTCCGACTCGTTGCAACCCCATGGACTGTAGCTCACCAGGCTCCTCTGTCCATGGGATTCTCCAGGCAAGAATACTGCAGTGGGTTGCCATGCCCTCCTCCAGGGGATCTTCCCCGCCGAGGGTTTGAACCCACGTCTTTTATGTCTCCTGCACTGGCAAGTGGTTGCTTTATTACTAGCAATACCTGGGAAGCCGCTGACACCCATTAGGGGTCCTCCTTGTTTCAGACTTCTTTCTCTGGCTTCTCCTCCTCCCGCCACATCCTCTCCCCAGATCTTCTGGTCTTGTGTCTGACCACTCCGCCTCTGACATAGAGCCTACCCTCTGCACACCCTCTGTCCTCACTATTTCCGGATCTAGCTGGGCTCTGTCTGGGCACTGTGCTTTTGCAGATGCTTTTTCCTCTACGTGGAGTGCCTTTCCCCTCAGCCACGGCCTGCCCCACCCTGTATCTGGAATACTGCTGTTTATACTTCAGGACGCAGACTTCAGCTGCTCAGGGATGCTCAGGGACCTTTCTCTAATGCCTCCTTCATCTGCGCTGTGGTTCAGTGAACAGCTACAATCTGCCAGACGCGACATTATGTGGGTCTCCTGGCAACCCACATACCCAGCCTGCATGGCGTTCACCGCCGGTGTGGGGTCACCCTCCTCCAAAAAAGACGGCCCTGGCCTCAGAGGCCACAGGAAGCCCCTCTTCCCTGCACTCAGGAGCTACACGATGCCCCTTGGCCACCGCTGTCTTCCCTTAGGCCTGACTTGCCTTCTGTAAGCACAGGAACTTGTCTCTGCTCCCTCTGGGATATGCCTGGAACCCTGAGCCCAGCTACTTTCTTAATGCTGTAGCGCAGAACCCCCCAGGCCCAGGGAGGGTGGGAGGTTGGAGGGCCTGGTGGGGACAGGCCCCAGGAACAGCTGATGGAGCGGGCCCTGCCTCTTCCTCAGGCCCCAGGAGAGATGACTCAGCTGCCAGTGATCAAAGCCGAGCCCCAGGAGGTGAACCAGTTCCTCAAAGGGACACCAGGTGAGTGTGTCTGGAGAGGGGCTCTTCATCGCCAGTCCTGGACAGACCGCATCCCTTACCCCTTGGCTCAGCCCACCTGTCTCCCTTGACATGTCCGTTTTCTCCCCGTAATAGTCTCTCCTCCCTTCTGTGCCCGTTCCCCATCCCTCCAGTCCCCTTCTTACTCGACAACTGTCACTATTATCACCACCTTCTCACCCTGTTTGCTACTTTCCCCTCCTATGATTCACTAACTGAAGTCCTCTCTGTAGCCATCAGCTCCTCCATCCATTCACCCATTTACTCATTTACCCGTCCATCTGTCCATCCTTGCATCTATCCATTCATCCACCCATCCAATGAGAGTACATTGGGCATCTCCTAGTTCCAGGAGCTGGGGACGCAGAGAGAGAAAACAGTCACTGTACCCGAGGAGCTGACACTGTAATGAGGATCCCAGACAAACCACCAATGACACAGTTGTGTTATGGGTTAAAGATGACAGATCCCAGGAAACACCTCCGCAGACCTGACAGGAGAGGAGAGAACAGAGGGAGCTTCTTGGATTGAGCAGGAGAAAAGGCTAACTTAATCTTTCCAATCCCACCTCATTCATTCATCCAACACTGATTAAGCAGCACCTGTGTATCAGGCCCTGGACTAAGCACCACAAGGTTTAGGAAGATGAATAAGGCCCAAGTTTCACCCTCAAGTTACTCATAGCTTCTAAGAGAAGATGGAATTAACCAGAGGTAGAAAGGGACCAGTGTGAAAACACCTTACATTGTAGACTGCCCGTCATAAAGCATGGTCCCATCCCTTAGCCCATTGCATCCTCCCGGCTCCATATAGGGATTCCTTTCACCCCCCCATTCAACAGGAAAGTGAGGCTGGGAGATGTTAAATAAACATGAATATAGGTCGCATAGTTGTGGGGTACAACAGTCAGGACTTGAACTCAGGTCTGACTCCAAGTTCAGTGGTCTTTACAGTATGGCATCCACGAGAGGCAAATAAGAGCCAAAGAAGAGAGAGGGGACTCCTGTAGGAGGCAGCGGTGGGCAGAGCCCGGAAGGACGCAGCCGCTCCTCCTCCCAGTCTCAGCCCAGCTCTGCGGTGCAGTGGGCTCCAGATTCCCGTGTGTGCATGCACGCGTGCTCAGCCGTGTCTGACTCTGTGCGACCCCAGGGACTGTAGCCTTCCAGGCTCTTGGTCCTCTTGGCTCGGCTCAGGCCTCTTCCTGATGCTGCGGCCAAGAGAGGCAGCATGAAGGGCGTGTTGGGGAGAGCAGTGCTCTGGCAGGTCTGCTGAAAGCCCAGTGCCTGCTGCCCTGTTACCCTGAGGTTGGAAATGGACACCCTGGTGTTTTGAAATGGGAAGAAAGGGACAGAGGCTGTCGCTTGCCCTGCCTGATCCCCATGGGTCTCGCTGTGGGCAGACTCCGGTCATCTCCTGGGGTTGCCAAGTTGGAGGCTCACAGACCCTGAGCCCTTTGAAGTGAGGGTTTAGTCACTAAGCCGTGTCCGACTCTTGCAACCCCATGGACTGTAGCCAGCCAGGCTCCTCTATCCATGGGGTTTCCCAGGCAAGAACAGTGGATTGGGTTGCCACTTCCTTCTCCAGGGGATCTTCCCGACCCAGGGATCAAACCTGGGTCTCCTGCATCGCTGGCAACCTCCTGCATTGCAGGTGGAGTCTTTACTGACTGAGCTGCCAGGGAAAGGAGACCCGAGAATCCAGCCTCTGTGTTATCCCTGCCAAGTGTTAGCGTTAGTCGCTCAGTCATGTCCAACTCTGTGACCCCATGCATGGATTACACCAGGCTCCTCTGTCCGTGGAATTCTCCAGTAAAGAACACTGGAGTGCATAGCCATGCCCTTCTGCAGGGGATCTTCCCAACCCAAGGCTGGAACCCAGGTCTTCTGCATTGTAGGGGGATTCATTATCGTCTGAGCCACCAGGGAATCCCCACCAAGAACCAGGTTTAAAGGAGCTGGGCTCAGTGGAGTCGGGGATGGTGTGGCCCTCAGAAATTGTCTTCTGGGGTGTCAACTCTACTTTCTGACACGCTAGGGTCGAGGGGGGTGCTCCTGACATTATAGGGGTCAAGGCCTGAACAGTCCGCCCACATGCCTTCGGGACCAGCTTAGGCCTGCACTATGCTGAACTCTGTACCCCGGCTGACCTGGCTTCTCCTGCTCCCCACAGAGGACCTGGTGCAGATGCCTCCGACCCCCCCCAGCAGCCACGGCAGCGACAGCGACGGCTCCCAGAGTCCCCGCTCTCTGCCCCCCTCCAGCCCTATCCGGCCCATGGCCCGCTCCTCCACGGCCATCTCCACCTCTCCGCTCCTCACCGCCCCTCACGTAAGCAGCTGGGGCCGGACTGACCCCAGAATCGAGGAATCCAGTGTCTGGGGGGAGCCCTAAGCCTGATCCCGACCCCCATCAGAACGCAGGAGGTGCCCGCCCCACAGATGGGAGTGAAGATCTTTTAATCGTGCTTGGGGATGAATAGGAAACAGGGGGAGAGTCCAAGAGGCCTGCTGAACCCGCTGGCGGCAGAGCTAAGTCTAGAACTTGACATTCCTGACCTCCAGAGGGACGGCCCAGGCTGCCTCCAAGGAGCACTGTTTGAAGAGCAAAGTTCAGGAGGCCCAGAAGCCCTGGGATGGGTGGGGGACACCTCAGGTCTAGAGGTGGTAGGTGTCCGAAGTGGGTGCTGTTCAGGGGGCCCTGGACAAGTAAGCACTAAGGCTGTGGATTCTGCGATGGGATCTAGGGACCAGCCCTTCCCAACAATATACTGAGGGCCTAACGTGCCAGGCTGCCAGCAACATCCTCAGCACTTGTGACCTGTTACTGGATTTAATTCAGATCCGCCCCTCTTGCAGATGAGGAAACTGAGGTTCAGTGAGCTGGGTGCCTTGCCCAGGTCTTGCCTAGGGTAAATGGCCGAGCTCGGATTTGAATGCAGGGCTGTCTGGTTCCTAACTAGTACATCCTCTTTGCTGCAGAAATTACAGGGGACGTCGGGGCCGCTGCTCCTGACGGAGGAGGAGAAGCGCACCCTGGTTGCTGAGGGCTACCCCATCCCCACCAAACTGCCCCTCACCAAAGCTGAGGAGAAGGCCTTGAAGAGGGTCCGGAGGAAAATCAAGAACAAGGTAAAGCAAGAGGCAGACCCTGGCCCTGCCCTGGGGCTTCCGTGGGGGCGGTGGGGGTCTCTGCTCCCCTGGCCATGCCAGTCCTGAAAATGGGGAGCCCAGGGAGTGGATGCGTGGCCTGGTAACCCTGTGAGGGACAGGGAAGCCTGGCCTACTGCGGTTCACAGGGTCACGGAGAGCCGGATGCAGCTCCGTGATTGAACAATAACAACTCCCGCTGGGGGCTTCCCCCTCTAGATCTCAGCCCAGGAGAGCCGCCGTAAGAAGAAGGAGTACGTGGAGTGTCTAGAAAAGAAGTAAGAGGCCTGGGGCTGGTGGACAGCCCGGGTGGCCTGGGCTCCGCTCCCCAACCTGGCTTCCTCTCCCACCCTCTCAGGGGCTGGGTGGGGGGCATGGGGAGGAGGATGCTGGTGGGCAGGGCAAAGTGGGCAGCAGAGAGACTTCCCTGGTGGTCCAGTGGTTACGACTCCTGGTCGGGGACTAAGATTCTGCGTGCCACACACCATGTGACCCCAAAATGGGGCGGGGGGGGAGTCAGATCTGGGGGCTGCCGCTGAGCTTGTGCCTGCTTGGCCCCCACAGGGTGGAGACGTTTACATCTGAGAACAATGAACTGTGGAAGAAGGTGGAAACCCTGGAGAATGCCAACAGGTGGGTAGTGCCACCTGCGTTCCCCTCTGGCCCCCTGCCCTCCGCAGCCAGTGGCTGGCTCTGGCATAGCTCTGGGAGGCAGGAGGGAGGACAGGCCACTGAGTTGAGGGTGATGCAAATCCCAGACACAGGGAGCCTGTGGCCTGGGACCCTCAGTTTCCCATCCTCCTTTATCCATTCAGAACTCTAGATACCAGACGGGGCTGGCGAGATGCTTAAATGAGGTAATACAGGCCAGCAATAGCAGCAGCCCCTGGGCATTTGTTGAAGTGCTTTGTGCTCAGGCCTCGTGCCAGCCCTGCTGAATCTGGGGAAGGTTCCACAGCCCATGTGTTAACAAGCCCTCAGGTTAATTCTGAGGCACCCTGAAGTTAGAGCCCTGGTGTACATGTTTACGACTCAAAGTGAGTTTCTCAGCCCAGCACGTCAACATCAGCTAGGGGCTTGCAGAAATGCAGAATCTCGGGCCTCTCCCCACACTTAACTTGAATCAGAATCTGCATTTCAGCAACACCCTTAAGTGATTCATGCGCACGACTAAGTTTGAGAAACAGTCTGGAGCCCACACAGGGCCTGGCATGTGGTGGCCACGGAAAGTCACGACTCCGGGGGCGTTTTTTGTGATCTTGGGAAAACTGTAACATGTCTCTGGGCCCCAGTTTCTCTGTCTGCATGGAGACGATGGAAGCGGTATCTCCCCAGATTCGTGTGACGATGCCATGAGACCTAGCAAGTATAGGGCCTGCACCGTCCTTGGCATTTGAGAATGCTCCCTTCATGTTAACTTTTCTTCTTCTCTTTTTCTGGCTGTTATTCTGAATTCTTGTTAGTGACCAGTCATGAGCCCACAGTAGGTCTTTAATAATTGTTCGCTGGGAGTAATTAAAACGGCAGCCAGCAGCTGGTAGGGAGCAGGTGCTCAACAGAAGGCTTTTTCCTTCTTTCCTTCCTTCTCCCCCAGCTTCTCCAGCGGGATCCAGCCACTCCCCTGACTGACCTGGAGAATGCCCCCCTGACTCAGGGAAGAGGGGTGGGAGCCCTCGCCCCTCACCCCCTTCCTCTGGCCCAGATTCCGCTCTGGTCCTAAATAGGGCCAGGCCCTTGGAGCTATTTCGCCACCTGCTGTACATTCTGGGAACTGCAACCGCATGGACTGGCTGGGCGGGAGGGAAGAGATGATTCAACATTTCTTCACCAAGGGTGGGCTGATTCCTTGCTGGGGAGGACCCAGTCCCTGCCCTCAGGGAGCCCCCACAGTTAGCGAAAGAGACTGACGTGGATGTTCAGCCGCTCAGCCGTGTTCAGACACGTTAGATTTCCTCTCTTTGCGACGCTGTGTAATGACATACAAATTTGTAAATAAATGAAGTGTTACAGGTGCTGTGATAAAAGCAAAAACAGCGACAAAATTAACAAAAATGGTAGCTACCATTCCCCGCATGCTCACTCCTCACCATGTACCAGGCCGCTGCCAGACACGTCCTCCTTATCAGCTCAGGGTAGAAGGAGGGAAGGTCAGTTTAGCTATGGCTGGTGCAGGGTTAAAGAAAAAAAAGAAGGTGACCTCAGCCCAGGTGAGCTAGACCTGCCTCCAACCTCCGCTTTGGCCAAGAGAAGCCTCACGGGGCCCCTCTGAGCTCCCACAGGGTGACCCAGTTATTCACCGTGAAGCGGGCGCCAGGTGCCTCGGCCACGCCACAGAGGAGCCAAGCGGGAAGTGACCTTTTTCTGCCTTGAGTGAAGCGGGCACTTCGTGTGGAAGCCAAGGCTAGAGCCAGCCCAGGGGCCCCCACCCCCACCCCGCACCCGGGGGGAGCTCCAGGAGGCAGGGATGCCTGCGGGCTGGGTCAGAGCCGCCGGGTGACCGCTCTGCCCCCCTTAGGACTCTGCTCCAGCAGCTGCAGAAACTCCAGACTCTGGTCACCAACAAGATCTCCAGACCTTACAAGATGGCCGCCACCCAGACTGGGACCTGCCTCATGGTAGGTCACTGTCCCCTCACCACAGAGCCGCCGGCGGCCCGGTCTTCCCCCCGGCCGGTTTTCAGGGGAGTTGGGGGTGGGGGGCGGCGTGCAGAGCTTTCAGGGACCGGCAATATTGTCGGCAGCGTCACCAGGGTCAAATATCCTCCCAGCCTCTTTCACCAAAGCCCATGGAACCTTCCGGAACATGACCTTCCCTGACTGGTTCTGACACGGTGTGGATGTGTAGTGACTCACAGGAACCCTGCTAGGGGATGACAGGCCAAGCGCCGTGAGGAGGCAGCCCCTGAGGAGGAGGCCGCCCCTGAGGAGCCAGTCGGGGGATGGGCCTGGGGCGACGCGGGGGAAGTATGGACCTGTCTCTCTCTAGCGTGTGTGGCGGGGTGCCCAGGCTGTGGCCGCGGCCTCTGCCGGCTTCTTTTCCGCGTTCCCTATAGCTGTACAGCCTGTTGCCTCCGGGTTAATCACTGCCCCCGGGCCCTCTGAGATCCTCTAGCTGACAGGTGGCAAAGCCGGAGTAGAGGCAGGTGTTAGTTTGGGCTCGGTGACTCTTATTAGCTCCCCATGCTGGCCAGTCTTCCTGGGAACCCTGCTGGGGATCTGGTGTGAAGATATGTCCCCGTCCCTTGCCCCAGCCTCAATCTCCTCCAGCACCTACCCCTTCCTTCCTTTCCTGATTCCTTCCCACCCCAGAGGTGATAGCCACACTGGCCAACTCCCTCTCTTTTTCAATGCTGCCTGGGGTGGCCTCTCTCCAATGGGCTGAGATGGCCTGACAGCCTTCACCTTCTCCTCCACCACATGGGCTCTGGGAGCAGATTTCCTGAAAAAAATGATGAGCCTTTGGCCCCCACTGGCTCATGGTGGGGGAGGGGGAGGGCTTTGGGGGTGGCCTGGGTTGCAGCCCTCCCCTGGCCCGGCTCTGCCCACCACACTCTCTCCACTTCCAGGTGGCAGCCTTGTGCTTCGTCCTGGTGCTGGGCTCCCTCGTGCCCTGCCTCCCTGCGTTCTCCTCTGGCTCCCAGACTGTGAAGGAAGACCCGATGGCCGCTGACAGCCTCTACACCGCCAGTCAGAGTGAGTGCCCCAAGCAGGGCTGCCCTCCCCCCACACCAGCCCCAGCTTCCGGGCAGAAGACAGACGCAAGTGAGGAGCCAGGTCCGGGGCTGACTCGTTGCACCTTCCCATTTTGCAGATGGGGAAACTGAGGCCTTTCCCGAGGGTCTACGATTTGTTCAATGTTAGTTATAGAATTAGGACCACAATGCAGAGCCCCTGATTCCCAGCCCACCCAGGAGTGGCTTGGCCAGCGGGGGGCAAGGGGGGAAGGTTTAGGGAATAACAAGAATGTTCCCACCCTATCCCCCATGTATTATGGTGCCAGCTGGTAGGGGGCATCTGCTAAGCCACCATCAGTGTTTTTCAACTGGGATAGCAAGTGAGTTTCAGCTCCAGGGCCATTTTCCATAAGATGGTGGTGGCTGCATGAAGCACTGCTAAAGACTCTGAGGCCCCGTTCAGGATCAACAGGAAGGGGTGGTGAGATCCACGGGTAATGTCTGTCACGGGCAGAAGCGTGGGGCTGAGCTAGTTACCACCCCGCGGGGCTTGTGAGGACTGTTAAGAACATGGAGTTTCCCAGTCAGTCATATCTGCCCCTCGCTAAGCGTGTGAGCTCGGGCGTGTGTCTGAAGCATGCTAAATTTTAATCTCTTATCTCGAAAATGGGAGTTACCAGTTCCACGCTTATTGAGCATGTTTGCTCTGAAGACTGAATGACATGGTGCATGAAGGCTCTCGGTACAGTTCCTGGTACACAGCAGGCTCTTACTAAATGAACACCAGTTGCTCCCTTTTTGATGAGCTTGAAAAAGGAGAGAAAAGACATGACATGCAGTGGCAAGGGGAGAACCGGCACAGGGGGCAGCAAAGAACAGTGTGGGTTTCCGGAGGCAGAGGATACTTCAGACAGACCTCCAGAGGGACTTCCAGACGGTCCCTCATCGCCTCCTGGAGCGAGTCATCCAGCAGGGCAGGAGGAGGAAAAGGAAACAGATGGGAGGTTGGGGAGAGAGAGAGCTAGGCGCTGGGGAGGAGTGAGTTTCTAGAAGGAGGGATGCTGCGGGGAGAATGAGTTAGGCCTGCAGGCCCTTGAGGGGAGGGAGCAGCCTTGGGGAGGGTTAGGGGAAGAGGAAGCAGAGGCGGGGAGTGAAAACCCCTCCCTGGACCAGATCAGCCCGGAGAAGGAGAGGAGAGGTAGTTGCTGAGGGAGGTGGGTGGCAGAGATGCCAGATCCTGAGCGGCACGTGTCCGTTTTCTCAAGGCCAGGGGGGTCTGTGTGATGGGAGGCACAGGGGACCTCGAAGAGGAAGGAATGGAAATTGGGGGAGTGGGATTAGGGGGAGGAGGAGGGGTGTTGATGGACAAAAGCAGAGTCAGAGGAGCGCAGGAATGAATGAGCCCCTCGGAGTGAACGAGGTGGGTTTCAGGCTCAGGGTCTGCACAGGACTGGGCGAAGGGGAGGAGGTGACCCCTGGAGCAGGCTGGCCCATGGAGCTGGGGCAGCGCACAGATCCAGGGGCCCTGCCCAGGCAGACCGTGAGGTCAGGGCCCTGAGGGTGAGGAGGGTGCTGGCGGATCCTGGAGTCAGGCGGGGCCGGGGTCTGCAGCTCAGCCACCGTGCATCATCCTTAGTCTGGGACAACATCCCTGACCACCTGGAGCCTCAGTGACCTGTTCTGTGAAATGGACCTAAAAACATCTCATTCCAAGAGTTTCTGTTAATGATTTGATATAGGTTAAAGGATGCCAACAATGTCTGATAGGCATGGTAGATATCCAACAAATGTGTTTTCTCTTTTTCTCATCTCCCTGAGGGGTAAACTGGGGCCTCAAATAGGGGAAAGGTTTATTCAAGGTCTCACAGGAAGGGAGTGGTTCAGTAGGATGAGCCAGCTCTCAGATGCCCCAGCCCAGTGCCCTCTGCTTAGGGAGCGCTAACTCGCTCTGAGCACAGTTTCAGTCACTCTGTTATCTCACTGAAACCTCATATCAACAGGAGGTTGGCCCCTAGTATTCCTATTTTACAGATGAGCAAGCTCAGAAAGGTGAAAGCAAAGGCATGGTTTGCCTGCAGTCACACAGCTGGGAATCATTAGGGCTGGATTCAGATCCAGGCCTGAAAGAGTCCAGGGCCCAGGTTCTTGACCCCTGGGCCCTGAATGCAGCCTAGACCGGGAGGGAGCCTTGGCACCGTGGCTCACCCTGAGCTCCTTCTCCAGTGCCCTCCCGGAGCCTCCTGTTCTACGACGAGGGAGCAGGCTCATGGGAGGATGGCCGCAGTGCCCTGCTGCCCGTGGAGCCCCCGGATGGCTGGGAGATCAAGCCCGGGGGGCCGGTGGAGCAGCGGCCCCAGGACCACCTGCAACATGACCACCGGGACAGCACCCACGAGACCAGCAAGTACCTGAGTGAGGCCTGGCCGAAGGACGTCAGCGGGAACAGCACGAGCCCTGACTTCTCCCACCCTAAGGAGTGGTTCCATGAGAGGTGGGTGGGCGGCCCCTTCCCTCCCTGGGGTCCCAGGCTCCACCCAGCCTCCGCCCACCCCTGGTCCCCGCGTTGTCAGCCACACCCTCCCATGGCCCCCATCCCTCCCAAGTCCAAACCCAGCTTGCAGAGGGGCAAGAGGGTCCTCCCCAGACAGAGTCACCCCTGACTTCTCTTCTCTCTCCAGGGATCTGGGCCCCAACACCACCATCAAGCTCTCCTAGGCTGTGCCAAGACCCAGGACACAGGGCGTACCTCTGGTACTCAGAAGAGGGGTCGTCCTGCTCACCAACCCGGATCCGGCTCGTACCCCTGCCCCCTGGGGTCCCATCCCAGGAGAAAGGGTTCCACTCCCCCCGCCCACCAGCCCCTCTTTGCCCTAGATCTTGACCGGGGCCCCCCTTCCCCCCCACATTTGGACTGTTCCCTTGGGCCAACCACTGTGTTCTCACCCCCTCCCTCCCACAACCATCCGTCCTTCTTAGATAAACCACTCACTGAGTCACCCACCTCCTTTCTCATAATGACCAAGAGGACCACTGCCTCCCTGCCCCACCCCGACCACATACACACACAGACACATCAACAGACCGACCCACTAAGCCCCTCCCCTCCCCCCCACTGTACAGAGACCAAGAACAGAAATTGTTTGTAAATAATGAACCTTATTTTTTATTATTGCCGATCCCTAAGATATTGTATTTTACAAGTCTCCCTCCTACCTTCAACCCTCCCTTGTTTTGTATTTTATGAAGTTAGTGCGGGCTTTGCTGCTCCCTGGCCCAGGGGAGAGGGTCCCCCCCAACCCCTCACCTGGCCTCCCCCCTGCCGCTGCCCAAGCTGCTGGGCCTTTTTAATTGCCAAACCGCTTCACCCATCAGCTCAGCACATGCTTTAAGAAGGCAAAAGTAAAAAAAAAAAAAATGATGCAGCATCAATCCCCGACTTTGTGCCTTTCTTCATGGGAGGGGTCGTGGGGGGTGGGACTGGAGATGAAGGAACAAGAAGGGTAAGTTTATCTGGGGGCTTCCCAAGGGGCACTAGTGGTAAAGAACCCGCCTGCCAACGCAGGAGACATAAGAGATGCCGGTTTGATCCCTAGATCGGGAAGATCCCTTGGAGGATGGATGGCTACTCACTCCAGTGTTCTTGCCTAGAGAATCCCATGGATAGAGGAGCCTGGTGGGCTATGGTCCATAGGGTCGCAAAGAGTTGGACAGGTCTGTCGGACAGGAACAGGGACTTAGCACGCACGCAAGTTTATTTTATATCTGACCAGTAGTGATCGAGGGTGAGGGGTTCAAGAAGGCATTTGTATCGGGTCCCCTCTTCCAGCCAGGCACAGAATTCAAATTAGATGGCGAAAGAATTCTGCGGCAATCCCCCTACCCCAAGGCTCCTCCCAGTTCCTACTACTACTGTGTATGGAAGCAGAGCGGCATATAGGCCAGCACCGAGCTGGCCTTTAAGGGTGGGAACTGTGAGCAATGTGTGTCCAGGCTGGCCAGACGCTATGCCGGGGGCTGTACGCACAATACCCAGGCTGGTCCTCCTTGTTCCTGCCCACTTCTTACTTTCTTGTATCATTGCCTCATCTGCATGAGAGGAGCACACTTCAGAGTAAAAAGAGCTGCCTTTGGCCACTGGAACTGCCACTTGCTAGCCATGTGCAGTGGGCAGAAGTCCAATATGGCCTCCACCCTGGGGTGCACACCCAGGGTCATCCCTTCCCCTAGGGTCTGCAGGGGACCTGTGCATGTCAGGGATGCCACTCCCATAGTTAAGTGACCTTTAATGGAAAAAGTAAAGGGGTTTTGCAGGTGTAATGAAGGTCCCAAATCAGTTGATACTGAGTTAATTAAACGGGAGGGACTTCCCTGGTGGTCCAGCGACTAACACTCATGCCCCCAAAGCAGGGGGCCCTAGTTTCAACCCCTGGTCAGAGAACTAGATCTCGCATGCCACAAATAGGATGTGAGGTGGCCAAGCAAATAAATACTAAATAAAATAATTTTTTTTTAAGGGAGACCACCCTGAGTGGGCCTGACTTAATTGGGTGAAAGCCATTAAAAGAGGGACTGAGCCCTTCCCAAAGAGGGAGTCTCCCGCTGGCCTTAAAGAAGCTAAGAGCCGTGTTCCGTACCACATGGAGGGGGCAGCCTCTAGGCTCTGAGGGCCTCACGCTCCGGTTGGATTCTGCCAACCACCTGAGCAGCTTAGAAGAGGACCCCCAGCTCCCGATGATGCCCGCACCCAGCCAACACCTGGGCGCCCACCTGGGGAGGGCCTGCGCACAGCACCCAGCCAAGCTGAGCCCTGAGCGGCAGACAGGGAGGTCACACCTGTGCTGCCTTAAGCCTCCGTGTTTGCTGTAATTCGTTATGCAGTGTAGGAAACTGAGACGCCATGTCACCTGAACCTACCTGAGCCTCCACTTCCCCACCTTGTAAGAAAAGAAGGTAAATAACATTCAGTGCATGAGGTTATTGGGAATTCAGTGAGGTAAGTCATACAAGGGGTTTAGAACAGGACCCAGTGCACACTGACTCTGAGAAAGATTAACTGTGCCTTTAAAATATATGTGTGTGTGAGTCGCTTAGTCAGGTCTGACTCTTTGTGACCCCATGGTCTGTCTATGGAGTTCTCCAGGCAAGAATACTGGAGTGGGTTACCATTCCCTCTCCAGGGGATCTTCCCAACCCAGGGATCGAACCCAGGTCTCCTGCATTGCAGGCAGATTCTTTACCATCTAAGCTATCAGGGAAGCCCCTTTTAAATTATATATATATATATATATATATATATGTAAACTAATTTATCTATTTATTTATTTGGCTGTACTGGGTCTTGTGTGGCATGTGGCATGTAGACTCTTAGTTTCAGTATGTGGGCTCTAGTTCCCTGACCAGGGATCGAACCCTGACCCCCCACATTGGAAGCACAGAGTCTTAGCATGAGGAAGTCCCTAGCTGTGCCTTTAGAGATAAGTATTCATACAATGAGCTAAGGGCCAAGCGAGGGGTGCTGTTACAGCACAGAAAAGGGTGCCTCCCCCAGACAAGTGGCAAGGGCTTCCCGGAGTAGGTGACATGAAAGACTGTTGGAAGTAGGCAGGAGAGAGAAAGGGGCATCCCAGAAAGAAATGGCACAGGCAAAGCCCTCAAAAGTGGGAGAAAGAGCAGGAAAACTTCAAGAAAACCTCAAATAGCTCAGACTAGCCGGAGGGTAGAGAGCAAGAATGCTGAGAACTGAGGTTGGATAGTGATCAGGGGCCACAGCCAGAAGGCCTTGAATGCCTGGATCAGGCCGTCAACCCTTATCACACAAGCATGATAGTTTCATACTCAGAAGCAGGGACTGCGGTGGGATGGCACCTGGGTCAGCTGCCCACCAGAGAGGAAGACGGACAAGACCAGACAGAACTCTAGAGCTTTGGAACTGGCCTTCAAGGCCCATCCTATCTCCCCGTTCTCCCACAGCCTCATCTAGACTATTTGATGTGGACCTCATTGCCTGCTGCTGCTAAGTCACTTCAGTCGTGTCTGACTCTGTGTGACCCCGTAGACGGCAGGCCACCAGGCTCCGCAGTCCCTGGGATTCTCCAGGCAAGAACACTGGAGTGGGCTGCCATTTCCTTCCCCAGTGCATGAAAGTGAAAAGTGAAAGTGAAGTCGCTCAGTCGTGTCCGACTCTTCGAGACCCCGTGGACTGCAGCCTGCCAGGCTCCTCTGTCCATGGGATTTTCCAGGCAAGAGTACTGGAGTGGGTTGCCATTGCCTTCTCCGCTAAACTACGAAGGCCTTTTAAAGCAAAGGCATTAAAGTCTGGGCTCTGGGCCAAAGCTATGATTATTATTAACAAGAACTTTTAGCTCAACCCCCTTTCCTGATTGATTCATCCATTCCCTCTATTAGTCACTCAACAAACTGCTTTCAAAGGTCCCCCAGGATTATGGAGGTGGCTGGGAAGTGAACCAGTCATCAGGCCCAGTGTGATGGAGGGGTGCTAAGGAAATACAGAAGAGTGTCATGTAGTTCAGATTCCATGGATCAGGGAGGACAACTTGGAGGAGGTGGCCTTTGACTGAGTTTTTTTTTAATATGTATGTATGTATGTATTTGGCTGTATCAGGTCTTAGTTGCAGCACTCAGGATCTTTGTTGCAACATGCGGGATCTTTCGTTGAGGTGCACGGGCTCTCAAGTTCTGGTGCACTGGCTTAGCTGCTCTGCAGCATGTGGGATCTTAGTTCCCTGACCAGGTATCAAACTCACATCCTTGCCTTGCAAGGTGGATTCTTAACCACTGGACCACCAGGGAAGTCCCTTGACTGAGTCTTAAAGGGTGGGTAGGAGTCGGCAAGGTATAGAAGAGCTTAGAGTGTTTGGGGTGCAGAGAATATCATGCAGACATGTAGCCATGAAAAGCAGGGCTAGGACTGGGGTGAGGCAAAGGGGTGGTTAGGGTGCAAAATTTAAGGAGGCACTTGTACAGCCCTGGGAATGAGCACCTCCTTAAATGTGGCACTCCAAAGTATCACACTTGCCTCAACCTCCTCCTGGCCCTGATGGAAAGTATGGCCCTTGCAGGGATCTAAAGAAAAAAAAAGTATTTTATCCTGAAGGTGATAGAGAGTTACTGAATGTTTTTAAACCAGAGAGTGAGATAATCAGATTTGCCTGTCCTGGGGCTCTAGGGGGATAGAGAAAAGATAAGACAGATTCTGGAGATAATTAGAGGGAATTATCAACAGGCTTTGACATCAAATTGGCTGTGGGGTGCAAGAGTGAGGCTGGAGCCTGGCATGACATCTAGATGTCTGACTTCGAGGCCATGGTGGCAGATAAGACCGTTTGCTGAGACAGGGAATGCCGGAGGAGGAGCAGGTTTGGAAAGAAAAAGAACTCACTTTAGCACATCTTGCATTTGAGCTGCCTGTAGAGAGTTCACATTAGCATGCAAGTCTAGGACTTGGCGGAGAAGGATCCCAGGCGGAGATTAGGAAATTGTCAGCATCCAGGTGGTATGTTAAAATCTTGGATCTGCGTAAAGGGAAAAGAGACTTGGGGCGGAACTACAGGGAAGGTGGACATTAAGAGATGGTGGAAGAAGGGGAGTAAATGAGAAGGCTGTGCAGGAATGGTCAGAGAGGGGAGAAAAACTGAGAGAGGTGAGTGTCTCGGAAACTGATGCAGAGAGCTTCTGGGAGTGGAGCTCACAGCTGTCAGATGCCGTCTGAGAGGCTGGGAGAGATCAGAAGACAAGGTGTCCATTTGCTTTGATAATGAGGTCACCGGTGGCTGTGGCTGGAGCTGTGTAGGGGAGAACTGGGCCAGAAGGGAGACCGGGGTGGAAATGAGAACAGGTGGGATGGATGTGAAGACTGAAGCAGACGGGGGACGCAGTGAACACATGTCACCAAGGGTGGCATCAAGAGGGGATGTAGTGGCGATCAAGAGCACTTTGGGACTGCTCTTTCAGACGAGGGAGAGATGGCCACTATTAATTCTAGAAAAACATCTTCTGCTTCACTGACTACGCTAAAGCCTTTGACCGTGTGGACCACAGCAAACTGAGGAAATTCCTTAAAGAGATGGGAATACCAGACCACCTTACCTGCCTCCTGAGAAATCTGTATGCAGGTCAAGAAGCAACAACAGTTGGAACTGGACATGGAACCCCAGACTGGTTCAAAATTGGGAAAGGAGTATGTCAAGGCTGTATATTGTCACCCTGCTTATTTAACTTCTATGCCAAGTATATCATGTGAAATGCCAGGCTGGATGAGTCACAAGTTGGAATCAAGATTGCCAGGGAGAAATAGCAGCAACCTAGATATGCAGATGATAACACAGATATGCAGATAATAATGCAGAAAGCAAAGAGGAACGAAAGAGCCTCTTGATGAAGGTGAAAGAGGACAGTGAAAAAGCTGACTTAAACGATAACCCTATATGCAAAACAGAAAAAGAGACACAGAAGTACAGAACAGACTTTTGAACTCTGTGGGAGAAGGTGAGGGTGGGATGTTTCGAAAGAACAGCATGTATATTATCTATGGCGAAACAGATCACCAGCCCAGGTGGGATGCATGAGACAAGTGCTCGGGCCTGGTGCACTGGGAAGACCCAGAGGAATCGGGTGGAGAGGGAGGTGGGAGGGGGGATCGGGATGGGGAATACGTGTAAATCTATGGCTGATTCATATCAATGTATGACAAAACCCACTGGAAAAAAAAATAATAATAAAGGAGAAATTGGAAAAAAAAAAAAAAAAGATTCACATAGGGAAAAAAAAAAAAGAAAGAAAAAGCTGACTTAAACTCAACTTTCAAAAAAAGAAGATCATGGCATCCAGTCCCATCACTTCATGGCAAATCGGTGGGGAAAAAATGGAAACAATGACAGACTTTTTTTGGGCTCCAAAATCACTGTGAACAGTAACTGCAGCCTTCAAATTAAAAAAACACTTGCTCCTGGGAAGAAAAGCTATGACAAACCTAGACAGGTATTAAAAAGCAGAGACATCTCTTTGCCAGCGAAGGTCCATATAGTCAAAGCTATGGTTTTTCCAGTAGTCATGTCTGGATGTGAGAGCTGGACCATAAAGAAGGCTGAGCACCAAAGAATCGATGCTTTCAAACTTGTGCTGGAGAAGACCCTTGAGAGTCCCTTGGACAGCAAGGAGATCAAGCCAGTCAATCCTAAAGGAAATCAAGCCTGAATGTTCATTGGAAGGACTGATGCTGAAGCTGAAGCTCCAGTGCTTTGGCCACCTGACACGAAGAGCCAACTCATTGAAAAAGACCCTGATGCTGGGAAAGATTGAGGGCAGGAGGAGAAGGGGACGACAGAGGATGAGACGGTTGGATGGCATCATCAACTCAACGGACACAAGTTTGAGCAAACTCCGGGAGATGGTGAAGGACAGGGAAGCCTGTCATGCTTCAGCTGATGGGGTCACAAAGAGTCGGAGAGGACTGAGCAACCGGAGAACAACAATATCTCTAGAAGACAAGGAGTCAACAGAGAGGGAAGATGATGGCTGATGGGAAGTGGGAGTGGAGGAAAGGAAGGGATCCAGGGAGCAGGTAGAGAGATCCACTTTGGCCTGGAGAAGCCTAGATAGAAATGGAGGGCACTGTGTGACTGAAGAACATGGAGAGACAGGAAACTGAGGGAGACCCCCTATGACTGTGAAGTTTGAGGACAAGACAATGGGGAGCATGGGAGCTGCACTGGGGGGCGAGGGGCAAAGTTTGAAATAGTTGCTCAGAAGAATGGGACCCACAAATAATTATAGGGTGTCTCTCACATGCATGGAACAATGCTACCTTGGGGCACAAATAAGACCCAGCTCCTGATAGCAAAGGGCTTGAAATCTAGCATCCTCTCATTATTGATTTGTGGCCATCTGCCAGGCATTGGACTGAGAACTTTACAAGCCCCAGTTAGGAATCAAAATAATCCTAAAGGGTGAGCATTTTTTTAAAACTGAAGAACGTGAGGTTCAGAGAGGTCAAATGACTTGACCAAGGTCAAACAGCTAGTAAGTGGCAAAGTGGGTATTTGAAGACAGGGCTGGGGCTTTCCTGCTGGCTCAGTGGTAAAGACTCCACCTGCCAAGGCAGGAGACACGGGTTCAAGATCCCTGATCTGGAAAGATCCCACATGCAGAGGAGCCACTGAGCCCATGAGCCACAATTACCGACCCTACACGCCCTCGAACCTGTCCTCTGCAACATGAAGAGTCGCAGCAAGGAGAAGCCAGCGCACCCCAAGCAGAGAGGAGCCCGGCTCGCCACACCTAGGGAAAAGCCCTCGCAGCAATGAAGACCTGGCACAGCCAAACGTAAACAAAGAAAGAAAACTGCAAAAAGAAGACAGATCTGTTTGGCTTCAGAGCTCATGTTCCCCTCCGGCTCTGCAGCTCTCACCCCAGCACCCCTTCCACCTTCCTTCCCCCCAACCCAGCTCTTAATCTGGCACAAGACCCAAGCATACTGGGGCTTCCTGGAGCCCAGGGTTTGGCAAGCGGGTCAAAGTGTGGTCATCTGCAGTCGTGACCCTATGTCCATCCATCCCAGACAGTCCTCCCCGCCTGTGTCGGGAAGCAGGGTTACCTCCCGCGTGCAAGCCACCTGTTGACACCCCGCCTCCTCAGCACTGTGTCACTGTCCCCAAGGGGGCCCCTCCCCAGTATGTCCCCAGGGATGGAGCTGCAGCCTTCACACTGTATTGTCAGCCCTGGCAGCTGGCACTGCCCCCCCCCACACACACACACAAACACACACACGTGGTGGCTTTCCTGAGGCCAGTCACCCTGCTCAGATTGCCACAACAAACCCTTTGTTACACCTGGAAACCAAAGCTCTGGCAGCATAGAGAGCAGCTGTGAGTGATGCCCCGGAGCTGGGATGGGCTGGGGCAAGGCTCCAATTCCGGAGAGTGGACCACCCCAGAAGCCATCTGACCAAATGGGGCACCTATTTGACGAGGGTAACAGGTGCCCCTTGGGGCACTGGGAGGGAGGAGACAGGCTAGGAACTCACCTCCAAAGAAGCCTGAATCTCTTGGTCATCAGAGTGACAGTTAAGAGCGTGCGTCTGACATTCCTGCTTCACTTCTGTGTATGACCTTGGCAAACGACCAAACCTCTCAAAGCCTCAGCATCCTCGTCTGTAAAATAGTACCCACCCTCATAAAGCTGCTGGGAGGGATAACTGAAAGCTTGCCCACGAAGTTCTTAACACAAGGTCAGTTAGGCAGCAAACACTCAAAAGGCATTAGCTATTATTTTCTGAGTGCAGAGGCGAGCGAGGAGGTCAGGCTGGTGGTGGGGGAGGGGGCCTTTCGTTTTTCCCTTGGATTCTTGGGAAGAGGGCAGAGCCACACAGCTAAAAAATGATGCAGTCAGCAGCTGGTCCTAAGTCGGGGAGGTGTGAGGACAGAGGGGAGAAGCTTCCATTTAAAAAGGATTGAGAGGGGAGAGCTGGGCAAAGAGTCGACCAAAAAACCCACCTGGAAACTCAGCAGCTAAGCAGCTGTGAGGGAATGTCAAATCCAAGCTACCCCGGGCCTGGCTGTTTGGAAAATTAGCAATCCTAGGGGCCATCTCAGGGGCAAAGATGTGGGGGCAGGGAGGAGCTCTCAAGGGCCTCACCTCCCCCCGACTCCCCTCTACCTGCCTCCCTCACCCCCCCTACCCTGAGACAGGACTTCTTTAGAACTTGGCTTTCCAATGCAAGCTCCCCAGTGGTCAAGATGCTTAATGCAATTCCATTTATTCCATTCATCCAAGATGGAATTGATAGACCAGAAGAGACGGGGAAGGCAGAATGGAGGCGCTGCCTTTGGGGCATTTAAAGATGAGGGAAACAGGCCAACGTGAGGCTGTTACTGTGTGGCAGGCAGCCCGTGGGGAGCGGAAAACGGCATGAGTTCTGGGGCCAAAAGACCTAGATTTAAACCCTGGCTCACCACTCACTCACCTCACCTGAGCCATCTTGGAGCAAATAAATCACTTGAATGACATCTCAGGGTCCTCATCTGTAACATGGAGGAAGCGATAGCATCTACCACCCGGGCTTGTGGTAAGAATCAAATGAGATGTTAGTTATTGTTAGAGGGTGAAGGGGAATGCCCGGAGAGGGGCCCAGGAAGCAGTTACGGGGCTGTAGGAGGCAGACGTCTGTAGTGGAGGGTCGGGGAGGGCCTTATGGGGGATGTGGCATGCGAGAATGGCCTTGGACAGATGGGCAGGATTTCAGAGAAAGGGACATACTGCCAGCAATGGGAACAACAGGAGCAAAGGCGCAGAGCAGGACGGCCACTGTAGGGCTGGTGAGAGTCGGAGGAGCCCTGAGCAGCACAGCTCTCCCCCTCTGTAATCCCTTCTCTACCTCTGAGAGTCTGGTCCCTCCCACCTTCCGGGGCTCAGAGTCAGCGGGGAGAGATCAGACACACTAGACTAGATACCAGGTACAGAGGGCAATGGGGCCTGGGAAGAAAAAGAGTGCCTTTCAGCTGAAGCCATCCAGGGAGACTTCCTAGAGGTGGAGGCATTTCAGCGGATCCTCCAAATTTGAAGTACAGCAACAGAAGATTTCAGATGAACGATGCTATACAGGGCTGATGCCAACTCCCAGAATATGGAGCACAGATGAGTGGCAGGAAATGGATGGAATCGGAGAATAGGATGTGGGGAGGTGAAGGCAGGCCTTGAATGCCAGGCTAAGTACAGGTGAGGTGGGGCGGGCACTAAATACTGCAGAGGGAGAGTAAATGCTGTGGTCAAAGTGAGGCTGGAGGTAGATTGGGCCCCCCGCTCCCCCAGGGTAAAGCGATTGGAGATTCATTCCCTGTGGACCGAAACTCCAAGAGGAGAATAGCCAGACAATTAAGAGAGGCAGCTAGGCCCTGCCCAGACCACATATTTCTCGTTCTCGAAGTCAGGAGACCTCTTAGACTACACAGGTGCAGAAAAGGCTCCTTGGAGGTCAAAACGTGAGTTATGTCAAGGGATGTTCTACCAATAGCCTCTGCGGTAGAATCCACCTTGGCCAAGAGATGCATGTGCACACATTCAAAGATCTTGAGATCTGCCAAATATGGACTGTGAACCAGGCAAATCAGAATGATTGGCCAAAGGAAACCCAGGAGAAACACCCCATACAAGTAACTCAAACTGCCACGGGGCACGACTCAGGGACTCTTCCTCTAGTCTGCCCGTGTGTCTACCCACAAGTACTGTACTCTTTTCCTTTTAATAAATACTCCACTTGCTTCGATACTGTCTGTCTTAGGTGAGGGCGCTTGGCACTGATCACTGGTCTAGGGGCTAAGATCTGGTGCTTTCACTGCCGTAATCCAGCAGCTCCAATCTCTGGCGGGGAACCCAAGCCCCACTCCAAGCCGTTGCAGGCCACCCGAGATCAAAAGGTCAACTTCAGAAAGATGAGTCTAGGGTAGTGGATAGGAGGCATTAGATCTGAGAAGTTACCCCAGGTCCTGCCATCACCCAGACAAAAGGTTCAAGTGCAGAACATCCAAGGACAAGAGGAGATGCTGCAAGGAGGAACCATGGGATTTCCAGGGAGAAGAAGATGAACCTCAAAGAGACCTCTAGTCTTTCCTTCCTGAGCTGGGTTCTCCCCTCTCCCGACCCAGAGATGGATTCAATCTTCTGGGAGACCCTGGCCCAGGGCTTTCAGGGGACAGGCCACAGGAGGCTGCAGGCTCTGCATCCCACACCCTCTGGCATCTGGGCAGGGTTCAGCGGAGAGCTAGGCCTAGAGAGCTAACACTTTACCTGCAATCAAGTCCATCCTCAAATTCAAGGCATCCTGGCCCTTGTTGCCCTTCTTGCGCCCCTTCTTCAAATCTAATTGGGTCTCTCAAGTCCCGTGGCACCGACGGGGTTAAAGCCAGCTCGTGTCACCGCCCCCGCCAACATCTCCCACCCCGCCCCCCCCAACCTGCCCGCCGCCGCGGCGAATGCCGAAGCCGGAAAGCGCGGGCCGAGGGGGGTGCATCACTGCCGCTGAGTGACGGGCGGGCCTTTGATTGGCAGCTGCCAGGCGGCGGGGTACAGGGGAGGGGGCCCGGGGGTGGGCTTTGGCGGGCGCCCAGAGCCGGGTTCGTGCCCGCCGCGGCCGGGCCGGGCTCGCTCCTCCGGTGCCCGAGCCGGGCTGGAGCGGCGGGGCGGCGCCCTCCCCTGTACCCCGCGGGCGGGCGGGTGTCTCTAAGGTGACAGTCCGGGTGCGCGGCAGCGGCTGTGGCTGCAGGAGCGCGCTCGGCGCCCGGGCTCGGGCTCCAGCCGTCCGGGGGGCGCCCCCAGCGCTCACCACGCAGCACCCTGACACCCACCAAGACCGCTCCCCCGAGGGGCGCGGGTGGCTCCCCGCCGGCCCTTGTCGGGCGCGGCTCCCAGCAGCCGTCTGAGCCCCTGACGTCGGGAGGGACGTGCGGGACCGCGCGCTCCCCACCCCCCAACCCCCGCCTCGCGGCCCCGGGCTCGGAAGGAAGGGAGACTGAACTTGAGCAGGGAACCCCGAAAGGCCGCCGGAGCCGCGGGAAGCGGGCGGCCGCAGGATGGCCGAGGGGCCGGGCGGCGGAGGGCCCCGCGGGGACGGGGCTGGCGGCGGCCGGGCGGCCGAGGAGGAGGTGGTGCGAAGGCGCTGCCGGCGAGGCCAGGAGGCCGAGGCACCCCGGAGCGGGGCCGCCGGACCCCCGGTGGAGGAGCGGTTCCGCCAGATGCACCTAAGGAAACAGGTGTCTTACAGGTAAGGAGGATGCGGGCAGAGGGGAACCCACCGCTTGGGACCACCCCCACCTTCCATCAAGACTCATGGGGCACCTGCCTGGCAGGCCCTGGGGGTTCAGAATCGACTACCAGAGGGTCTCTGTCGTCTGTGTCCACGGGGGAGCTTCTGCGGCCCTTCCTCTAATGAACGTGTAATAGTGAAAGCCCTGTTCATTCAACGTGGAGTTACTGACGCCAATTGCGTGTCAGGCTCTGTACTGGGCGCTGAGGGGGGAAAATAATCAAGATATGATCCTTACAAACCTCTGTCTGCTGGGGAGACCCAGGTGATGCCCCCAGCCCTTCTTCTGGGGGAAAGAGGGACCCCCCCTTCATTCAATAGGTGTTACTTGAGCTTTCCTGGGGGCTGACCCTGTGCTAGGCGCTGGCCTGTGGAAGTGACTGAGATGCCCTCCCTGCCACCATGGCTGAGACCCTGCTGCCTAGAGAAAGGGAAGGAACCCCCCTGTGGACCCCTCTGCCTATGCAGATCCTCCGTGGCATCCCGGAGGCAGACTGAAACTTGCCCTCCCACCCTACCTTCACCTGTGCCCGGAGGAATCAGCTGGAGCAGTGGGCCCCAGGGACCACTTCTCTGATTTGGGATGGGGTGGGGGAGGACCGCTCCTCAAGAAAGGGTGGGTAAGTTACACAGAGAAGGGATGAGAGCGGGGTGGAGGACAGCCCTTATCATCCCCATCTCCCAGACCACAGCCTCAACCAGGACTTGCTGCCCCTCTCAAAAGCCCCTGGCTCAGAGTGACCTTTGGGGGGTCCGACAGGGACATGAAGGTATCTGCAGTCCTTGAAGCCATCAGCCTGGTTAGAGGGGACAAATATCTCTGTTCACAACCCCGAGGACTTGGGATGTGTGAGGCTGCCCTGCTCCTCCCTGGGGCTTCTGGGAAGGTATATCCTAAAACTGACCAGTCCTGGGAGCTTGAAGGACTCCAGTTTCTTTTTAACATATATTTACGTTTATTTATTTGGCTGCACTGGGTCTTAGTTGCGGCATGTGAGATCTAGTTCCCTGATCAAGAGTCAAACCCAGGCCACCTTGCTTTGGGAGTGCAGAGACTTAGCCACTGGGCCACCAGGGAAGTCCTGGACTCCAGTATTTTTAATGGCTATGAAACCATCGGGGGGGAGATGAGAGATGAGGGGAGGGGACTTCACCACCACCATGAAGTGAGATGCTCAGAATAAATGGGGCAGGAGGTGAGGTTCCCATGGCCCTACTTTTACCGTCTGAGGCCTGAAAGGAATCAAAGGTACCCTGGACTACAGTTCCGAGTTCTTCTAGAACACCGTGCTGAGAGAAGGGTATCATCTGTCCCCTAGTTGCAGAGAGAGGGGCCCCTGAAAGTCTCCTGGCAGAGGAGAGAGAACAAAGAGACTGATGGGTGATGGGGCATCGAATGGAAGAAATATTACTCTGGGAGTCGGGAGGCCTGGCTTGTATTCCCACTTTTGGCAGTGACTTGCGTTGTGTCCTTAACCTAGACACACTCTCTCTCTCTCTCTCTCTCTGGGTCTCAGTTCTTCACCTGTGACATAAGAGAGTGACCCAAGGTTTTCCTTAAGTTGTGGGTCAGGACTGAACAGCATCTGGAGCTGAAAAGGAAGCCAGTGTGGAGTAGAGGCTTAGGGGGATGGAGGCAGAGAATGACCCAAGGGCCGAGAAGATGCTATGCGGGAACACACACACTCGGAGACAGACACGAGGGCTGGGATTAGCCCAGGGCGGCTCCTGAGTGGAGGGCGCTCCCCAGCCCAAACCTGAGGCCTCTCGTCACTAAGGACGCAGGGTCACCAAGCTGTGGCTCCCCTCTGACTGTGAAAGGATGGGGAGATGGGGAGACCTCTGGGTCACCTGTGTGAAGGCTGCAGAAAATAGCACCATGGAGGACTCCAGCTGTCACCACACCTGGACAGATCAAGTGAGGCGCCTCCTCACACCCGGAGGCAAGGCCAGAAGTCTTGTCTTAGGACCAGGGCAGGACAGAGCGTCAGGGCAAGAAGGGTGGAGGAAGCCCTGAGAAAGAGACAGGGCCCAGGTCCACCCACGGGACCCCAGTGGGAGGACTTAGCCCTCCCCTGTGACTGTCGTCCAGGCCGCCGGCGGCTGGCCAGAGCTCAGGCCCGCCATGGGCCTTTCCACCTCCTCCGCCTGCCTGCAGTTCCCTGCAGCTCTGGCGCGCAGCTAAACCTCCCACCCTGCTGTGAGGAGCTGCTAAGAAAAGCAGTTGAAAGCCATTCACAGAGAGAAAAGGCTTTTAAACAGAAATGCGGGGGCAAAAAAATTCGAGGGCGAGGGGTGGCAGCGGAAGTGGGATCAGGCCTGGCTGCCTCTGACGTCAGTGAGGACGGGGATTTTCAGCAGGACAGTAGGAGCTTTTAGGGCCATGGGGGTTTCTGGGAAATAGGTTCCCTTCCACCCCGCAGCAGCTCCGGGGGTGTGGGCTGGAAGCAGCCCTGGCAGCTGCTTCACGGGGATGGAGAGGCGGCAGGTTTCTGGCAGGAGAAACTCTTGGCGGGGAGGGAAGTGGGAGGACACCTTGTTTCTGCCTCTGGGCCTGAGGAAAACTCCCAGGCACTCAAGGACTGAGCTCAAGGCCCACTGGAGGGTGGCCTCCAGCCTAGGGGAAGCCAGGGGTATAAGAGACACTGGCTTTGGCCTGAAAGGACCAGTCAGAAGATGCAGAACTTGAACCTCTGGAGATAAGCCCAGTGGATCCCAGACCCCAGATCAGCTGAGGATCTCTTTTAAAATTATTTCTAAAGCCCTCCCTAGAGATCCTGATACAGAGGGTCTGGGCTTGGGTCTGGGCATCTCGACTTTTAAAAACCTTCCCCAGGTGGGACTTTACTAGGTGGTCCAGTGCCTAAGACTCCGTGCTGCCAATGCAGGGGGTCCAGACTCGATCTAGGGAACTAGATCCCACATGTTGCAACTAAGGCTCGGCACAGCCAAATAAGTAAATAAATAAGATTAAAATAAACAAAAAGAATTTAAAATAGTAAAATGGGTGGAAAAGAAAAACCTCCCCCAATAATTCTGATAGTCAAGTAGGTTTGGAAACCACAGGCTTTACCTATAGAGAAGCTGGAGGAGATAGACAAAAGGTAAAAAGTGAGCTGGATCATTGGGGGTGTGGCTGGCAGGGGCATTCCCTTACTGGATGCTGCTGTGGCCCTCAATCAGTCAGTTCAGTTGCTCAGTTGTGTCCGACTCTTTGTGACCCCACAGACTGTAGCACGCCAGGCCTCCCTGTCCACCACCAACTCCCGGAGTTTACTCAAACCCATGTCCACTGAGTCGGTGATACCATCCAACCATGTCATCCTCTGTCGTCCCCTTCTCCTCCTGCCTTCAATCTTTCCCAGCATCAGTCGTGGCCCTAGAAAGACCTTAAAGGAGTACCAGCACCTCTGTCTGGAGCTGACCCTGGGCCAGACGCTGTATGAGATACATGTATGAGATAACATTCTTCTCTTGACAGAAGTATGATTCAGTCCAGGGCCAGGCAGTAAATATTTCCAGCTTTGCAGGTCACATGGTCCTGTAGCTCTGCTCTGCCATCACTGCAAACGCAGCCATACACAATATGGAAACCAATGAACGTGACTGGATTCCAGTAAAACTTTATTTATAGGCACTGAACTTTAAATTTCATATGATTTCTACTGTCACAAATATTATTCTTTAGCTTTTTTTTCCAACCACTTAAAATTGTAAAGACCATTCTTAGCTCACAGCCCCACAAAATCAGGCAGCGGGCCAGATGTAGTCCACTGGCCATAGTTTGCCAACCCCTGATCCAGCAGATGGGCATGAGACGAACACTTGGGAAAGACAGCTGATGGTGGGCATTAGGAACAAACCTGGGCATTGAGCAAATTGGCACATGCATTGCACTGAGAGAGACAGGGTCAGAGAAATCTGGATTCGAATTCCAGCTCTGCCGCTTCCTAGCTGGGTAAATCACTTTCACCTCTGACCTCATTTCCTCTATGGAAAATGGGAACAGTAATACCTGTACCAGAAGGTGGCTGGCAAGATGAAATAAGACATGTAAAGTTCCTGACTTTTAGCAGGAGTGAGACGGAAGTTAGATCTTCTACCCTCTCTAGCTGGATCTCCTTGTGGGTTGAGGGTGCAGGGCAGGCCAGAAACGTCCCTTAACAAGGTTGGCCTGGAACAATGGATGCTTGGTGAGACCGGGAGTGAGAGTTCAACAAAGGGAGGGCTTTCCAGGTGGCGCTCGTGGTAAAGAATCCACCTGCCAATGCAGGAGACACAAGAGGTGCGAGTTTGATCCCTCGGTCGGGAAGATCTTCTGGAGGAGGAAATGGCAGCCCCCTCCAGCATTCTTGCCTGGAGAATCCCAGGGACAGAGGAGCCTGGCGGGCTATTGTCCATGGGGTCACAAAGAGTCGGAGATGACTGAGCAACTGAGTGCAAGAGCAAATATTGAGCATGTGTGCATGTCCCCAGACTGTAGTCCTCACCCCGCCCCCTCCACCCCTACAGAGAGGCTGGGGGGACGAGATCAGGGGTGCCAGCTGGCAGGGGAGGGTGCCCCCTGCTGTGGGCATGGGACTGCGGGTACAAAGCTCCTCGAGGGAGGGGCACCTGATCCGACTCTCCCTGCTGCTATTTACCAGAAGCTAAAAATAACCCAAGAGTGACAGGGAGATGGGGCCGATTTGTAATTTAAATAGCAACAGGATAAAGCAAGGAGCTGCAAGAGATCACATTCTGTCCTGAATTAAAAATGCAAAAACCGGGGGCAGAGAGCTGAGCTGGAGCTGAAGGAGGGGGCCCACTGCCAGAGGAAGCCGGAAGCTGGGGGGTCTATCATTTTCCTTCCTTTGGGAAGGGCGGGGGCCCAGGCCCAGCCCGGAACTCCTTCCTCCCCTCAGGGACCTGAGGTTCTTGCTGACTAGTGAGTCAAAGGCCGGCAGGGAGGGCTGTGCCCAGAGGTGGGGCCAGGCTTATCGCGAAGGCAGCTGTGTCGGGATTGGGATTCCAGAAAGTGGGCCTTATCAGACCCTATTTTGGCCCAGGGTGCTTGAGACAGGCCCCCTCAGCATCCCATGTCCCCCACCTCTTGCACCAGCGGCCTTTCTGGAGGGGAGCTGGAAGACCAGTTCCAGCAGATGCATTGGAACAGGTTCTTCTCTGCTGTGCTGCTGAAAAGGCATCAGGAAGCCTGAGCTGGAGTCTCATTTTCACTTCCATTGGTGCTGTTGCAGATCAGAGCATTGAGAGAAGCCCTCAAGGATCCAGGTCTCAAAGACAAATTTAGCACAGGCTAGGGAGGAAATGTGTCTTCGAGGGTGCACAAAGTGGGTAGAGAAGGCATTGGGAACAGATTTGTTTTCTGCTGGGCCCCTCTGTGCTTAACCAGGGTTCTTGGTCTATGGATGTTTGGGGAAGGACGGCTAATCAGGATTCATAGAGTGAGGGAGAATCCGAGGACCGCTGGGCAGCATCTTACAGATGAGAAACTGAGCCTCAGAGACGTTAAGCAATGTGCTAAGATCCCACAGTCAGTAACTGGGAGAGCCAGCATCCAGACTCAGGTCAGTTTCACTCCAAAGCCCTTTGTCAGGCTTCCAAGGCCTGGACATTCATCCTTGGGGATCTTTCCTTCTGGGGTCTATACTAAGTGCACAGATCCCTGGGAGGCATAATAGCAGAGGGGTGTGGGGGCTGGGAGGTGGTTCTGCAATCAGAGCTTGTGATCCAACAGATGGGGATGAGAGGCTTGAAGGACCTGCTTATCTTGCCCTGAGGGGTCTGGTGCTACCATCCAGGCTGGAAGCAGCAGGAAGCTCCTGAGGGCAGATCCAGCTAACCCCAAGCAAGGGCACAGACACCTAGGCCCCTCTCCCCACCTCCCCCAGCCTGGGCACCTGGGAGGTGCCCAAGGACAGTTTCCAAGAGAGATCGTGGTGTGAGAGACCACCTATGACTCTGGAGCCACCTGTGCTATATTCACAGCTCTCTTGCCCCAGTGGGAAAGGGCCCCCAGGCCCTCCTCCAGATTTCCTCCCACACATGACTTTAATGAGGCTACCCAGAAGGAGCCTAATCAAAATTCCATCTGTCACTAGCCAGCAGCACCTGCAGCCCAGCTCAGGTACATCTGTCTCCTCTGTGGATCGGCAGGTGTTTTGGGGCTCTAGCTTGCTCCCAAGGACTCCGGCAGGTACCTGGATCACAGACTTAGCTGCTGGGAAGGGACATGGGCTCCAAAAATCCCCCATGTCTCACCACAGCCACTCATGCAAACAGGAAGCCAGCTCCCTCCCTCTGCTCCGCCTGTTGGGCTCCTATATTCAGCTCATTTCAACTTCCATAGGAAGTTACTAAGCACATCCTATGCATCCAGCACAGAGCCAGAAGCAACACTGGGGTCAGGAATCCTGTAAGGAGATAAGACTGCATATGCAGAAAAAGTCATATAATGGAGGAGTATCTGGGGGAAAAAAAGATGAATGTCAGAGAGACATCAGTGGGGTAGGAGGACTAACTCTAGAGCAGCACTCGACACTTCAGTCGCTCAGTCATGTCCGACTCTCAGTCGTGATCGACTCTTTGCGACCCCGTGGACTGCAGCATGCCAGGCTTCCCTGTCCATCACCAACTCCCGGAGCCTACTCAAACTCACGTCTCTCGTGTCGGTGATGCCATCCAACCATCTCATCCTCTGTCGTCCCCTTTCACTTAGTAGGTCTTTATAAAATATGTGTCATATGAATGAATGAATGAGTGGAAACCTGGAGATCAGGGAAGGAGATTCAAATGAAACTGTCAGAACTGGACAAGATTTAGAAACCATCTGGTCCAACCCAGAGATGTTAAGTGATTGGCCCAGCATTGCACAGCAAGCTCTGGGGTTTGACCCAACTCTTTCCACCTTCCCATTTTTGTTTTTTTTTTGCTTTGAGGACTGGGGTTTTGCAAGATGGAGGTTCAGATTGGCCAAGCTCTATGGGCAGATGGGGCAAAGGAAGCAGCATAAGCAGAATGGAGTGGAGGGGTGAGGGCAGCGTGTTAAAGGAAGTGTGAAGAAAGAGGGAAGAAATGTTTATTGAGAACTTACTGAGAGGCAGGCACCAGCACGGCGTGAGCTGAGAGAAACATCTCTGCAGGGAAAACTTGGACCAAGAGGCCAAAACGAAAGGAACCAGAGCATAAGGAGCCCTGAAGGTCAGGCCAAGGAGGTTGGCTTGGCTGGTTTTGAGAGCAGAGACTGTCCAGACCGTGGGTTCCGTGTTTGGTGCCCTGGTACATTTCTTTTCCCCAGCTCCCACTCGCTCATCCAGGCCATGGAAAGTAGAACACCCCATCCTCTGGGGCCTCGACCAAGCCCAGAATAATTTTCTTACCCAGATTCCTCTTCCTGTGAGTATCTGCGTGGATTCTGAGGGGTCCCCAGCTCCCCAGTGCTGGCACACCTTGTCCTAGGAACTGCCAAGGGCATTCTCCCCGGCCCTGTGCACCTGTCCCTTCCAGCCTCGTCTTCCCCACCCCACCTACAAAGCACCGACAGCTTCAGTGAGTACAAGCCCGCGGGGACCGTGGTCCACAGCCAGGCTGCTCTATCTCTCAGAGTCCCCAGCCTGCCTGGCTTCCCCTCCAGGAGTCACATTTCCTGCTCTCTGCTGCTCCAGGGCTGCCAGAAGCCTCACTGAAAACAAGCCCAGCCCCATTTCCTCTGTTTAACTGTTCAAGCTACTTCCAGAATCCCTGGGGGGTGGGGGAAGACAAGGCCCTGCAACAGCCTCCTTCTAGTACAGGCCTCGGCCTGGCTGGCAGAGTCTCTGTTGGGGCTTTACACAGGACCCACCTTGATCGAGGCAGGATGATGGGCTGGAGGCAGAAGCCCTGGGAAAGGGGGTGCCAAGCCTCAGTGGCATTACCTGGCTCTGTCCCCAACCCCACAGGGACAGTAGGATGTCTTATTCACGGGTACCGACTCGGGGGTGAAAGTCTTATTTCTACCACTCACAGGCTGGGTCCCCTTGGACAAATGAGCTTAGCCACTCTGTGCCTCAGGTTCCCCATCAGTCAAAGGGGGGAAATAACAAGATCTATGTCATAAGGTTGTCACAGGAATTCAAAGGTTTGGGGCACAGTAATGTCCAAGAAATATTAGCTATTTATCATTATTATTATTACCAAGTATTACTTATGCATGACATAGTGTGATTTATGAAACGAATAGTTGATGAGAAGTGTTATGTTCCAGTCATGAGGGCCACAAAGGTGATTACAGCCCCGGACAGAGGTTTCTTTCTTTTTTTAATTAATATTTGTTTACTTATTTATTTGGCTGTGTCGGGTCTTTGTTGCGGCACGTGGAATTTTAATTCTGACATGTGAGATCCAGTTCCCTGACCAGGGATCAAACCCTGGCCCCCTGCATTGGGAGCCACTGGACCACCCAGGAAGTCCCCAGATGAGGTTTCTAAGGGCTGGAAGGGCACCGTGTACATTCATTCCTGTGTCTGCAGGTTCTGTAGTGTCAATATTTATTGAACTGACCTGAACTGACACCGTTTCTGTCCTCGAGAAATTTACAGCCTTTCTGGGGTAACAAACACATATAGAGCTAAAGAACTAATTATAGAGCAGCATGATTAAAGAGTGCTTGAGGAAGGTATGATTTCCATCCCAGAACCAACCCAAATAATAAAGAGTAAATATATGCCTTACTATTTATTTAGCAAATTCTCAGAAATGGCCTCAAAGTCCACCCAGTGTGGCCTCTTTGCTATTCTTTAGACACATCCAGTACATTCCTACTCAAAGGGTCTTTGCTCTGACTGCTTCTTCCACCTGGACTGCTGTTCTCCCAGAAAGTCACATCTTTTACTCTCTCAATTCATTCGAATCTGTTCTCAACTGTTGCCTCTTCAGGGAACATCTCCATTATCCTCCTCTTCCCCCTTCACCGTGGCTTCATTTTTCTCTGTAGCTCATCTCATCTCATCCCCTGACATTCTTTCATATATGATTTGTTTAGAATAGAATTTAAGCAACAACATGAGGTTAGAGCGTGTGCTCCTTGCACACTGCTGTCCAGTCTGATCTGGAGCCTGATGCGCAGAAGGCACTCAGCAACTGTTTACTGAATGAATTAATTTATAAATCCTTTTGCCTCTTATTTAATCCTCCTAAAACTAGGAGACGCTGGTTCAATCCCAGGGTCGGGAAGATCCCCTGCAGAAGGAAATGGCAACCCACTCTGGTATTCTTGCCTGGGAAATCCCACCAACAGAGGAGCCTGGTGGGCTACAGCCTATGGGATCGCAGAGTCGGACGCGACTTACCAAAGAAACGACAACAAAAAACTCCAGGAGCTTAGTTATTACTAGTGCCCCCTTCCACGTTACAGATGAGAAAATAAGGCTCAAAAAAGCTCCCTGACACGAGTGTTCCCTAGTCTATCTATTTATAGCCTACCTTATTCCTAAAAGGATTTCAGGTGACCTTGGAGAGACAGACCTCTCGGACCAGGGTACACAGCTGGTAAGGGGCAGAAACAGGATGTAGGACCACATCATCTAGTTCCATTCCAGTTACCTTTCCACTCCGCCACATTCTGTGTGCCTGACCCTGTGTTAGGCGGTGTGGTGCTCACAGGGCTGAGAGGAGACAGAGCTGCAGGCAGGCTGGGCATGGTCCCAGGGCACCCGGTGGTGGTGATGAAGGGGGCGGCCTCGGCAGGACCAAGAGGTGAAGATCAGAGCTGTTAGGCGGAGAGGGAGGTCAGACGGGGGCCGAGGTTCAGATCCCAGCCTGGGCAGGCCTGCCGGCTGCCTGGCAGCCTCTGACTTGGTATTGTCTCCTGACTGCTGGGCCGGGCTTGTCCTCACCTGCCTCTCGCCCTCTCGGGCTGGCAAGCCCTTCTTGCCAGCCAGCCTCCTGCCCTGGCCAGCGGAAGGCGTCTGCGAGGCCTGTGGTCCTCTCCGGGGCAGCCGGCCGGCCTCTCGCAGGGCCCCCGGGTCAGGAAGTGCCGAAAGAGGAAGAGAGTCGCCGGGCAGGATGAGCGCACGGGGGGCCGGCCGCAGTACTGGGGGAGGCTGCGATGAGGCTGCAGCTCTTGGCCCCGCGGAGCTTCTGGCGACGGAAGAAGGGGAGCGGCCCGGGGCTCTGAGACAGATGTGGCGCTACCGCTCCTGGGACGTCCCACAGATCCCAGCCGAGGTCCCCCAGTCTCAGTAGGTACTTGGGCGGCCTGAGAATGGACACGGGGACCTTTGGCCCTCAGTCCCTCCATGAGCCTTTTATCTGGGGTAGGGGAGTCAGCCGAAGTGGGGTTGCCCCTCTCCCTGTGTCCGGTGGCTCTGCAGAGGCTCAGAAAAGGACAGAGGGCTTCCTGGCAGCGTAAGAGGGGCTCTGATGTTGGAATTGCTGGGGGGCAGTGTGGCAGGGGGCTGAGCTTGCAGAAGGCGGAGTCGAGGGAGCTAACAGCAACGGGATCTGGGAAGAGAAGCCCCCACAGGAATGTGGCAGTGGATGTTTTGCACAGAATCAGCAGGGTCTTCAGCTGCCTCTGATCTCCCTGCTCAGAGCTTGGTCAGAGCCATTGGGAAACTTTCCCAAAGGGTCCCAGGCACCCGAGGAGGACCGTGTCCAGCCCTCTGGGGGATTTCACTGCTGCTCTGGCACCTGCTGCTGGTGGGAGCACTCCAGGGGGTGGTACCCCATGCCTGGTCCAGGCCAGGAGGAAACTCAAAGGAAGCTGGGAGAAGGTTCTGAGCTTCTGGATGGTGACTATTGGTTTCAAAAGGCAGGCCTGCCCACATGTCACAGCTCCCAGCACTGGCTGTATGTGGCTGGCTGAGGCTGGAAAATGGGCTGCCAGAACCCCAGAGAGGGTGAAAGTGAAGTGACACAGGATGTGGCTTTGCAGAGAGGAGTGCTAACAGAAACAGCGGGCACCTCATATGGGCATCAGGGTGGCAGTGCTGGAGAGAGAAGACCATACTCTCCAGCCGCCTGGCTGCCCTGCAGGAGCTATCAGAGGCAGCCCCCGAGCTGCTGATTCTCAAGTGTGTGTGTGCTGGCCTTGCCAACCACAGGTGACTGCTCTAGTTCCAGCGGTTTTCCTCATCTCTAGAAGAGGACACACTTTGCTGTCTGAGGGGGTGTGTTTGTATGTCTGTGAGGTACACTTCTAGGTGAGTAAGGTATATGGAGCGAAGCCCAGGTGACTCTGGTAAAGAATCCACCTGCCAAGGCAGGAGTCACAGGAGACACAGGTTCGATCCCTGGGTCAGGAAGATCCCCTGGAGGAGGAACTAGCAACCCACTCCAGTATTCTTGCCTGGAAAAAATCCCGTGGACAGAGGAGCTTGATGGGCTCAAAAAGTCACAAACTATCGGATGTGACTGAGCAGAAACGTACAAGGTATACTTGAGGGGGATGCAACATGTAACCATTGTCCTGGGTTATAGTTGAGCATAGAAGACAGACGTATGTGTTCGCGGACGGCATGTATGTTGGGGAATGACAGTGCGGTCCTTCCTTTTGTCTACGTATTTGTGTGTGAGAGACGTGCAGGTGAGTCCTGAGGAGATCTACAGGTCCCCTCGCAGATTGTGTTGGGAAATTGCCATGTTCTGGGAGTGTGACAGTGCTAGAAACAGCCTTGCAGAGATGTGGAAAGATGAATTTGTGTAACAAACGTGTCCCTGGTGTGCGCGAGGGTCCTTCAGTGACTTTGGTCCTGGTATAAAATCTCTGAAGTGTGAGAAGCTGGGGGTGGGAAGTGCTCGACTTGAGTAATGGGTGAGCGTAATCGTGTGTACCGGGGGCGCCGTGTGACTTTTGTTCCCGTGGGCGTGATTTCGGAGAGCCGAGCGAGTAGGGGTGGAGCTGCCGTAAGTGGCCGTGACGGGCACCCGGTGTGCGAGAGAGGTGTCTACTCCCTGTAGACGTGAGAGGGGAGGTGGCGACAGCCCCCCTCGCGAGTGTTCAGTTGTGAGCATGTGGGTGGCCCGGTGGGGGAGGCGGAGGCTGAGAGGAAGAAAACAAGGTTGCGCGTGTCCGGGTTCGCGGGCCGCGCGGGCGTGTCAGGCTGGAGACGCGATCGGATCCGGGCGGCGGACCCGCTCGGGCTCGTGGGCGGGGCAGCCGCTTGGGCTCGTGGGCGGGGCCTCTGCGGCCCCACCCCCTCCCTCGGTCCCGCCCCGCCCCTCTGGCGGCCCAGGCGGCTTGCGGCTCGGCGGGCCGCCGGCAGAGGGCGCGGCGGGCCGGGCGCCGCCGCGTAACCGAGGGGGCGTGCTCGGCGGCGGGGCAGGCAGCGGCCCGGCCAGCTATGCGGGGTCCTGCGGCCGCAGCTGGCGGCACTTCCTGGAGCGGCGGCGGCCGCTTCCCCGGCACCTGGGCGTGGGGCGCGGGGGCGCGCGGCGCGGGGCGGGCGGAGTCAGCGCGCGCCATGGCCGAGGCGGGCGCTGAGGAGCCGGCGTGCTGAGCCCCGGCCGCCGGCCCGGCATGGGCGTCTCCCGCGGGCCCGCCGCCGGCCGGGGCTAGGGCCGGATGGAGCCGCGGGACGGCAGCCCCGAGGCCCGGAGCAGCGACTCCGAGTCGGCCTCCGCCTCGTCCAGCGGCTCCGAGCGCGACGCGGGTCCCGAGCCGGACAAGGCGCCGCGGCGTCTCAGCAAGCGGCGCTTCCCAGGGCTGCGGCTCTTCGGGCACAGGTGAGCGCGGCGGCGGCGGGAAGCATCCCTCGGCCACCTGGTGTTGACCCCGGGCGGGGTGTACCTGCGCGCTGGCGATCCGGGCTGTCTTGGCGTTGGGCTCTGCATGGGGGTGGTCCGCCCCCGGCGTCCGGGCACTGTCACCGGGTGGGTGGGGAGGTGTCATTCTCTGGCACCGGCAGCTCAGCGCGCCTTCTCTGGAGTACTGAGACAGGGGCGGCTTCTAGCTCTCCAGCAGGGAGGCAGAATCACCTAACCCCCTGGCACCAGCGGATCGGGCCCCCACGACTAGTCACGATCCCCTTTCTTGGCACTGATGGGAACCGGGCGCCCTCTGAACCTCCCGGCCCCAGAGAGGTGGGCAGTCACGTCGTCGTCGTCACCCTGGTCCTCCGGGTGGCCGGGTTGCCTACCACCGAGCCGCATGGCATCCGCAGAACGTGGCCTCCTGGATCCTACTGTCACGACCCGTGCCTGTCCCCGCAGCCCTGGTCACCGATATAATCGCTGGGCATTTTAAGCTGCTCCTTGGGGTGGGGGGGTGGGGTAGTCTGACCACCTGTTCTACACTGCTCTGATTTAGCAGGGAGGCCCCGCAACCTCTGCTGGGGAGTAGACATATCCCCCTCTGCCCCCATCTAGTCCTGCTGGGAAGGGGATGGGGTGCTGGTTCTTTCAAGCTTTGTCTCGCCCCCTCCCCCAGCACGCCAAATGTCACCATCTTGTGCCTGTGACAGGGCTTTGACCAGGACTCTGGGGGAGGGTGTGGAAAGACTGAGTGGAAGGCGCCAGGGGCCTGTGTGCTGGCGTTGGCCCGGGAGCCGCTTCCTGCCCCTGCAGTCCGGGTGTAAGGTGAGAGGAGGTGGAGCCCCGTGAGTGCTGCCACCTGGCTCCCTGGGTTTTCTCCTGGCTCACCCTGGCCTTCTCTCCAGCGGCCGCGGAGCTTGCAGCCAATCAGCTCAGGACCCCAGAGCTAACTCAGACTGGACTCTGACCACTTGGAGTGTGCCCAGGGCCTCCTGCTCACTTGCTCTCAGTTGTCCGGGCTTCATGGTACTGGGGGCCCCCCACGCCCCGAGCTTTGCCCTGTCCCTTCCCCAGAGGTGACCTCACCCACCAATAACACGGGCAGCTTTTTCCTGTACAAGTTGGCGTTCCTGTGATGCTGACCTGATCCCTCTGGCTGCCCTGCCCTAACCAGGGCCCTGCTCTTTGCCCCAGCACAGTGTCGCCAAGCCCACAGATCTGGATCCTCACGCGGGCAGGTGGAGCTCCCTCCGTAGGCCCTTGTGAAACCATGCAGGCTTCGGTGTCACATCAAACGGGAAAGGGCGCAAAGCGACTCATGCCTCTGTTTTGTCACCCACAGCCCTGCAAGAGGGAGCAGTTGACACCCAGCTCCGCAGGATGTAGCCTCCAATGTTCACAGGCTCGTGAGGGGGAGGGGGGGCTCCGCCAGAGGCTTCCTGTCCCTGCCCACAGGGCATCAAGTGTCAGGCTCTTCTGACCTGTGGCTGTGTCCCTCGTGAAGGGCACAGGTTTGCGCACATAGCAGCGAACCCTCAGGAGGAAGAAAAAGAAGCGGGAGAATGGCGGGTACCTTTACATCAGTCTCTTAAATAAGCAGGATGGGTATTAACCTCTCCCGTTTTTATAGATGAGCGGAACACAAGCTCAAAGAGATGAGTAGTTTGCCGAGAATCACACAGCAAGTTTAAGAGTCAGAGACAGAGTTTGAACTCTAGTCTGATTCCAAAACCCGCATCCTTTTCTCTCTACCAAACAGAACGTCACAGTGATCTCAGGACCTTTAGGAAGTACAGATTCCTAACTCTTACCTGGGCATGTCTGACTCATCAGGTCTGCAGGTGGGGCTGGGCATTTTATAAAACTTGCCAGGTGTTTCTAAAGTGCTTCCAAGTTTGAGAGCCATCGTATTACATCCCTCTGGGGATGGTAAGCGATCTGATAGGTTAGTGAATGAGAAGAACCTCCAACAGCACCTCTGGAAACATGGCAGGAGTGTTCCCTGCGTGGTAGCATTGTGCTCGGGCAGCAGGCATAAAGAAATGAATGTGTTTGGAAAACCCCGTAGAGTCAGGGAGAGGGCAGCCGGGGGCAAAGACTTCCTCCTGGCAGGCCTGGAGTTCAGAGAGTCAGATGTCCCCCGGGGCTGATTCCGTCCCCTTGCTTTGACTGGAGGCAGGGCGGGACAGATACTGAGAACAGTGCACTGCAGTGGCACTGCCTCTTTGACAGTATCACCTGGTCCTGCCCTCTTTCTGGTTGCCAGCCTCAGGTGAAACTCCCCAGTGCCCCCAGCTGAACCCAGTCCGCCGTCCTTCCTCAGGCTCTGAGCTCATCCTCAGCCCTGCTCTTGCTGCTCACTGGACCTCCGCCCTCTGACGATCAGCCCCCACCTTGCTTTTCTTCTTTCCACACACCCCGCCACCGCCTGTACACACTTCAGGCCTTGGGACCAAGGGTCCCGCTTTGCGAATAGACCATGGCTGGGAGAGACAGTAGCAAATAAATTGGGCGGCTGCGCTGAGTCTTCTGCATTCGGATCTTGGCTCGATGGTAGACGTCTATAATCCACTAGCATTCGGATCTTGGCTCAATGATAGAGGTCTGGAATCCACTATTGTTTGGATCTTGGCTCGATGGTAGAGGTCTGGAATCCCCTAGCATTTGGATCTTGGCTCAGTGGTAGAGGTCTGGAATCCACTAGCGCTCTGCCGTGGGCTTGGGAGGGGTAGCGATGGTACATGGGCTGTGTGTTTACTGTCCCTGGTGTGGTCAGGAGGAGGACGGTCTCCGCCTGGCAGCTTCTTTGGCATCTCCCTCAAAGCCCCCCGCAGCCTCTCACACGTTCACCGTCTGGAAGCTGGGGAGCAGTTTGCCACCGCGCCTTTTTTATTTAGCCCAGGAAGACTCACGGCTGAGCCAGTGCTCCGCCCCAGCTCCATTCCACATCTCCTGCTGGGAACCGTCAGCCTCTCCCCACGAGGAGGTGTAGGCCCCGCCCTACCCAGGGCATCTGGCTTTTCCTCTCCTGACCATTCAGCCTCAGGGCCTGAGGGGTGGTCAGTCGGAAGTGGGCGGGAAGGTGACTGCCTCCTCCTCGTCTTCCTGGGCCCACCTCCAGAGGACGTCCTCCAGCCTCTGGCCCTGTGGCAGCAGCCTGACCCTGGGCAGGTCACACAGCTGGTGGATTAACTGGTTTGGCACCCCAGGGGCATCAGAAATTACCTGGCCGTTCATCCGTCTAGACGGAAGGAGCCTCAGCCCGCGGAGCCCATGGGAGCCCGAGCATGGGGTGTACCCGCCCTGCCCTTTATCCTGCTTAAAGCCACTCGTTCCGGAGGGCAGGAAGCACACCTGTGGGACAGGTCGGAGACAATAGGTCCCGTTTAGAGGTGCTGCCATGCGGGGCCCAGTGAGCTGGACCTGGAGTCCAACGGCGGAGGCTGCCCGCCGCGGCCTGAGCGGCAGCAGCCCCAATTGGGGCTGGTTTTGCAACGGTCGGAAGGGACGTGTTGAGGGACGCCTCACGTGCAGAGGCGGGAGCCCGGGCTCTGGCGCCCGGTTGTCTGGGTGCAAAAGGCGCCTCTCTGAGTGGTTTGTCTTGCTCAGGCTAATTCTGGGAGTGGCCCCGGGGGCCAGGGGAGGCAGCTGTGAGCCAGGGCCCCGGGTTTGGGAAGAAAAAGGGGCCTCGGCATCTGAACTGCGGGTCAGCTCACCTGACCGCCCACTCCCCACACAACGCCGGGTGCCGGTGGGACCCCTGGTCTTCCCCCTGCTGCCACGCACCCGCAGCTCTGGCTTAACGGGCAGGGGAGGGGTGCGGGCAGCTCTTGGCACTTTTTTTCCTCCATGCTGTTGTCCGGAAAGGTCAGGTCTCAGGATGCGGAGCTGCCCGGGACTGTCACTTGGCAAAAGAGAGTGCGAGAGTGGGCGTCCTCCTCGGCAAGGACAGGGGAAGAGCCGAGTGACCCTGGGAGAGGGAGAAGCAGGCCTGCCCTCCTCCACTTCTGGAGCCCTCTCCGGATCCACCAGTCACGCCTCGAGCAGAGGGGGAGGCGAGTGGGCATGCTGGCCCGGAGGCCTGGCCTGCGCTGGTCCCGAGGAGAAGCCCCGGTGGGCTCCCTGTCTCTGGCCAAGGCAAGCAGGCTCCCCGGGTCCACGAGCCGATGGGGAACTTTTCCTGCAGTGTCGCCAGAGTGACACAAGGGGGCGACAGCTACCACCGAGGGCCGGCGAGACAGGGCCATCCCCTCGCCTGCCCTCCGCTGGGCCACGGGCCTGTTGGTGAGCCCACACAGCCGCCTGCTGCTGACACTCTGGCCGCCAGGGTGCAGCTGGGCAGGAGGCGGCAGGAGGCAGGCTGGGCGTGAGCCTCCACGTCCCCTGACCCGACCCCCTCTCCACCTCTGAAGACCGAGGCCCAGGGCAGCAGCCTGGATGCGTCTGAGGTCTCACAGCTAGCGAGGGGTCATCTGGGCCTCCAGTGCCCATCCCCTGACTCCAGGAATGTGTCAGTTTGTGCCCGTGCCAGGACCCCGGAGGCCTCCCCACCTTCTGAGAGACCCTCAGTCTACCACCTTCTGGCCTGCCCGCCCTCGCCGCCTCCCTGCTGCCGGCTGAATGATTCTCTCGGTGGGCCTGTGGGGAACCCCCCACGCCTGCATCCAGGCTCAGCGTCTCCCTCATCCTGGGTGAGATCACTGTGCACCTCCAGGGTGGTGCCCCCACCGAACTGCTGCCTCTGAACCTCCTCACGGGTGGGGGCCCCAGGGGGCCCTTCAGGTGTCAGCCCCACGCAGGGGTGCAGTGTGGTTCCCCACACCCCGGGGTCTCAGCCCAGGGCCCGCCCGGCACTCCAGTCCCACAGGCAGGAGCCTGCGAAGGTGGTTTCAGGTGGCAGGGGGCAGGTCAGAGCAGCCACCAGACAAATGCCTCTGAGGAGCTTGCATCCTGCCATCTTTGTGGCCCCCTTCCTCAGCTGAGACCCCAGAGGCAGGGTTCGGTGGCGGAGAGCAGGTCAGAGGCGACCTGAGGCTCTGGGGCCCCTGGGAGCTGCTCACTCGTCCTTCTCCGGCGAGTCACGGTTACCCGAAGCTTGAAAGTCCATCATTTCCTGTAATCCGCCCAACAACCTTGTAGTCGATTTCATTCCCATCTTATATACGAGACCCCAGGGCTCAGAGAGGCCATCGAGGCTCGCGGCCCGGCGTCACGCGGTTTACACTGGAGCCCGAAGCCAAGTCTCTTTCCAAACACCAGGCTGCCCTGGGACGTGCTGGCCCTCCCTGCTTCTATTATTTTCCCATCACCAAACTGGGAGAGCCTAAGGAGGGGTTTGAGGGCTCCTTGAAAGCGAGAGATCTTTGTCCTGCGTGGGAATGGAGTAAGGCCTCCGCGTGACCAGTGCCCCAGCCCCACGGGAGAACTGCCACCAGGATCCTCCCTCCTGGGAGGGCAAGGCCGGGCCGGCGCGGGGGCGCCCGCAGGCAGGGAGACCAGGTTTGTAAGCAGGAGGTCCTGTGGCTCCCTGGCTGGATCCGGAGTGGAGGAGCAAGCCTGGGGCCTTTCATCTGGCCTTCAAAGCGCAGGGAACAGAGGACTCAAGGGACACACTCAAAGGCGCCCCGGGAGGTCAGTGAGCGGCCTGTGGCCCGGGAGAGCAGAGGGCAGCAGGCCTCCCGGGGAGAGGTCTGAAGAGAGGTGGGGCCCCGGCCCTCTCTCCCCACTCCGGAACCTCTCCTTGTGCGCCCCTGTCCGGGCGCCCGTTCGCAGCGCCCACTCGGAGGTCTCTCCCCTGCCAGGGCTGAGCCAAACTAGCTGTCTAGGAGCCTGGGCCCGCACCGCCCACGCCCCAGCATCTTGTGGGTTAACAGCTTGCCTGTCTCTCCGCCCCCCCTTCCCCAGCTTGCTGACATTTTACTGAAGCGGGGGTGGTTGTGAAAGGGGGCAAGCTGGTTCCTGCTCCCCAGCCCACACAGACACCCCACTGACACCGCCTGTCACCCACTCTCCCTCCCCTTCCAGGGGAGACCTCTCTTCCGGCCCCACCGACATAGGGCTCCTGCTATGAGACAGCGTGAGGCGTGCTCAGGGTTCCACGCTGTGGCAGAAACCTGTCCATGGAAGACAGACCCGGGCAGCCCCCAGGAGCTGTTCTCCCTCTGGGGGTCTTTTTTTTTTTTTAATATATATTTTAAAAATCTTTTAAAAATTTTGTAAAAATCTTTTTTAAAAGCATTAAGTATTCTGCCACGAGGGAAGTATACAGAATAACACCTACCAGTTAGCTTGGCCAGATCTTACCAACATACCATCGATAAAGACGAAGGCCTCCCTGTCTCCCTCCCCAGAGGAAACCACAGCCCTGATTGGGATGTTTAGATTCTTGTGCCTGTTTTAAGATATTTTTCCCCGCACATATATGAATCCATAGCAACACACAGTACGGTTTGGTATGGTTTTGCCTTTGAGTTAAAATGGTGTATCGTACATATTCTGAGTTTAGGTTTTTCCGTCCATGTTGTTTTGGAGATTTAACCATCTTGAAACCTGAGCTCTAGCATGCACCTGTCTTAATTGCCACATACTAGTCCTCTTAACTGTCCAGCAGCTTATTTACCCAGTCTCCTGTTGATGGACATTTAGGTTGTTGGCAGGTTTTCTTCCATTGCAGGTAATCCTTCAGAGGCGGTGCTGGTCCAAGACTCCTTGTGTGTTCTGTCCACCGGCGTGCTTGGTTGCAGGGCAGTGTGTCTTCAGCTCTGATTTGTTGTTATTTAGTCACTCAGTCACATTCGACTCTTTTGCAACCCCATGGACTGTAGCCCACCAGGTTCCTCTGTCTGTGGGGTTTCCCAGGCAAGAATACTGGAGCGCTTTGCCATTTCCTCTTCCAGGGATCTTCCCGACCCAGGGATCGAATCTGCATCCGCTTTGATAGTTGTAGCCAAATGATGCTCCGGAGTGGCTGTTCTGATTTTTAGGCCTCTGGAGTTACTTTCTGTCTTTAAAGTTTTGGTAAACTGAGGAATGGGTTACCATGAACACTTTTTCTTTCAAGTCTGCAGTAGCACCCTGAGGAAGACAAGACGGTGTTATCCCCCTTAATCTGTTGGGGAAATTGAGGCCCAGCCAGGGTAAGAGACTTGGCTTGAGGTTGCATCGCTGGTCAGAGGAAGAATCCATCTGGACCTCTTGAGTCCAAATCCTTAGAAAAGACCTTTGACCCTGGTAACCTCTCAGGGAGCTTGTAGGTGCAGGAAAAAAAAAAAAAAAACTCTATGGAGTGCAGAAAGCCTGGGAAGTAGAGCAGGGCCCGGGTCCGGGGGTGGGGAGGGTGCTGACAGCCGATTCTAAGATCTTCTCATGGATGGAGGAGGAGGAAGCAGCGTAGTCAGAAGATTTCAGAGGAGTTAAATTTTGAATGAGGGGTTAAGAGTGGAATGCTGCTCCTGGCAGATGGGAAATGACGGCCTCCTACAGACACAGGAGGTGACAGGAGGGGCTGGTCGCAGGAGAAGAGGGAGGTGGGGGCCAGCAGGGGCTTCATAAAGTCTCCCGGCAAGGCGTGGAGAGAGGTGGAGGGAGGCGTATCGGCATCCCCATCAGGGATCGGTTTCACCCATTGCTTCTGAGACACGAGCTCAGCCCACACCAGCAACTGGCAGGAAAAGGGCTCAGGACCTGGCCTGCCACTGGGACACTGCCGGCCCAGAGCCCTCCCCTCTCAGCCTGACCCCCGAGGCTGCGCCTGGACCGTTCACCGTCTTCTCCATTCACTCTGCAAACCACATCCGGCGCTTCCGGACCCTGGGGATGCAGTTAAGAGCAACATGTGGTCCCGGGGGCACACGGGCTGGTGGGGGATACTGAGTCATAAGCCAGCACCAATGGCCCAGAATAGCCAAGGGAGGACCTGAGCGTGGGAGCAGCTAACCCCCTGGGAGAGGAGGGTGGGGAGAACTTTCCGGCAGAGCCGGTATCTGAGCCAGTCCTGAAAGGAGGAGAGGGGAAAAGATAAGGGAGAGCTCGCTGAGCAGAAGGGAAGGAAGGGTGTCCCAGGCAGAGAGGCTGCCAAGTGCCACCCGGACAGAGAGGAAGAGACCCCCGCACGCTGACTGACAGAAGCATCTAGGGGTGGAGGGAGGGAGTGAGAGCGTAAACCCAGGGCAGGCTTCTGGGTCGGAACCCCAACCCTGCCCCTCACTGGCTGCGGGATCACAAGCAAGTTATTCAATCTCTTTGTCCCTCAATTTCCTGGTCTGTAAAATGTAGATAATATTACTTTTTATGACATGAAAAGAGAGAGTATTTGTAAAACAGTTAGGACAGTGTCTGGTACATAGTGAGGTGTGTATTTGTGAAGTAAAAAGTATGAAGGAGAAATGGGAGAGGAGGCTGAGAAGCCTGTTGACAGCCAGACCCACGTCTGCTTTCTGTTCCCTGGCAGTAGAGAGCCACTGAAAGATAGGTGGGCGCTTGAAGGTGAAGTCTGGTGACAGCGGGAGGCTGGCTTGGAGGGGAGGCTCTGAAGGAATGAGTCAGACGTTAATTCCACAAACGTTAGTCCAGGGCCTCCCGGGAGCCAGGCCCTGAGACAGGGACTCAGGGTGGAAGGAGACAGAGAGACTGGGGATGTTTCAGCAAGGAGCTCAGAGCTGGGGCCCCCCGACATCTGAGGCAGCCGCTCTCCTTCCCCCCACCCCGCGCCCACATGCTCACCTGGTGACCGCGTGGCACCAATCCCTGTGGCCCAGGTCTCATCTTGGGGAGCGTGGAGGGGGCGGAGGCACCCCTTCGGGAGAGGAGCCCCAGCTGTCACCCCCTGGGTCCTCTGGAGAGGAGAGGGCAGCAGCTGCTAAGGACAACGGCTGCCACCATCCCCCTGGGCCCAGCGCAGAGAAGTAGGCGGCCCTTGTGGTCAGCCCTCGGGTGCGGTACCTGAGGTGGAGGAAGCCCTCCCCTTCCCTTAACTGGTCCCTGCCCCACGGAATTCCCAGTTCCTTCCTCCTCAGCTGATCAGTGGTAAACACTGGACGCGCTGCCAGACTCAGTGCTGGGCATGGCCCCTGCCCTCCCCCCACCCCACCCCCAGCCAGGGGCTTGTCCGGTGGGCAGGAGGAGCGAGACAGACAGATCTGAGCGGGTGCGGACCTCCCGGGGTCCCGTGGCAGGGCAGCCAGGTGGGCGCTGTGGAGTCATCCGGGGCAGTAATGCCCTGTTGGCTGGGGCAGCTGCCAGCAGGTGGGATTGTGATACGGGGCGGGGAGGGAGGCCAGTGTCCCAGGCAGAAGGTGAGTGTGGGCCAGGACGCAGCAGTGAGCTCAAGCTCAGCCAGCTCAGGGGGCAGAGAAAAGCCTTGGGTAGAACCAAGGGCTGCGTCAGTGCCTGGGAGGCTGCACTAGTGGCGCTCTGCAGAAGCACGCTTGCTAGGCTAGAGGCTTTAGAATTCATTCTGAATCAGGGGTTCCCAAAGTATGGTCCTGGGGGTGCCCTTGACCCTTTCAGGGGATCGTTGGGATCAAAACTATTTTCATGATAATACTTTCAAAGCTGCCCTGGTTTATGTCCTTTTCGCAGGGTTGATATTTGGACTTATGGTGTAGAAGCAGTGGTGGTAAAACGTGGTCTAAAAGCAATGGTAAAGCCATTGGAACCTTGGCATACACCAAGGCAGTGGCCCCATCGTAAACGCATAGCCACTGTATTCTTCACACTCACGGCAACAACAACAAAAAATGCCATAAATATATCAATTTTATAAAGCCTGGATCCTTGAGTGTACATTTTAAAAAATACTGTATGAAGAAATGTGAAATATACATGAGGCACTTTTGCTGCAAACCGAACTTTGATGGTTGTCTTGAAAAGCACTTTTATGACTGAGTTGCAGGCCCTACTAGTCACTTTTTTTTTTTAAAGGAACACCATTTTAGCTTGAAAGGACACCTGACAGACAAAAACCCTTTAAACTTGGATGTTTAGCAGACATTTTCTCAAAAAAGAATGAAGTGAGCTTGTCACTTCAAAAACAGTGTTTGCTGCTGTTGACAAAATTTCAGCTTTTGAGCGAAAATTAGAATTTTGGAAACCTCGTTCCAGTATCTGGAGATCCGCCTAAGTCAGTAAACCGATGTTTTCCAGTGACCAGTGCTTAATGTTTCAAAATTCAAAATGCAAGATAGACCAGTGAAAAGTTCACTGATAACATTTCAGATCCCACATAACCACTAACCTTTAAGAAACTACCACTTGTGATATTTTGGTATAGTATTAGAGAAGAATATCTGTAATTGCCTGAAAGGGCTATTAAAATACTCTTTCCTTTTCTTATTACTTGTCAGTATGAGGCAGAATTTTCTTCATATACTTCAGCCAAATTAACATATCACAACAGATTGCCTGCAGAGGCAGATATTAGAATCCAGATGTCTTCTATTAAGCTAGACATTAGAGATTTACAGAATTTAAACATGCCACTGTTCTCGCTACCTTTTTGTGTTGGAAGATAGAGCTTATTTTCCATAAAAATGTGTTATTTATATTAACATACTGGGCTTACTGTTTTTAATAATATTTTAATATATTTTAAATGAATAAATAGTATTTTAAACATTTCTCAATGTTGATTTCTAATATGAAAAAGTGAAAGTGTTAGTTGCTCAGTCATGTCCCACTCTTTGTGACCCCATGGACTATCACTGTCCATGGAATTCTCCAGGCCAGAATACTGGAGTGGGTTGCCATTCTCTTCTCCAGAGGATCTTCCCAACCCAGGGATCGAACCCAGGTCTCTCTCCTGCATTGCAGTCAGATTCTCCACCATCTGAGCCACCACGGAAGCTAATATGGTCAACGTTAATAGCTGTAACTCTCAAAGAACACCTTTTGGGGATCTTCAGTAATTTGTAAGAATATAAGGGGGTCCTAGAACCAGGATGTTGGAGAGCTGGTGCTCTAGATTCTGGGGGCCAGGAGTGTAAACTGAGGGTTGGCATGCTGGGCCGGGTGGGTGTGATGTGGACCGGCTTCTTCTGGACCCGACAGGCCCCCTGGCAGGGCTGCGACACCCAGGATCTGGCGGCCCGGCTCAGCCCTTCGGAGCTGTGGGCAGTGACGGCCTCCTCGAGCCTCAGGTGCCCCAGTGGCTCAGCTGGGACCAAAATGTCACTTGTACAGGGGGAGTTACAAGCCTCCTGTCTGCTAATCCTTGTGAAAAAGCGCCGTGTAAGTTGTGAAACACTCCACAAGATATTTGTTTCTGTGGTTATTTTGTCTGGGGCCGGTGCGTAGCTGTCTCAGATGCTTTCCCCAGACCCCGGGAAAATCCTGTCCACGGGTAGCTAGAGGGTGTAGAGTGACCCCCACCACGTCTCACCCCCCCCACCCCCGCCTTCCTGGAGCTGAGACGGGGGCTGTGCTTTTGACCGGGCTGGCTGGATGGAGGGCAGGCTCCTGGGCTGTTGCCCTGCCAGCCTCTGGGGACGTTGGGAAGAGAAGCCTGGAAGCCAGGCTTGCGCCCATGTGTGCCCGCCGGGCCGCCCGCCCAGCAGCCGCTGCCTGCTTGCTCTGCTGGGAGAGGAAGTGCAGTCGGTTACCAATCGGGTTATTTTCATAACGGCTGTCTCAGGCTGCGGGGGGGCGGGGAGGCGAGTGGGGAGGGGGAGGGGGCAGAGGAGCAGCCTCAGCAGCTCGCTCTCCAAACTAGGACTTGCTCAGCCGGAGGCCTGCAGCCCGGAGCTGGCGCTGCATCGGGGCTCGCCTGCCCACGGGGACCCGGGCCCCCACCCACCCGCTCTGCCTGCCACCTGAGGGCACCTCCCGCCTGCCACCCTGCCTTCCAGATCAGGTCAAAGGGGCTTCCCTCAACCCTCCCTTGCCTTCTGCTTCCTCCCTCTTGGACCTGTCGGGGTAGGGTTGGGGGGCAGGGTCCCCCAGGCACCGCTGTCCCCAGACCAGGCTCCTGGAGCTGATGGAAAGGGAATGGGAAGGGGTGGGGGTCTGAACTGCTGTCCCCAAGCCAGGGCAGACCCCGTCGTGGTCAACATGACTGGCCTAGTCGCCCCCCGTACCGCGCAGCTCTGGCCCACCTCTCCCACTGTGAAGTTTGCTTCGGTTTGGTTTTGGCAGGCTCTCCTTAGTGAGTGGAGACCTGGGCACCCTGCCTCAGCAGCCCCCAGGCAGGCCCCTCTTCCAGCCGTCCCCACCCCCTCCCCTCGACCTCAGCCTTGGCGCTGCGGGAGCAGAGCCGCCGGGGCAGATTCTGACCTGCAGGCCCTGTTGTGGGGCTGCTGGAGGTGACCGCTGTGCCCCATTGCCACCTTCAGCAGGACGCGGGGCGGGGGGCCCACTCAGTGTGGAATGGGCGCTCTGGCTGGATCCCACAGGGTGGCCTGTGCGAGCACCCTGGGAGGCAGAGCAGTCCCTGGGGGCCCAGTCTGGTGCCAGGCGCAGAGGGCATTCGTCCCAGCGTGAGCAGACCCCCCCACGCAGCCCAGGCTGCCAAGCTGTGTTCCTCATATGATGGGTGGTGACCATCCTGGCTACTCCTGCTTCCCTTTCTGGGCTCCTACCTGCACCGTGCGTGCATGCTCAGATGTATCTGACTTTTGATGACCCCGTGGACTGTAGTCCACCAGGCTCCTCCATCCATGGGATTCTGCAGGCAAGAATACTGGAGTGGGTTGCCATGCCCTGCTCCAGGGGATCTTCCCATCCCAGGGATCGAACCCACGTTTCTTACGTCTCCTGCTGTGGGTGTAGGCCCTGCCAAGCCCCTCCTCTCTGCTGGCTGTCGGCAGGTACTCTCTACCGTTATGTCATCTGAACCTCTTTCATGTCAGAGCCTCTGGACTAGGTCGTTTCAGCCCTGTTTTGCAGATGAGAAAATGGAGACTCCAAAAGGTTAGTTGTTCAACCTAGGAAAGCAGTGGCAGATACAGGATTCCAAAGCTTGAAGCTAACATAGCGTGAGCCGGTCTAACTGGGAGATGAGGAGCCCTGTCCTTCCCAGCCAGCAGCTGATGGAGCTGGGACACTTGTGTCCACTCACCCCGGGCAGCTGCCTGAGCTTGGCCACCTGCAGCCGCACTGTCTGCTGTTCCCCAGGGGTGCCCCGCCAGCTATCACCATGCCCGTCTGCCACAGCACCCTCTGTCCTCCTCCCCAGGCTCCTAGCAGCCCGCTGGACGTCGACGGGGCCCCCGAGTCCTTTCCCAGCCCACCCCCTCCGGGTGTGACAGGCTCCCCCCTGGGCCCCCCGCCCAGGAGGCTGAGGGCAGCCATTTTTGCTCCGCCGCTGGTGTCAGAGCCCTGCGGGGCCTCCTCCGGTGACCTTTACACTACTGAGTGTGGTGTGTGGAAGCTGACAGAGCGTGAGGTGAGAGGAAGCTGCCGCCCAGGGCCGTGCCGTGGGCAGAGGCTGCAGGCGCAGGCAGAGGAGAGTCCGGGGCAGGCCTGAGAGCAGGCCGGGCCTCGGAGCAGACCCAGGAGAGGCCTGGGCCGAGATAGGAAGTCAGGAGTCAGGCCTTTGCTGACCAGAGGACAGAGGTTTCTATGGCGACCAGAGGAACAGGAAGCCTGGGCCCCGGGGGGAGGGGGTGTCGGAGCGCAGAGGCGTGGTCGCCTTAGAGGAGAGCTTGTCATAAACCGTCAGATCAGCCAGCTGACAGCCTCCTCCGACCGACAAGGAAACTGAGGCCCGAGAGGGAGCGGCTTCGCAGGAGGTCACTCGGCACCGGCCTGGCCCACCCCGCCCCCGCTGGTGGTGACCCCCGGGCCCGCTGGGACCCAGGCGTGGGGGGAGCACCTCTAAGTCGCCCCGTGTCCTGAGGCAGGTGAGCTGCAAGGCCTCTCTGCCTCCCCCCAGCCCCTCTTGGCGCAGGCGCGGGGCTGGGCAGGCGGCAGGGTCCACCCTCTCCGCCACCCACAGGGCGCCTGCCGCACCTCCCCCCCAGTGACTGTGGCCTTTTGTTTTCTGGGTGACACTCGCATCAGGCGGTGTGTTCGGGTGACTAATCTCCTCCAGGCTGGGCAGCTGTCACAGGGCGGCCTGACCGGGCGGGCGGGGAAAGCTGACACCCTGGGGCAGTGCTGGCAAGCCAGGGCCCCTGGCCGCAGCAGGCCACTGGGCCTCCAGGCTCCTTCTGCTGGGCGCGGTGCAGACCCTGCATCAGGCGGACCTGAGTTCAGGTCCCGCTCCTGCCCGTGACCAGCCGTGCGACCTTGGAGCCTGGGCCTGATCTCAAGCCGGTTTCCTCCTCTCTGTCACAGAGCCATTGATCCTGCCTGCCTCAGGGGTGGCAGTTAGGAGCGAGCGAGATGATGAGTGAAGGCGCTTGTCACGTAGTGGGTGATGGGCAAATAGACTGCTCTTGTCATTATGGCACCTTAGTCCCAGCTCAAACCAGGCTTTGCCCTCAGGTCGAGGTGGGTTCCAGCCCCAGCTCCACACGGACTAGCTGTGCACGTTGGGCTAGTTATCTCCTTAGTCTCTCATCAGGAGCCAGGTATGATACAGTATCTATTCTTTAGGGTGCTGTGGTTTATAAAACCACATGCACATGTTTGCCAAGGACTTAGTACCCTGCCTGACACGCGTGGGCACTCAGCAAATGTCCGGCGGGACAGCACTGACTTTAGGCGGAAATCAGGAGCTCTTCTGCCATCCTCCCCGTTACCTGCAGAGGCTGGCAGATCGTAAGCGGCAGAGCTCTGGAGCCCAGCAGCCCCCAACACTGCTTCTGCAGGCGTGGCTGCTTCCATGTCAGTACCCCTGCACATGTCCACGGCCCTGGCCCTGGCCCTGATGCTGCCTGCCCCGACCCCCAAGTGAAGTGAAGTCGCTCAGTCATGTCTGACTCGGTGACCCCATGGACTGTAACCTACCAGGCTCCTCTGTCCATGGGATGTTCCAGGCAAGAGTACTGGAGTGGGTTGCCATTTCCTTCTCCAGGGGATCTTCCCGACCCAGGGATCAAACCCGGGTCTCCTGCATTGTAGGCAGACACTTTACTGTCTGAGCCGCCAGGGAAGCCAACCAGGGCAGTAGCAGATCAAGGGGGGAGCGGGAGGGGTAGGCGCTGGCTGTGCAGCCCAGCCCGGATTCCTCAAGCCCATCCTCCACCCTCTCAGGCCCACAGCTGACACAAGTGTCTCTCCTGTCAGCCGCAGGCAGGGGTCCCATGGCTGTGACTCAAACCTCCCTGTGGCTGCCAGAGCCCAGGAGAGTACCTGATGGTGGGCACAGGTGTCCCTGGGCCCTCTGGAGGCATGGCCCCCCTGAAGCACACCAGGCTCCATGCCCTTTCCGCACGTTAGGAGGGGGTAAGAGTGCACGTGCTCCCCTCGGCCTGTGCAGAAGGGGCGACGGGGCAGACGAGCTGGCGAAGGAATCAGCCCGTGCTCAGACCAGGTCAAGGGAGGATGGCTCGAGCAAGCGCGGTCCCCAGGACTCCTGCAGGACGGCGCTCCGGGTAGCTTAGCGTTGGGATTCTGAGCGTTGGGGCTTTGGGTCTTGGCCCCTAGGTCAAGGTGCAGTTCACGGGCTCCCTCAGCGGCCACACTGGAAGGGTTTTCAGACATCGTCCAGCACTCTCGCACATGGGTTGTCCATCCTGGGCCTCTTCAGAAAGGTGAGGCCCGGGAAGTGCTCCCGTCGGCCCCTCAGAGCAGGAGGGCACCCACACAGCCCAGAGGCGCGCTCGTGGCTCTCGCGGCTCCCCGCACAAAGGCCCTCCGGTGGCTTCTCTCCCCGCCCTGTGCAGCTGCCCCTCCGGTTCTCAGGCAGGGGGGTGGGGTGAGGTCCCAGGGGCCTTCCACCCCAAGGCAGATGTCAGATGCTCTCCCTTTCTGGGGCCACGCTCAGCCTGGCCCCGAGTCTGGGGATCGTAGCAGGGCTGAATTTCCTTTCAGAGAGCCTCATTTTCTTACCATGCCTTGCTTTGTGGTGTGTCCCAGGAAGGGACACCTAAGCCTAACCTGCCCAAGGAGAGGAGAAGCCTTGCCCTCAGCCCCTCAGTGTCACATCTTTCTGCCTTTTCATGCTGTTCACGGGGTTCCCAAGGCAAGAATACTAAAGCGGTTTGCCATTCCCCCTTCCCCAGTGAACCACGTTTTGTCAGAACTCTCCACCATGACTTGGGTGGCCCTACACGGCATGGCTCATAGTCTCATTGAGCTGGACAAGGTTGTGATCCATGTGATCAGTTTGATTAGATTTCTGTGATTGACTGTGGAAATCAATACTGAATATTCATTGGAAGGACTGATGCTGAAGCTGAAGCTGCAATACTTTGACCACAAGATGCAAAGAGCTGACGCATTAGAAAATACCCTGATGCTAGGAAAGATAGAAGGCAGGATGAAATGGTGGGATGGCATCATGGACTCAACAGACATGAGTTTGAGCAAGCCCCAGGAGATGGTGAAGGACGCCTAGTGTGCTGCAGTCCATGGGGTTGCAAAGAGTCAGACAGGACTGAGCAGCTAAACAACAGCCCCTCAGTCTGTTGTCTCCAGGCTCCCAGCTTCCTTTCTCTTTTCCTTTCCATCAGCTTCAGGCAAGGGACTTGAAGTCCTTTAGGCCAGAGCTTTGGGGATCTTGGTGCCTGGACAGGGGAACCCAGAAGGGTAGCTGGCAACCCCTCCTCCCCAGCGCTCCTGCGGCTGCAACGGGGCGGAATTGGGGAGCACCAGTGTATCCAACAGCAATGAGTGTGGGCTCCCCGCCGGGTCTTCTGGTACCCTCAGACACCCCGTGTAAGGGGCTCAGAGGCCACAGAACACCCCCATTTCCTCCCAAGTGTCCCTTCTCTGCCCCAGGGGCAGAGGCTGAGACTGGGCGCCTGGACCTGGGATGGGCCCCGGCCTGGCCTGGCTCCTGATGTTCCCGGTCTCTGTACCCAACAGCCACCCACCCGCCCCTGCCATGGAGACCTTCATTAAGAGACACTTCCAGCGGAAGGCGCAGGGCCCTGGAGAGGGGCCGCGGCGGCCCAGCGGCGTGGGGCTGCTCACGGGCAAGGCCCGGCGCCGCTCGCCGGCGGGGCAGGCCTCCTCCTCGCTGGCACAGCGGCGGCGCTCCAGCGCACAGCTCCAGGGCTGCCTCCTGGTCTGCGGGGTGGGGGCCCCGGGCCCCGGCCGCCGCCGGCGCTCCAGCACCGCACCCCCAGCCCGCAACCCCCGCTTCGCTGTGGAGGAGGTGCCCAGCCCGCCGCAGCCGGCCGTGGTGGCGCCCCAGCTTCTGGTGGCACCCCTGCTGTTGGCCGGGCTCGTGGGCATGGAGGAGGAGGAGGAGGGCTTGCAGAAGGAGGATGTAAGGGCTGCACCACCGAGCTCTGCCCAGCCGGGCCCCGGGACCCCAGGGCCCCCCCCGCCCCGCGGCGCGCTGCCCCTGCAGCCCGTGCCGCGCTGGCGCCGGCGCCGGGCCTCCTCCCACCTGCTGCCCGCAGATGTGGTGAAAGACCACGCACTCTGGGGCCTGCACGGTCACTACCGGCGCCTCAGCCAGCCACGGCCCGCGGGGCAGCACCCCAGCCCAGGGGGTCGAAGAGCCTCGGGCACCGCAGCCGGCCCCGGGATGCCCGCCCGCGTGCGCCCGCTGTCCCGCCGGCGCCAGGTAGCCCTGCGGCGCAAGTCAGCCGGACCCCAGACCTGGAGTGCCCTGCTTGCGTAGGTATAGCTGCAGCCAGCAGGGCAGTGGTGTGACCTCCGGGGGGCTGGCCCGGGGGCCCCTGGCTCGGGAGCAGCTCTGGGCCAGGCTCGGAAGCCAGCAGGACTGCGAGGAGAGTCCAGTCTCCTCGGGGATCTTCTCAGAGCCGGGGGGCCTCTTGGGGGCCTCCTCTGCCCTTCCTGCCTTGACCCGGGATTGAGGTCAAGGTGAAGGCAGAGATCCCAGGCGAGGGGAAGGAAGCTGTGCGCCCAGCTGGCCTCAGCCGCCGCCTCCTCCGCAGGAAAGCCATCACCAAGTCGGGCCTCCAGCACCTGGCACCCCCTGCTCCTGCTCCCGGGGCCCCGTGTAGCGAGCCTGAGAGGCAGATCCGGAGCACTGTGGACTGGAGTGTGAGTGGCCGGGAGCTGGGAGGGGTCGATGGGGACCAGTCCCTCGCGGGGGGTCGGAGGTCCTGCGGGCGGCTGCAAGGGGAGCCCATGGATCTGTGGGGTCAGAGCAGACCTCCTAGGGTGGCCACGTTCGAGCCAAGCCTTGAAGCCAACAGTGGGGAAAACAGGATGCCGTGAAGTAGATTGTGGGGGCGGGAGCAGGTTTGTCTCGGGAGAGGGGACGGTAGGTGGGGCGCAGCAGGCGTACGCTGAGCGTGCTATCCCGTCCTGCAGGAGTCTGCGACGTATGGGGAACATATCTGGTTCGAGACCAACGTGTCCGGGGACTTCTGCTACGTCGGAGAGCAGTACTGCGTGGCCAAGATGCTGGTGCGTGAGCGGGGTGCGGCATGCTGCCCCCTGGTGGTGGAGCCGGGTCTCGAGCCCTGTAGGCCGGCCGTCCCAGGGGCAGGTGGGAACGAGGCTCTCACCTGAGCCGCCCCGGGGGGGCCTGCCCCCCGACGTCCAGAGGGACGGGACTGGGGCCTGAAGCCAGGGCTAGGGCTCCACAGTGCTCTCCCAGCGCAGCTGTGCGGGGGCAGGCGCAGGGCGGCACCCGGGCCAGGGTTAGCCGGTGCCTCAGGGAACTTCTGTTTCCCACAGCAGAAGTCAGTGTCCCGGAGAAAATGCGCAGCCTGCAAGATTGTGGTCCACACGCCCTGCATCGAGCAGCTGGAGAAGGTGAGCGTGGCTGCGCAGGCTTTCCTGCCCCTCCCCTCGGAGTGCTGAAGCCCTCACGGCACTCATGCCCGGGTCTCTGTACACGCGTGTTCACGTCACACAAACACCGCCGGCCAGGGGTGCCTCTCTGTACACGCGTGTTCACGTCACACAAACACCACCGGCCGGGGTGCCTCAGTGCGTGTCGTTGTGAAAAAGCCAAGGACCCTGGAGCCGCAGTGCCTGCGTTTGCACCCTGGCTCCCCCTTCATCTGCTGCTGTGTCCCCGCTGCCCAGAACAAGCCTGGCGCAGAGCGAGGTTCATAAGACTGTTACTCGACAAGATGAAGTCACGAATGCTGGCTGAGATGCCATTTTTTATCAGTTCCCAAACTAACACTTAGAAGGGGCTGTGCCTTGCTGAAGCTTCGTACCTCAGCTCTGTCTGGGCCAGTCCTGCATGGGCACTGAAGCCTGGCTCCGTTCCCTCCACGCCGCGGCTGTAAAGACCTTTTCCCGGGGACCGCTGTCCGTGGAGTGGCTGCAGCTGGGGGCGCATCTGGGCCCCCGTGCTTCTAGGGAGGGAGAGAGAAGGACAGCTGGGTGAGTGGGTCCAGGCTGGGGGGTGGCGGCTGCCGTTGACCCTGCAGGACTCCCCACCAGCAGAAGCCCAGACCAGCGTAAGAGAAATCCTGTAGGGCCAGGAATGGCTTGAACGAGGCTAACGTAGACGGCTTCCCTTCTCCCCAACTCTGTACAGTGAAGTTTCCCTACAGTTTTCCGAGGGCTGAAGCAGGGGCCCGGCGGAAAACAGACACGCATGTAGCCCCAAGTCCTGTAGATCTATCACACCGGCCTAAGGTGGAGATAAACCAGGGCTCCACAGATGGGCTGACGGTCTCCAGGGCCCAGTCCCCAAGCATGCACTGGGTTGCCTGCAGGTACCTGAGTTGGGAGAGCTGGAGGGCAAGGAAGATTACAGGACCAGTCAGCCTTGCTGCAGGTTTAGCGGGGAAGACAACACAGAACTTGCTGTCTCCCTCATCCCGGAAGACTGGGCAGCAGAAGGGAGCTTCCCTCTGGCTAATGGAGAGGAGGAGGGATGCCGGAGGGCTTCTGAGAAGAGGTGTCTGGCGTTCTCAGGGCTCCCCGGATGCCGGGAGGCCTCTCCCTCCTTTGTGAGGATGCCTCCGAGTGACACCTTCTGAAGGGGGTGGCCACGTGCCTGACCCCACGAAGGGCGGTTCTGACGTTTTGGTGGTCACTGTGTGTTCCACAGATAAATTTCCGCTGTAAGCCATCCTTCCGTGAATCGGGCTCCAGGAACGTCCGTGAGGTAAGCGCCCAGGGTTGTTAGGGCCCTGGGTCTCCTGAGCGGGCCCCTCGGCAGTGACTCCAGGGCGTCACCAGGCTTCCACCCCTCACTCACCGCAGTTTCGCTCCTCTCCTCTGCCAGCCAACCTTCGTGCGGCACCATTGGGTACACCGGCGGCGCCAGGATGGCAAGTGTCGGCACTGTGGGAAGGTGAGGGCCCACCCAAGCAAGCCGGTCCTGGTCCCGGCAGCCCCGTGCCGCCCCAACCGCGCAGAGTCCCGGGCCCACGCTCTCTGGCTGCCACGCCCGCTCAGTCCCAGAACCCCCGGGTGCCTGGGCAGAGCGGGAGAGCAGGGAGGAAAGCCGCCTCCTCCAAGAGCAGCGTGTCTGGACTACTCGGAAGCTGTGAGCAAGCCCTTCGAGAAGCATGGAGGCTTTTTCCCTCGCCAGCTCAGCCGGCGCACGTGGGTGCCCAGCACAGGTCCCTGTCCTCCAGGCTGCAGAGCCCTCCCAAGCACGCCCCACAGCGGCCCAGGTTTCACTGAGCTGTCTTGTCCCCCCCCAGTCCCATCCCCCAGGAAGTTCAGGCTCTGAGAGGTCTAGGGGTCTTGTCCCTCCTCTGTCCGTCCACCTTGAGTGTCCAGCACGTCGGGCACAGTAGGCCCTGCGGTGAGCCCGCGGAGGACGGACAGGGAACGACTCTGATGGTTGCCGCACACAGCTTTGAGAGCCTGGGTTGGGAAGGAGGGACCGGAGTTAGGCAGGAGTTATCTCTGGACCCCTTTCCAGCAGATGGTGCAGTTCACTTCAGAGACCCAGCCTGGCTCAGCCCCCATGACACTAGGGCCTCCTTTTATAGTTCTTTTCTTTAAAGAAAAAAAATAAGTGCTCAGTTGCCCTGGGCAGAGAGACGTTGGCAGCAGGAAGGGGCTGGGCCTGCTGCTCTGGGCCCAGCCCCAGGGGCCCTCACCACCCTCTGCACCCCAGGGCTTCCAGCAGAAGTTCACCTTCCACAGCAAGGAGATTGTGGCCATCAGCTGCTCCTGGTGCAAGCAAGCAGTGAGTGCCGCTCCCCTGCCCGCAGGCTGTCCCCCGGGGCTGCGCAGGGCCCGGGCCGCAGGCCTCGGCCAGCCCAGCTCAGCCCCGCCCCCCGCCCCCCCAGTACCACAGCAAGGTGTCCTGCTTCATGCTGCAGCAGATTGAGGAGCCGTGCTCCCTGGGCGTCCACGCCGCTGTGGTCATCCCCCCCACCTGGATCCTCCGGGCCCGCAGGCCCCAGGTGAGTCCCGCCTGTGCCAGGACACCCCAACCCCCGCCACCCCTAGGGTCTGCCGGCCACCCTAGCCCCAGCCGCCTTGTCACCCACGCCCCCACTTCCCTCACAGAACACCCTCAAAGCCAGCAAGAAGAAAAAGAGAGCATCCTTCAAGAGGAAGTCTAGCAAGAAAGGGCCTGAGGTTAGACGTGGGACCAGGCGGGCAGCGGGAAGGGGAACAGGAGAGGGGGGCCTGTTTCTTGGGACCCTGAGCCCCCGCCTGGAGCTGATGCTGCTGCCAGCTCGGCCGTTGCTGGGTCAGTCTGGGCTCTGGGGCCCCCAAGCAGGGTGAGAGGTCAGGTCCTCCTCTGGGGCCAGGCCCACTGTGAGGTCTGACCCCCCGGTGATACTCACGGGGGTACCCAGGGCACGGAGGACAGGGTGAGGGTCCACCAGAGCGGGAACCAGCCTTACAGGCTCTCTCTGTCTCCAAGGAGGGCCGCTGGAGACCCTTCATCATCAGGCCTACCCCGTCCCCCCTCATGAAGCCCCTGCTGGTGTTTGTGAACCCCAAGAGTGGGGGCAACCAGGTACGCACAGCATCCCGTCTCCTCTGAGAGCCTTGGGGAAGGGGTGGGGTCTAGCTCAGCCCCTCCCCCCAGCAGGTGTTCCCAGGTCCCCAGGTCAGCTTCTGCCCCATGATGCTGAGAAAATCCCCTTCTGTCTCCACCTCTTGCCTTTTCCTGGGCCGGGTTCCCACAGCCACGCGCTTCCCACCTCAGCCCACCACCCCTGACTGCCTCCCCACTTTCCCTGTCCGTTCCTGGTCTCCCACAGGGCGCCAAGATCATACAGTCCTTCCTCTGGTATCTGAATCCCCGGCAAGTCTTTGACCTGAGCCAGGGAGGGCCCAGGGAGGCGTAAGTACCTGCCAGGGCTCTGTGGGGACAGTGGCGAGGGCTGGCCTGGCGCGCTCTCGGGGTGTGGCTCATGGACCCTGACCCGGTGCCCATCCTCTGACCCCAGGCTGGAGATGTACCGCCGGGTGCACAACCTGCGGATCCTGGCCTGCGGGGGCGATGGCACAGTGAGTATTCCTGCCCTCCCCGGCTGGGCCAGGCCAGGGCCGCCCGCTCTGACCTGGCCGCCTCCGCCCTGCCCGCTCCAGGTTGGCTGGATCCTCTCCACCCTGGACCAGCTGCGCTTGAAGCCGCCACCGCCCGTTGCCATCCTGCCCCTGGGCACTGGCAATGACCTGGCCCGCACCCTCAACTGGGGCGGGGTGAGCTCCCACGGACGGGGCAGGGAGCCGGGGGTGGGGGAGCGGGGTGCCAGGGGAGGGCCCAGACCCCGGGGGAGCTCAGTTCCTGCCTCTCCGCCCCCCCACCCAGGGCTACACCGACGAGCCTGTGTCCAAGATCCTGTCCCACGTGGAGGAGGGCAATGTGGTGCAGCTGGACCGCTGGGACCTCCGTGCGGAGCCCAACCCCGAGGCGGGGCCCGAGGAGCGAGACGAGGGGGCCACCGACCGGGTGGGTCAGCCGGGAAGGGGTGCTGGGGGTGTCTGGGGTCTGGGGCAAGTCTTCATGTAACCAAACTTCAGCATCTCCTCGGGAGGAGGGAATGGTGTGGTCTTCAGCTCATGAGAGAGCTGTCCGCAGCCTCTCGGCACATGTTACTGAGCGCCTGCTACCGCCAGGCAGCGCTGGTTCTCAGCAGCGAGCAGAGCCAGGTCCTGGTGCGCATGAGGCCCTTCGGAGGAGGGTCGTGGGGGGTGTGAGGCCTGGGAAGAGAAGCCAGGCTGCTTTGGTGTGCAGGCGCTCGGTGGGGCTCCCCAGGAGCTGAGAAGGCCGGGCCTCGGCCCCCTTTCTGCAGAGCTGGCTGTGGGGGGGGCGGGGTGCGTGCGGGAGCTCCTCATGCCTGTCCCTTGGCCCTCCTCCAGCTGCCTCTGGATGTCTTCAACAACTACTTCAGCCTGGGCTTTGACGCCCATGTCACCCTGGAGTTCCACGAGTCTCGAGGTGGGCGCGTCTTTGCTGAGGAGGCCTCGGGTGGTGGTGGTGGTGGTGGGACCCCAGGAGGGGCCCCGAGACGGCCAGACCTCGCCCCTGCCAGTACAAAGCGTTCGTCCATCGTCAGCCCTCCCGCCCGAGCCCAGCTTGGAAAGCCCCAGCAGGCTCAGAGCAGCTGACTGTCCCCTATTTCTTGTCACCACCCAGAGGCCAACCCGGAGAAGTTCAACAGCCGCTTCCGGAATAAGATGTTCTACGCCGGGGTGAGTCTGGGGCCTGCCACCGCGCCCCACCGTGGCCACGCCCACCTCTTCTCCCACCCATGCCCCCACCCACCCGTGTCCACCAGGCCTCAGGACCCCTGCACGGCAGTGGGAAGGACATGCCCCGTTACCAGATGGTGACGCCCTCTGTCTCCCACAGACAGCCTTCTCCGACTTCCTGATGGGCAGCTCCAAGGACTTGGCCAAGCACATCCGCGTGGTGGTGAGCGGGCTGTGCCCGCAGGCAGGGTGGGTGGGTCTGGCGGGAGGGAGACCCCCTGGATCCATAGGCCCTCAACCCCCTCCACCCGTTCCTGCCTGCAGTGTGATGGGACTGACCTGACCCCCAAGATTCAGGACCTGAAGCCCCAGTGTATTGTTTTCCTGAACATCCCCAGGTGAGGAGGGGAGGGCGCGGGGGGAGCCCTGCTGTCCCTGTCCTGCATGCCCGTCCTCTGAAGCCCGTTGCGGTGCCGTCCCCTCCAGGTACTGTGCGGGCACCATGCCCTGGGGCCACCCTGGGGAGCACCACGACTTCGAGCCGCAGCGGCACGACGATGGCTACCTCGAGGTCATCGGCTTTACCATGACCTCCCTGGTGAGTAAGCCAGCACGGGGCCCACCTGGAGCCCCAGGCCTGCCTGCCTGCCTGCCCGGCCCTGGCCCTGGCCCCAGGATGGAAGGGGATGCCTTCCCTGGTGGTTCAGTGGTTAAGAATCCACCTTGCGATGCAGGGTACACGAGTTGGACCCCTTCTGGGGACGTAGGAGCCCACAGGCCTCAGGGCAACTAAGCCTGCGTGACAGAGCAGCCAGATAAATACAAAAAATGAAAAATAACGGAAGGGGGTCACCAGCCTCCTTTTCATTGGCCAGGACGGGAGAATTCGCCCTCACCTCCTTTCTCTGGCTGGGGTCTCACCCTCCTCTGCTCTCCGTTGGGTGGGGGATCACTCACTTTGTTCTCCGGCCTGGGAAAAGGAAAGCCTGGGGTCCTGCCGCCCCCTGGCCCCTGACCCTGAGCCTCCCATGCCCACAGGCCGCGCTGCAGGTGGGCGGGCACGGCGAGCGGCTGACGCAGTGCCGAGAGGTGCTGCTCACCACGTCCAAAGCCATCCCGGTGCAGGTGGACGGTGAGCCCTGCAAGCTCGCAGCCTCCCGCATCCGCATCGCCCTGCGCAACCAGGCCACCATGGTGCAGAAGGCCAAGCGGCGGAGCGCCGCCCCCCTGCACAGCGAGTGCGTCCCCCCCCGCCCCGCCCACATGCCCGGGGCCCCAGAGACTCTGCCCCTCCCCAGCCTCAGTTTCCCCTGGGGCAGCTGGGGCGGGCGGTACGTGGTGTGATGCCTGGCGGGGACTGGCAGCTCGGGCAGGGCCCTTGCCGAGCGCCGTGTGGTCGCCCTGCCTGCAGCCAGCAGCCGGTGCCGGAGCAGCTGCGAGTCCAGGTGAGCAGGGTCAGCATGCACGACTACGAGGCCCTGCACTATGACAAGGAGCAGCTCAAAGAGGCTTGTGAGTGGCAGATGGGGCGGGGAGGGGGCGCTGAGGAGCGGGGCCCGGGCTGGGGTGCAGCCAGCTGCTGACGGCCGCCCTGTCCTCCAGCCGTGCCACTGGGCACCGTGGTGGTCCCCGGAGACAGTGACCTGGAGCTATGCCGCGCCCACATCGAGAGGCTCCGGCAGGTGAGGGGTGGGGCCCGGGCCTGCCCACAGGGGCCCCCACCAGCCCAGGTTCTGGTGGCCTCCAGCCCCGGCCTCTGCCTCTCTTGCCAGGAGCCCGAAGGTGCTGGAGCCAAGTCCCCGATGTGCCAGAAACTGTCCCCCAAGTGGTGCTTCCTCGATGGTGAGTGGCCCCCAAAGGGCTGGGGCCTGCCTCCTCCCTTGGCAGTCCTGGCGGGGGGCGGCAGGAGACCCAGGCCTGGACAGGGGGCCACCTTCCTCAGCCAGCCCTCTCCCCACAGCCACCACTGCCAGCCGCTTCTACAGAATCGACAGGGCCCAGGTACGCACTCAAGATCTGCTCTGGAAACCGCTGGCTCTGGGCCCCGTGGCACCTGTCCTGCTTGGCCGCCCTGCACGGCCGGGTACACCCATGTCCGCCGATGGGCAGTGCACAGGGACGGTGCTGACGGCGGGGAGCTGGGCTCGCGGGGTTGGGTTGTGGGGGAGCCTCAAAGCACAGGCGTCTTCCAACCAGACACAGAAGGAAAGGCGCTTTGGGTCAGAGGCCGGGCACCCGGGAAAGGCTTAGCTGTGGGAAGGGGCTGCAAGCTGGTGGGCCCCCTGTGCAAGGTCAGGGGCTCCAGGGCAGGAGGGGAGAGGAGGGGGCTGGGGGTGGGGTGGGGGCTGGCAGGGCCCAGGCCTGGCTGCCCTGTCAGTGCTCCACCTCACAGCTGCAGCTTCTCCAGGTCTGCTGGCCTGGCGTCCCTCTGCACCCCCCATCGGCCGCCCTGCAGGGCCCTGACCCTCAGCCCAACCTTCCCCGCCCAACCCCGTAGGAACACCTCAACTACGTGACCGAGATCGCACAGGACGAGATTTATATCCTGGACCCTGAGCTGCTGGGGGCATCTGCCCGGCCTGACCTCCCCACCCCCACGTCCCCTCTCCCCACCTCGCCCTGCTCCCCCACATCCCGGTGAGTCCCGAGCCTCAGCCAACCCTCCCCCTCCCACCCCAAAGGGCAGCTGACTGAACCCCCCAACCCTGGCCGCAGCCAGGCCACGAGCCCTCTGACCCACTGGCCACCATCCACCCTGCTGCGGTGGCTGGAGACCCAGGCTCCATTCCGGCCACCCCCACCCTCGTCGGAGCGCCCTGCAGCCCCCCGGCCTCCTGCTCTCCCCCAGCACCCTGTGGGCACGTGCCCTGCCCTGCTCCCTTCACTGGGCACCGGCACCCTCTTCCACCACTGCAGTGCAGCCCCACTCACCTGTCCGATCTTTGCTGCCTCCTTTGCCCACCTCCGGACTTGTCCCTGCCTCCCCGATCTTCACCCTCCACTCACGTCTCAGCTTGGGTGTGCCTTCTCCGCAGTCTCTCGGGAGCCCCCCCGAAGTTGCTGTTCCATCACACCACCCAATCTCCTGTTCTTCCACACTTCCTGCTGTTCCAGAACACTTTGTTTACTCGTTTGTCTGACTTTGTCTCTCTGACTAGAATGTAAGCTCCCTGAGAGCAAGCTCTCCACCTGTCTTGTTCATGGCTGTGTTGCTGGTGCCCGGAACAGCACTTGACATGCAGGAGGCACTGAATAAACTGTTGAATGAACCAAGGGCGCCCCGGGTTGGGGCTGGGGAGGGCAACAAGCTGGGCCTGTGCTGTAGCCATGTCACCCTGTCACATCTCATCCTGTCACATCCTGCCACATCTCACCCTGTCACCCCGTCACATCTCATCATGTCACCCCGTCACATCTCATCCTGTCACATCCTGCCACATCTCACCCTGTCACCCCATCACATCTCATCATGTCACCCTGTCACATCTCACCCTGTCGCATCTCGTCACCCTGTCACATCTCATCCTGTAGCCATGTCACCCTGTCACATCTCATCCTGTCACATCCTGCCATATCTCACCCTGTCACCCCGTCACATCTTATCATGTCACCCCGTCACATCTCACCCTATCACATCTCACCCTGTCACCCCATCACATCTCACCCTGTCACATCTCACCCTGTCACCCCATCACATCTCATCATGTCACCCTGTCACATCTCACCCTGTCACCCCGTCACATCTCATCATGTCACCCCGTCACATCTCACCCTGTCA